>NC_140069.1:34637406-35103933 GCF_964194135.1 Talpa europaea
TCATTTCAAATATTGGAAATAATCATACCTACCTTACAATGAAACCAGGAACGATGGAGTATCCTCCTTTAAATTTATCCACAAACTCTTCAGTATTTTTGTAAAATTCTGTGTGTGTGTGTGTGTGTGTATTATACTACACCCAAAAAAACCTTGCCAACAAGGGTTGAATCCCTAAAATGGAGAATTCTTGACTCTGTAATGTCAACAAGCCCCTTAAGAGCTCGTTTCTGATACAAATCACTGGGTATGTGAAGGATGATTGCAAACATGTGAGATTTAACTACAGAGAAATTACACTCTTCTGAATGACAACATTCTACATTACCAAGACAATGGCAGATGTTTTAAGAAGAAAAGAGGAGAAAGAGGGATGTGTGGACGGAGTCCAGAGGAAAAGAGAGAGGAGAAGGAGAAATTTTAGCAGACCCCTTTTCCTGCCACCTAAACTTTCACAATTTATTCACATCGAAATTACAGATCAAGTGTGCACACCTCGAAGGCAGAAAACACTCATGCAAAGGCTTTGAAAGAGGGTCCCCCAGATGGATCTGTGGTTTCCAAATTCATCTTGGAACTTAAGCACATGAAGGAAGGGATCCTTTGTTTGGAGGCCCAGCATTTAAATTTTGTAGCAACATTAGGGATTGTTTAAGCTAATGACTTAATAACAGCCACGTCAGCTCCTTTCTCTAATTATATGAATGGTGATAATTCCAATCTGACTAATCAACTCCCAAAATTTGACCAGGCAACATTTTATGAGGAAAATAAATTTCATACAATATATTTCAGCTGTTTGTAGCAATGCTGACGTTCTGGGCTAATGCTGAAAACCTCTGACACACATTATCAAGGTTCACCAGCATGATACTATTTGGGAATGTTTCTATAAACACCATGTGTTCTATATAAATTGAATGCATCTCAGATTTCAGGTCATTTTTGGGAAGTGGCCTTCAAAAAGTGAAAAAAGAAAAGCATGCACAGCAAACAACTTTAGTTAATAGCAATGCAACAATCTAGTTCATTAAATGCAACTAATATACTTACATATTCATGTAAGATGTTAATAATGTAACAATGTTAATAATGGGGAAATTGTGAGGAGGTGAGGTTTGTGGTAACTCAATCTTTGCAAACTTACTGCAACTCTACAATTTTTATGAAACATAAATGTATTAAAAATAAAAGAAATCCTCCTCCACTTTCTCATAGAATCTCCAGGTAATTCTGTATTTTTTCCCCAATGTGTCCTGGGCATAAGGAGTTCCTACATTCTGCATGTATGGGTATGGTGAAAAGAGGGACTCTAAAGGGAAGCCCAAAACAACTGGGTTTTAAGGGCATGCAACTGTGCAAAAAAAAAAACACACCAAAACAAGCATGCACAAATAAAAGAGGGGACTAGGAAACATGCCACTAGATTTCAGCAGGAGAAGGGAATACTGCTAGGTAGGGGCATCTATCAGAATTGTGCCTTGCACTTAAGGAGGAATCTAAGAGAGAAATTAATTAGAAAACACTCCAGAAATAGTGTTTAGTATAAATATATTGTAAAACAACATGGAATATGTTCAGAGGACACAGAGTTGCTAGTTTAGAAGTAGCACAGCTAGCCAAAAAAAGTAATAGGAAAATAAAACAAGACATTTTGAAGTTAAGAGTACAAAGCACCTGAAAACTAGTGAAAAGGGAGTTCTGTAGCAGTGAGTGACATCACTCTTCCATACATTTATTAAACACCTAAATTTGCCAAGAAGTATAATGCATATTGGCTGGAAAATTTGAGCTATGCTGTGGTAGGTTTAATCTGGTGATAGAATGTGGAACAATTGGCCATTTAAAAGGTTGGTATAAGTGGAAATGCTAAGAAAAAAGAACAAAAGAATGAACACTGGACACAGCAGGTACAGAGAAAAGAGATGAGCCAAGTGTTGGACTAGACAGTTGGCAAACTGATCACAAGCTTAGAAAACAAACCTAGTGCTTTTATTTGACCTTTTCTTTATTGTAAAATATATCAGAAATTCACCAGCTTTAGAATAATTTTTGCTTGGAATCACATAGTTGAAAAGGGAACCATAATCTGTTCCATTCTGACTTCTCTATAAAATAGTGGCTACCAAATCAAAAGACAGTAAGAATCAAACTGCTGGTGACAGACAATGATTTCACATTTCTGACTTCCTTTCCCATATAAAGAAAACAACAGCATGGTAAAATGGAATGATTGGAATATGTTATTATTAAAAGATACAGGGGAGTGAGGAATTATAGGAATGGTTGTATTTTTATTTTTCATTAAGTAGGGAAACAGTTCTGGGAAAACATGGGCAATTTCATTGATTAGGAATTCACATTTGAACTGGAGGGATTTGACAATATACATGACCAAATTAGAACATTATAACACATTTCCTTACTCCTTTTTCAGTAAGAAGTGTATAACAATTTTCTATCTTCTGGTGGGGGTGGAAAGGTAGAAAAGGTTAGAAAAGGTAAAAATATCTACATTTAAATCTGGTTATTTAACAGAATGATACCACTGATACTGAAATGTCCTTTTACCTATTCAAGTTACTCAACTCACATTTATCAAGTACCAGCTGCTGGATTTACAGATATAAATGGTCACTGTTCTATAGAGATTCACAGTCCAGAAAGAGAAGTAAATATAAGAAAAATATTTCCAGGTGGACCAACAAGTCTTATAATGTAAGAGAGTCCAGAAAGATGGCAATAGAGTGAAAATACTAGATTTACCTCCTCCACCACATATTTACCACCAAAGCACAACAAAAATAAATGAGTCCTTAAAGATAAGCAGATGACTATTGTACACTCAAACAGTGATGACACAGCAGAAAGGTGTGGGAAAAGCTAATTAAAGTGTTCGTGGAACTACACTAGGGCAGTAATACCTATGACTGGGAGGAGCAACTATTATATGAAGTTGCTGTGCTTATGTTAATCCAAGGGAACTCACCAACATGGGAGGCTTTAAAAACCAGGGAGAATACTGGAGAAGGTAGTGTACAGAGTCAACATGAAAGACAGAGGATGCACTACTGGAAAACAATAACAATAAGGGTGCAGAGTGGTGATTATTGGCTTCATCATGTAACCCCCAAATGAGAATAGTTACAGCAAAAATGGGTAGGAAGATTAGATCAGATTACTTCTATTTCCTTATAAAAGAGGCAATTATTTGTAGCCTATGATTGAGAGCAGCATCCATACACTCACACAAGTCCAAAATCAAGACAAAAACCAAATACTGTCATCAACCAGAGTTTGAAACACCTAGATCTCATTAGAGGAAACTCATCTTATCATCAAAGTCAAATAAAGATTCAGAGTTAAAGAATAGAGGACAATCTTACAAGCAAATAACAACCAAAAAAAAAAAAAAAACCAGGAACAGCTATATTTATATCAGATAAAATAAATTTCCATAAAATAAAGGTAATAAAGATTATTGTTAAAGGCCTAAAACAATTAAAATACATAATATATATGTTCCAACAATGGATCATCAAGATACATAAAGCAATTATAAATAGAACTGGAGAGATAGTGATGAAAACAACACAGTAATTCAAGATACTCCATTTGCAACTATGGACAGATCAAAAAGACAGAATGAATAAAAAAACAATAGCTTAGGTGAGAAGCTAGACAAATAGGCAGAACAGACATCTACAGTGTACCCCACCCCAAAGACCACTGTGTATGTGTGTGTGTATATATATATATATATATATATATATATTCTTTCAAGTGCACATGTAATTTTCTCAAGAATAGACCATATGTTAGGTCACAAGTCATTGTCAATAAAACTGTGAAGACTGTAAATGTATCTGGCCATAAAGCCATAAAGCTAGAAATCAACTATAAAAAGTTTTGAAAAAAATCTTAAATACATGGAGACTAAATAATATAATGCATAATAATTATTGGCTTAAAGTAGAAATTTATGAATATCTTGAGACTAGTGAAAATGAAAATACAAGCTCTCAGAATTTATGAAATATAGCAAAGCAATCTTAAGAGTGACACTAATTGTAGTAAGGTCAACATTAAGAGCAAGAAAAATCCCAAATAAACTTATTACACTTAGATCAACTTAGAAAAGAGGAACAAACAAGACTCAAAGTTAGTAGAAGGGAGGAAATAATAAAAATAAATATAAAAGTTGAGGTAGGGAAGGGATAGGAAAGGGGATATAATGGCCTATGGTAAAGGACCACGGGTCCTGTGGTGGTGGGTGTACTGTTGTGATATACATCCAAAGAAGGGTGAATCTTTTCTCCTAAGTCACATACAATGTTGTAAATCAATGTTATCTCAACTCAAAACAAAAAAAATAACAATGAAAATAAAGGAAATAGAAATCAAAAAGACCACACAAAAGATTAATGAAACTAAGAGATGATTCTTCAATAAGATTAACAAAATGGATAAACCTTTAGCTAAGCTAACAAGGAAGAGAGGAAAAAAATTAATAAGCATAATCAGAAATGAAAGAGGAGAAATTACCACAATACAAAGGACCATAAGAGATTACTATGAATAACTATACATCAATAAATTCTATAACCTAAAAAAATGGGCACATTTTAGAACAATATAATTTACCAAGACTAAATCAAGAGGAAACAGAAGAGTTGAATAAATGATTTGCAATCATGAGAATTGAAACTATAATAAAATATCTTCCTCAAATAAAAGCCCAGGGGGTTACAGGAAAATGCTATCAAATCTTTAAAGAAGAAATTATGCCTATCTTCCTGAAATTATTTCTAAAAATTCAAGAAGGAGGGAATGTTCTCTAATAAATTTTGTGATGTCGACATTACACTAAAACCAAAACCAGACAAAACAGCACAAGCAAACTACAGACCAATATCCTTGGTGAATAGTGATACAAAAATCTTCAAGAAAGGGGCCTCCCTGAGCCTCCCCTGGTGGTGCAGGTGGTTGAGTGCCATGCTGTGAAGCTGTCCACAGCCTCTGTGGTGCCTGTTCCATTCCGGCCAGCTGGCGAGGGTCCCACATGGTGCAGCAGACCTTTCCTGTCACACATACTGCTCCCCTCAGCAGTGTATTTCGTCAGTCTATCTGTTCTGTTTCCAGCTCTGTCTCTGGTGAATCCTCTCACCCTCCCACACATCAAGCCTGTACCCCGGTTCTTGTATAAATAAATAAATAAATCTTTAAAAAAAAAAAGAAAGGGGCCTCCCTGGTGGCGCAGGGGGGTAAAGCACAGCACTGTGAAGCAGTCCGCAGCCAGTGCAGCATGTGTTGGATCCCCAGCTGACCAGGAAGCAATCCACATGGCACAGCAGTCCTCTCCTGTCTCACCCGCTGCTCCCCTCGGCAGTATATTTCAGTAGATCTGCCTGTTCTCCTCCCCACTATGTCTCTGGTGAATCCTCTCAGACCCTCCGCACATACCTCTGGCCTGTACCCCAGATCTTGTATGCATAAATAAATAAATCTTTTTTAAAAATCTTCAAGAAAGTATTAGCAAATCAAATTCAACAATTTGTTACAAGAGTTAATCTTAATCAAATAAGATTTATCCCAGGGATATGACTTTAATGTATGTAGATCAATCAATAGCATTACACAAGTCATGCTAGAACATAAGCTGTTACTTTTACTGAGGAGGTAAAACCTGGGATAGAACTAGCACAGTGTCTGACCCTAGAAGTTGCTGGATTGAGTTGGATTGAGTTTCTTTGTTTCCTTTCTTAGTATTAGTTTATAAAACAGTGTAGCACAGCAGTTAACAGACTATATACTAGAGTTAAATGCCATGCCACCAATTCCTTATTATGAGATTCCAAATAAATCCCTTTGCCTCATCTATATCAGGTAAGAACAGTATCACTTATTTCATAAGACATTGGTTGGGATTGGATGCCTGAATACACTTAGTATTCAACTATTAACAGAACTTGGCACATAGTAGGATAAAAAAATATTACTCCTGCTTTGAATGTGAAGAAATTTCATTTTTTAATTTCAATGTTGTAAGTCTAATTTTGTTAAGTTTATTACTTTCTTTCTTTGCCAGGTACAAACACAGATGGGAAGATTTATATTACTCAGTAATGACTTCCTGAGTATAATGGTTGTGAAATAGTGAAACATCATTAAAACAGATCTTAGAGTGTCTTCCTCCTGCATTACAAACAAATGAAGTGGATGATCAAGTATGATATATCATTTAACAAGGCTAAACTAGTTTATATCTTTAATCCTTTCTATATTCATGATTCACTTATTAAATCTACTCAAAATAAATGTTTAGTTCAAAATCAAAAGTAAATGGAGACTTTCCTGTTTAGGTTTGAAGTTGGTATATATCACCTATGAAAATGTGAGACTGTGTGTTTCCAGAATGCCTCACTGCATAAGTACAAAGTTCTGCTATTAAACACCCTCACCTGTGTCACTCCACATGTGTGCAATTGTCAAACAAAGGAACGGTCTATACACATGTCCTCCAGAGAAGAAATGTTGTCCTTTGGTGCTTCAGAAAGGTAGTGCTTGGGAAATCTTCCAGAAGTAAATGGCCAAGGGACAATCACAGACCCTTCTCAGTTCTCAGAAAAAGGGATGGACAAAGTGCCCGTTATGGAGAATAATAAAAACTACTGGGTGATGAATACAGTGGTTTCTAAAGTGGCTTGAATTTTATTGTTTCCCTAACCAAACTGCTTATTGACACTGGCATTATACACAGTTCTACCTTGCCTTAAAATTTACCACCTCATTGCTGTGAATGTACCAGTAACTGCTACTGGTTTTTGGCTTAAAAACTCTTCCTTTTTCATTTTTTTTTGAAAAGTAATGTTAATACCACAAAATTGCATCAATTACACCAGAAAAAAAACTTTCTTTACAAAATGAGACACTTAGGAGCATGAGAAATTGACAATAGAAATGGAAAAAAAGATTTCCAGACTAGTCTGCTCAGTTACAATCAGATACTGCATAAGTTCTAAACACTAGACTTCTATGTTAGAGAGCTATTGCAATAAAACTAGAAAATCAGCAGTAATAAAATCATGGAGAGAGAAATAAACAAAAGCAGAAAATACTACTGTGAATCCATTTGAATCCAAAATGCTAACAAATGCAAACTAATCTATACCTTTAAAGTGACAGGGATGGGAGGCTTCTAAAAAGTGAGAGGAAGCGATTATGAATAGTCAAGGAAAAATTGGAGGGATATGATGTATATTTTCACTATATTGGTTGTTATGATATTTCATGGGTAAATGCATATGTCAAAATTGTACACTCTAGGGCCTCCCCGGTGGTGCAGCAGTTGAGCGCTGGGTTGCGAAGCTGCCCGCAGCATCTGCAGCACCGGTTCAATCCCTGGCCACCAGGTGAGGGTCCCGCATGGCCTGCAGACCTCTCCTGCCCCGCCCACTGCTCCCCTCAGCTGTGTACTTCATCAGTCTGCCTGTTCTGCTCCCCGCTCTGGCTCTGGTGGATTCTCTCACCCTCCCAGTGCTTGTATAAATAATTAAATAAATCTTTAAAAAAAATTGTACACTCTAAATATGTATCTTTTATGTTTGGCAATTATACCCTCAACAAAGCTAAAGGGTGCATAGCCTAATTAACAACATAGAAACCAGATTGCATTATTGTATTTGTACAAGTGCCTTTAAATTAGCATTGTAAGAGAAATGGTAAGGAAGAAGAGAGGTAGGAATAACTTTTTTTTAATAACTTATTTTTTTAAAGATTTATTTATTTATGCAAGAACTGGGGTACAGGCTAGATGCGCGGGAGGGTGAGAGGATTCACCTGAGACAGAGCAGGGAACAGAATATGCAGAATGAGGAAATACACTGCTGAGGGGAGCAGCAGGTGAGACAGGAGAGGTCTGTCACGCCATGTGGGACCCTCCCCGGCTGGCTGGGATCTAACTGGTGCTGCAGAGGCTGGGGACAGCTTCATAGTGCAGCACTCAACCACCTACGCCACCAGGGGAGGCCCAGAATAACTTATTTTGATGAAGAAGAGACATTTGAATGTATTTATTTTTATGACACACACATATATAACTTACCTAAAAGGTAATCAAACCAGTAAAATGCAATATCTGTTTATTCTGGTGAAGGTAAACTACAGCAGTGAATGTGTCATTCTTAGTGCAGGGAAGATCAAGGGCACCCAAAAAAAGATTAAGAATATCGAAGACAACATAATCAATAAGGTAGAACTCATAGCTACACATTAAGAGTTATACAAAAAGCATTTTTCCCATGCAGTCACAAAACTTTCACAAAAAATTGATTATATCACAGATTATAAGGAAAAATAGTAAAATAGAATATGCAGAAATATTTCAAACAACACTTTCTAACAACAATGTAATAACACTAGAAATTATTGATAAAATTGAAAAACAAAATAGGCCATTCATTTGGGAATTTAAAATCCTTTTCCTGGATGAAAGGAAAAAAATCCAAACTAAACCATAGACTTTATAAAAAATATTGGTAAAGCTACCAGCAGCTCAGGAGCAGACACATGCCACCGTCTAAGGGTGTACAGGGATTCATCCTTCACTACCAGGCCCCAATCACCCTGGGGAACTGCAGAAGTCTCAGTACTCAGCTGCCAGTGCCTAGGGAGCAGTCACACACCAGCCAGAGCTGCACAGTGCATTGTCCTTCATTGTTGGTTCCCAGGCACCCTTGGGAAGTTCCACTCTCTACCCAGCCACCCCCAGTTACCAGAAACAACCTTGGAGCCACTACAACTGCGTAGATTGAGGCACCAGTGACTCAGACCCTCTACCCAGTGTCTTCTCAGCCCTAGCAGCTACCAGAACCAGACTCAGAAGTGCATTGGGGGAGGCCCTAGTACCACCCCAGATCCCACAAGTCCCCAGCAGTTATGCCCACTATCAAGTAAACGAGCAGAAGAGTGAGAGAGAAGGACTCACACACAGCAAAGCCCCCAGCTATTGTAGGGCAAACCCAAATCAAACAATGGAGAGAAAGATAAATACAAATGTCAAAGCTAGACCTCAGAGGCACAACACATAACAGAGGGAAAACAAAACCCCAGAACCAAGCCACAAAGACATGGAAGAACTTTTTTATTAATCAGATATAGAATTCAAAATGGTCATGACTTAAAAAAAAAATTGGAACATTACAAAGAAAACTCAGAAAAACAGATGAAAGATATACAAGAAAGCAAAATGAATGCTATTAGAAACACAATCAACAAACAGAAGATCAAAATTGAAACTTTAAACAAAAAAATAAAGTTGCAGTATGTAAAAGATCAACAAAGGAAAAAAAAAATCAGCAGAAAGTCATGAATGTAGAATGAACCAATGGAAGAACTGTGAAGATGAAAATGAGGAATGAAACAAGATCGGAAAGGAAAGAAAGCTATAAAGGAAAAGGAAAAGAAAGAACATTTTGAGAAGTATCTGACACCATGAGGAAAGGAAAAATAAGAATCACAGGAATCCCAGAAAAGAGAAAAGTTTCTGAGAAACTATTTAAAGAAATAATGGAAGAAAATTTCATAAACTTGAAGAAGAAACTGAACAAACCAAAGGGGAAATGAACACAAAGAACTGAACAAGGAATTAGGTAGAACCACAAAATGATGAACAAAATGGCAGCAACAGGCTTTTACATATCAGTAATCACCCTAACCATCAATGGACTGAACCCACCAATAAAAAGACACAGAATATCTAGTTGGATTAAGTACCAAATCCAACCTTCTGCTGCCTCCAGGAAACACACCTTAGTTCCAAGGATAAACACAGACTGAAATTAAAGGCGTGGAAAACAATCCTTCAAGTAAATGACAACTAAAGGAAGGCAAGGAACAGTCATACTTTTATCAGATAGACTTACAGCCTAAAGGGATCACAAGAGATAGGAATGGACACTATAATGATTAAGGGAAAATACAACAAAACACTCATCAAAATACAGTCACCAAATGAAGGAGCACCAAAATACATCAGACAACTACTATCAAATCTAAAAACAGACATTGGAGAGAATACATGTGTAGTTGGAGACTTTAATTCCCTGCTCTCACCAATGGACAAATCAATAAGAAAATAAAAAAAAAATCACCCAAAACAAAGAACTAGACCACATGGGGGTCCTGGACCCCACAAAAAAAAACTGATACACATTTTTCTCAAGTACATATGGGTCATTCTCCAGGATTAACCATATACTAGGTCACAAGACAAGCATCAACAAATTCATGAATACTCGTACCAAGTATCTTCTCTGGTCATAAAGGTACTGAACTACAAATCAACTACAAAAAGAAAACAAGGAAATACTGTAACATGTGGAGAATGAACTATACACTACTGAATGACCATGGGGTTAATGAGGATATCAAGAAGAAATCCAAAAATACCTAGAGATGAATAATTAGTACAGCTCTAATAGCAATACAATAGCAACATGGGCCACAATAAGAAACTGGAAAGAGCCCAAACAAACTACCTTGTTTCTCATATCAAGGAACTAGAAAAAGAACAAGTTCAAAAGCCAGTAGAAGGAAGGAAATAATAAAAATTAGGGCAGAAATAAAAGAAATAAGAGTTTTCAAAGATAGTCCAAAATATCAATGAAGCCAAAAGCGGTTCTTTGAAAAAATAAACAAAATAGAGAAATCTTCAGTTAGGGTCACTAAGAAAAAGAGGCAGAAAATTCAAATTCAAATTAATAGGATCATAATGAAAGAGGAGAAATTACAACAGACATTGCAGAAATTCAGACCATAACAAGAGATTAATTTGAACATTTATATGTAAACAAGTTCAACAATCTAGATGAGATGGATAGATTCTTAGAATTATACAATCATGTGGGCCTCCCCTGTGGCGCAGCGGTTGAGCGCTGGGTTGTGAAGCTGCCTGCAGCCTCTGCAGCTCCGGTTCGATCCCTGGCTGCTCCCCGGTCACTGGAGGAGGGTCCCACATGGTGCGCAGACCTCTCCTGCCGCCCATTGCTCCCCTCAGCAGTGTACTTCGGTCCTTCTGCCTGCTCTGCTCCCCGCTCTGGCTCTGGTTGTACCTTCCCACGCTTCTAATTGTACCCAGTGCTTGTCTAAATAAATAAATAAATAAATAAATCTTTAAAAAAAAAATTATACAATCATGTAAAGAAATGGAGAGAGTTGTGTAGGGGGAAATAGACAAGCAAAAAATAGACAAGCAAAAGCTACAATTTAGGGGGGAATACTTATTATCAATTTACTAGAATAGAAAGCAAAATAAGGAAAACACAAATAATTCACAAAGCATTTTTCAAATATTTTTAAAAAGCAGATTTGTTCAATAATTGAATGGGTTTCCAGAGATTAAAGACCCTTAAAAACCTCTTTTTATAACCTTTTATACTCTGTTCTCTTATAACACAAGAAGCAATAGAATGTCTTACGGTGTAAGCTTCTAAATAGTAGGGTAGTCTGTTACTTGCCGCTAAGAGCATTTCCAACTGCTACACATTCTAGGAACTGGATCAGACAAGATTGTTTCAAGTACATTAACAATATTAGCTGGATCTTTGGGGCAGGGAATGAAGGAACAATGTGAAAATGAATAATGTACAAGCAAAACCAAACAAAATGGAAGGAAGGAAGGAAGTCTCCTCCTTTGTAGACTATAGAAACTATATCACTTGTACAGCCCTCCTATTCATTGGATTACAAATCTAAAAGAGAAAAGAAAAATCACTGAGGAGCTAGATCCAAAAGATCCAACAGACTTGAGGGTTCTGGTTGACAATGGACAAAGGAGTTTGGAGGTCAAAGAAAGTCCAGCCATCTGTTTGAAAATTGGCTAAAATGTAGGTCACATATCCAGGATCAGAGTGAGAGACAAAGGAAAGCAGATGTTTGATGAAGTTATAAGACAAAACATGCAACTTTCTGGATCAGATTTTACATGTAATAAAAGAGCATGAAAACCAAATTAGTTTTATCATCTTTAATAATATCCTGTTTTACTCTTGTGAGTCTAGGGAGTTTCATTCCAGGAAATGAGACATTTCTTTTTTATGTTATTAGAATCCCATCTTTTACTTCTATACTTTATTATCATTTAAATTTTTAATCCAAAATACCTGGTGATTGTTTCAAAGATATTGATAATTATAGTAAGACTAGCAAAAATTCACTGAGCCTCATTGCTAATTATACATTTTTTCTTTGATTTTCAAAAATCATACTATTCACCTAAAATAAGAGAATGACTAAACCTAGTGAAAATCATTAATTCAAAGAGAATCAGTATGGAAAATAATGGAATCATAAGAAGTAGCAATATTGTTTTTGCTGTGTTAATATAGAAACCTTTATGCAAACAAAAAAGATATTAAGGAACACCTGTACCAAACCTAGTGCAACAAATCCATGCCTGAAACACCAGTTTACATGGCTGATTATTTCTGAGATGGACACAGACAACAGATCCCTTAACATGTCTTGAACAGGCCAAGCAAGCATCCTTAGGCTGTCCTGTGCAAGTCTCAGAATACACTGACATCACTCATGTTTTTATAAAAATATAGCTAAGCTTTAGGATACTGGTTTGTATTTCATGAAAGCCCAGACATCAGCCATAGAAAATATTTATTGACCTTCTAGTCTAGTAGCCTTCTAGGCAAAGCTGCCACATAAATGGTCTGTTTAAAAAAAAAAAAAAAAAAAACCACCATGAGGATGTCCATTACTTGTTTAATTTGTTTAATTTTTCTGTCCTTACAAAGCTGGAAACCAGCATAACTTAGAATTTTAATGTTTCCTTCCCTCTAGATCACACCTTCTCTTCCTACCATCCAATTCTAGTCAATCATCAACCGTTTTTCTGCCTCTTTGTCCTTGTAAATAACGTTTCATTGTATTATAAAACAGGAACACCCTGGAAGTTTATATACACATAATTCACTTTAAAATGTGAAAGTAAATCAAATAGGCAGTTCCTGCTTAAGAGTCAGTACTTCTCTACATTTATTTTATATTTACTGCTGAGTTACCTAATTTAAACTAGTCTCACAATTCGAAAAACCGGTCTAGCTCAGTCCTGGCAGTGAGACACATGCCTGACTCTCAAAGGGACAAAGACTGGTACAGATCTAAGTCCAAATACTTCACGCCAGCAAGTCTAAGGCACAAATATATTGCCATTTGTACTGATGTAGGTTGTAGGTAGTAAAATCATAAAAATCTTAAAAATTGAGTTAATTCCTAGAATTCGAGCACATCTCCCTCCCATTGTAGGAATTTCACATTACCAAATAGTGAAAATCTGGTCATAGTGGGGACACAGGACCACCCCATGCCTTGCAAGGAAGCCCACTGTGTTTTGTAAAACATTTTTTAGAAAGTTTATTCTTAAAAAGTCCTAAGTTGCTTCTCTGTAACTTCAATTTATTGATTCTCATTCATTCATTCATTCTAAACTACTCTGTATAATAAACTGTATTCCCATGAAAATAAAACACATCTGCCCTTATCCATCTAGGGACACAAAGGCAAGACACAGAGCAAAACAAAGTGCTTTTCCTTTGTCATTGTATGCCTCGCAGCACCCCCAGATGTCAGTATTACTTACCTGGATCACTCCACCCAAAAAGGACACAGCCGCAGCAACACCAATTCTTCGCAGCTCAAAGTCAGACAATCCCAGCACACTTGTGTTACTCTGTGTAGTGAGGTTCTGGCTGCTCAGAGGGACAAGCCTTTCCACTGCATTGGCTGATATTAGGGATGTCAAGGCAGATGTACCTTAAAAATAAGAATGTGGGAAAACTTCTATTAGTAATAGACTCAAAAAAAAGTTGTTGCATTCCACCTAGAAATTGAATTCATATCATGAGGCAAACATCTTTTAGAAACACTCTCCTCTGCACCCCTACTCCTCGACCATCATTCCATTCTATGATATATAAAGAAATTTACCCACACTTACACAGGTTCCAACATATAACCACATCCATCTACTTGTTATGCACTCCCAGGTCCTACATTTTCCCACCTCCCTGCAGTCTTGCATAGGGAATGTCTTTGGGGCAGGGATTAGGATCATAGCCTGGATTTGAATGTAAATCCTCCATTTGTTACCAATGTGATTTACAGCACATGGCTATGTCTAAACGGTCTCATCCATGAAACAGGGCATCAAAACCTACAATTTAGGATTAAGAGCAAATATAAATGAGATGATAGATATGGAGACCTACATATTTAGTAGGCTAATGGCTAAATGTGAACTCTTTGCTTGAATCTGAGCTTCTTGATATGCTTGCTCCTCCAATCTACATATGTAAACACTTATCTTTCAAGGTCTGACTCAAATCGTATACCACACAGCAATTCATTCCAGATCCTCCAGACCATTTTTAATCTTTAGACTCCCTGTTCTGTCATAGCAGAGTAGATCTTATAGTAGAAGAATATGCTGTGACCCTTAGAAATGTTTTAAACATACCATTTCTGTTTACTGGTAGGTGGACAGAAGGTTCAATGACATTTCCCAGAAATTGCCTGGCCTCACACAAATGTGGGACCATCTTCAATGTGTTCTCCTTTTCCTGCCAAGAGTTCTGATGCCATTCATCCTGGCAAGGTATTTGAGAATACAGGCTTGCGCACAGGGAAATGCCAGTTACCAAAGAGGGTTCAGCAAGTTTGGGTTAAAGAAAAAATTTGCAGCATTATGCAGATATTCCCCCAACTTATTAAAGACTTTACTTTGCCCCAGATCTGAAGTGAGAATTTTTGAAAAAGGGCTCTTAGCAAGTTGTAGACATTCCAGTGAAGCAGGAAGAAGCACAGGGCATGATAGGCATGAGTCAAACAGAAAAAGGTCTCAATGAAAACCCAAAACAGACTTACTGGATCAGAGAGGCAGTATGTGCTGTGGTTCAGAACAGTTGTGGCCTCCAACAAACCTGACCTTAAATCCTAGCACTGCCACCTCAATCTCTTCCCTTACCCAAATGGGGCTGTTAGCAGACTTAAATTAAATACTGTGACATGTTATATATGACAAAGTATATGGCATGTAGTTAGCACCTAAAAAAATAATTCTTAATAAGACTAATGTCAACAGACTCTGTTATGATCTGTTATTCTGTGTTCTTCTCTGTTCTGTAGAGTTGAAAAATACAGTCAATTGAATACCATTCTCTTAAGGAACTATAAAGTGAGTCTCAATAAGTCCTTAATAAATATTAACCATCATGAGCACTGTCCTCATCATAAGGCGCTAAACTGAGACCACATCAAGAAACAAATATATCTAATGACTGGAGTCAAGGTTCTGGCATCCAGGATAGGCAACA
Source organism: Talpa europaea (assembly GCF_964194135.1). Taxonomy (NCBI): domain Eukaryota; kingdom Metazoa; phylum Chordata; class Mammalia; order Eulipotyphla; family Talpidae; genus Talpa; species Talpa europaea. Next base: position 34,652,790 of record NC_140069.1, read on the forward strand.
CTAAATAAACATTAACCCATATGATCTGTTACAACAGGATTTCTTGAAGTCTGATACTGAGGGTAAAGAAGCGTGCCTTTGAGTATTTAGATCTCATGGAGTATAGAGCAAAAATGATTTGTATAAAAACCTCTGAACAAATGACTATGGAGTTAAAAGCAAAGGTATTTTAGCATTAATGTTTGAGTTCAGGCCTGTCTTTCCTGGGATTTCAAGGATTATAGGATGAAAGACTTAATGGTAAAAAGGAGAGTGCATCCAAAAGGTCTTGTTGAGGGAAGAAAAGTGAGCCTCACCTGTGTGTGAGTCGCATACCAAGAAAATCTCTAATGGGAAACCTTGTTGGTGATAGATTTGGGGATACCCATTATGCCAACTTGGACATGGGAGAACTGCCTTATTACAAGGATAATGCTTTGCCATTACCTACAATCAAGGGCATTGGTTTGCAGATGAATATGTTGTGGACGACATTTAATCTTCTCTACCTTATAGGTCTGACTCTTGGTTTTACTTCCTCTCTACTCTGTCTGCACTTTTCCTCACTTTCTCAATTTTCTACCCAATTTTCTACCTTTAAACCTATTGGGAGGGGCCCTTAAATACCATGAAATCCTTCTAATAGCTTCATAGGCCTGACTTGAATTAGCAAGGAACAGTAGGAAACGAATATGGGCCTCAGAGCTGGCCAGACCCAAACTCAAATTCCGGTTGAGTTGCATATTAGCTTGTGGTCTTAGTCATTACCCATTCTCTTGGCTTCCTTATTTGTATGTGGATGATAAAATGTTATAAAATTTGGGTAGCAAGTAAATGAGATTTCATACATTAAAAAAAAAATCTATCACAAATCTAACCATGTTGCTTTTATATTCTGACTTAGATAATTTTAGTATGAATTATTATTGTATTTAGAATTCAGTACTCCATTCCATCTAAATTGGAGGTAAAATCCTAAATAAAGTGATTTTTTTTTTTGTGAAAACAAAATCAATCTCTTCATGCTAAAAGAAAAAAAATACTAAAAGAAATAAGAATTCTTATATATACAATAAGATCAATTAAAATAAAAATGCACTCTCTTTAGTAAATATTGGCAGTAAGTTTTTGGTGAGATTCAATTGTTCTCTAAGTTTGAGATCATAGGAAAGTCAAAAAAAAATTAATCTGGGGCCTCCCCTGATGGCTCAGGCAGTTGAGCACCGCACTGTGAAGCTGTCCGCAGCCTCTGCAGCGTGGGTTCGATCCCAGCCAGCAGGCGAGACTCCCACATGGTGCAGTGGACCTCTCCTGTCACGCTTGCTGCTCCCCTCAGCAGTGTATTTCATCAATCTGCCTTTTCTGTTCCCCACTCTGTCTCTGGTGAATCCTCTCACCCGCACATCTGGCCTGTACCCCAGTTCTTGCATGCATAAATAAATGGATCTTTAAAAAATAAAAAATAATAATTCATCTATACAATTTATGTATTCATATATATTCATTTACATGGATGTATTTCTGTTTATACAACTCCATGTTTAGCAAATATTATTAATAATGTTATCGTGAAGGAAAAGGATTTCTATTGATTCTAAAGAATCTTATTGGGATAAAAAAGAAATGAGAAGGTCTAACTAACTGTTCTTTGGAAAAATACATAGACAAAGATAAAATACCTTAAGCTTTTATTGTGTGATATAGTAACTATATTTAAGTTTGTGAATTACATGTATTTTGAGATGTACATTATTTTCCTAGTATACTACTAAGTTCCTATAGCTGCTAATAATAGTTGTTAAGTACAGTCTTATAAAAATGGCAATTTCAAAACCATGCCCCAGTGAAATATCCACAGTGGCTCCTTAGGAAAAGAAGTGATTAAAGTAAATATATGTACACTTAGGCATCAAATTGTGGTTTTAACTTCTTAAAGTAATTGTGGTCAATTACATAAATTTTTTTTCACTTTTTTTTCATCCTTTGTTTAACAGAGGAAATGCTTTTGGGTTACCTCTAAAACAATGTGCTGCTTCTTACTACTGACACATATCTATGCTTTGAAAAAGGAAAATAAATTGCTAGGAAATTAGAAAGCAGGATAATTCAGAAAGAATAGGTCTCAAGAACTTCTAAATCATTATTTTGCAGTTTCCTTTTGCATCAACACAAAAGGAATGTGTACTCTTGAGTACCAGGTTGTAAGGAAAACAAGCTTGGGCTTTAGATTTGGCCAAGGCCAGGCTGTAGTCCTTGCACTTGCAACTCTGAGTTCTCACAGAAACATTTCTGAATTACAGGGTTTTTTAGAATGAAAAGTGCAGATAATAATGGTTAGTTTAAAAAATTGTGTTAGGACAAAATAAAATAATATATCTAAAGCTCTTAATAAGGTATCTAATATATAGCACATCTATAATTATAAAATTTAAGTAACTAACATATATACACATGCATGTGTATATATGCATGTTATATATACATATCATATATATACATATTATAAAGATCTTGGTTCTGATTCCAATTGGGTAGATCTGTCTGTAATGAGAACCAAGATTTCACATTTCTAACAAACTCTCACATACCTCTGATCCTGCTAATTTGTGGTAGCAAAGACTAAAAATAGTTGATCCTGTCCCCCACAACAAAGTTAAGTGATATGTGAAATTTACATAGATAAGATTACTTTGTGAGTTAATTTCTGCATGAGAAATCAACATGGGAAGTAGAATTTTTGGCCTTCCAAATGCTTCCATGTCCTAATCCCTCAAACCCATGGATGCATTATACAACATGGCAAGGGAAATTCATGTTGGAGATGAAATTACCATTGTTAATCAGTTGACTTTAAAACAGGGAGAGTAGCCTGGACTATCCAAGTGTTCCCAATGTTATCATAAGGATCGTTTAAATATTGAAGATGGAAGCAAAAGACCAGAATTAGAGAATGATTTGAAAATGCTAAGCACTGCATCTCCATCTAAAGATGGAGGAAGGTGCTATGGGCCAAGGAAATTGGGAAGTCACTAGAAAATGGAGAAGTCAAGAACACAATTGATCCTTAGATCCCCAAAAAGGAATGTAGCCCACTGACACCTCAATTTTAGCCCAGGAAGACACATAGCAGATTTCTGATCTCTAAAACTGTAGGATAATAAATCTTTCTTTCTTAAAATCAATGTGGTCATGGTAACTTGTTACATTATAAAGAGGGAACTAAGAAATTCACTAACACAAATTGATCATTTAAGAAAAAGACACAAAATGGTGTTATTGCTCACAGGTTAAGATCTTATATACACAAAATATTTAGAAAGGTCTTTATAGATATTTTCTTTTAACCATTTTATTATTACAATAATATTTAAGATTTTATTAAATCTTATAACCAAGAAAGCAGCAAATAGATCTTTGAGACTTCTTCCAAGTTCATACAGATAGCAAGCAACAAATGAGACATACACCCAGGTATATCTAATTTCAAAACTCATGTTTTAGCCAGACTACTCTATTATCCGATTGCCCGTGACAATTACATTTTATTTTGGCAACAGAGAGCTTTTATTTGGCAATAGAAAGCTAGGCAAGTAAGAGATAATACTAATTAAAGACTGCTATTGAATCTAGCTTGGAGGAAACCTAAAGGATCATTTGGTCCAAATGTCATTTACAAGGAAAATATTTTTCAACATTTGAGTAACTAAATAACACATCTTTGTTTCCCACTCAAATGATTATTTTCATTTCATTGTAAGTTATGAAAACTTGTCCTTCTCTTTATAACTTAAAATGCAAAGAATGCTTAACAAGAACCTTGGTTCCATTGTAATAAAACAATAAATCACAATGTATATTAAGTATCTGAGGCACAGTAATAAAATGTCTTGACCTGCTATTGGCTGAGATCTTCAGTAGTGAAGGTCTATCTGCTTTGGAAGTATAATCAATAACTAATGATCACTTATGAGTTCTTTTCATTGGCAACATGAGAAGCATAAACTTGGATATAAACTATACCTGTGGCAACATGACGTCCCATTCCAAATATGGCATAAATGATGACAGGAAAGAGAGACCCATACAAGCCAAACACCGGATGCACAGATGACAGAATAGCAAAGGCCAACCCTGTGAAGGAAACCAGGTAATTAGGACAAAATTATAGCCCCAAGATACCACCCATTATAAAGTAGAAAAGGATATTGTCTTACTCAAACAACAAAAGGAACGATAATTTAATTACTCTATCTGCTCCATAAGACACGAGCATTATTGTCCTACATAACAGAATATTCACTGATAAGTTCATACTTGTATTTCAACACTAAAGCATTACTTTCAGAATATTCTTTATCCTCTGATTACAGAGATGCTTACCAAAAAGCATCGTCTTAGAGTGTCTTCCTCATCCAAATGACAACATCATCACAAACTATTTCCACACACACTTAGAGAAGTGTTTTCACATGTTATCATTGTGTTTGCACAATATTATCTGTCAAGTAGGCAGGACTGGTAGCATTACCACTGACTGAAGAGAAGCCTGATATGAAAGTGACCAAGGTTAGGGCAAAATAGATGCACAGGCAAAAGTTTGCCTGGCTGGTTAAGTGACTGGTTGGACTAAGACTGTGAATCCTGGTAGAAGAGCCAAGGTGTGAATCCACACACTGTCCACAACTGGATCCCAGCTATATGGGTACAGTCTCTCAGGGTGAAAAAAAAAAAAAACTTTGTTTATTCAAAAAAACGGTGTAACTCCTAACCATTTTACTTTTATTACTCTAGATACTACTGCCTACATATTTGCATGTTACATACAGATAGGAAAGTTTCCTAGACATGTCCAAATGACCTTTAGTGGTTTGGGAATTCATTAAAGTAATCTTGTTTGTGGTTGGCCTTTGCCATTAAAAACTGGTTTAGTTGATTCTGATAAATCCATTCAGGTGTATACCATTTAATGACAGGATTTGACTGGGCACAATGGACTTTATAAGTACAAAGAAACTTGAAGAAGGAAGTGGCATTCGAATGACCTGCCTACGAGGCCAATTCATTATTCACACTATGAAGCCTGCCAATCTATTCCAATATCATGCTTTTTTACTGTTTAACTTTCTCTGTTTAAAAGTTAAGTTTAATTTCTTTTTAAACAAATAAACTCTAGTTATATATTAACTATTCTCTTTCAAGGAGTACAATATATTTTAGCCACCATTAAAATATATGAAAGGTCTTCCAATGACCAGTCTCTTTCTCAACCTTTAAACACACATCTGAGTGACTGGTTTCTTGGTAATGTATTCATAAAACTGTGGTGAAAATAAATTAAAAATGATTATAGAAGAGTCAGTGGGAGACGCTGCTCTAGAATTTCATAGAGGAAAACAAGAGAGACAGCAATCTGTTTTGTTCTTTTTTTTTTAAGATTTATTTATTTATTTATACAAGCACCGGGTACAGTCAGAAGCACAGGAGGGTGAGAGAATTCACCAGAGCCAGAGCGGGGAACAGAACAGGCAGACTGACGAAACACACTACTGAGGGGAGCAGCGGGCAGCAGGAGAGGTCTGCGCCCCAGGTGGGACCCTAGCTGGTGGAAACGATGCTGCAGAAGCTGCGGGTGGCTTCACAACACAGCGCTCAACCTCTGTGCCACCAGGGGAGGCCTGCAATCTGGTTTTTGGGAAGGATGGTATAAGGGACATAAAAGTCAGGTCAGCATTAGAAGGTCTGTCCATTCCTCCTCCCCACCGGCAAGCACCTCTTGGTGTTTATAGGGTAAACAATTTTGTAGCAATTTTCTCACCCATTTTCATAATGTTATCTGATAAAAATTACCTGTTAATAAGCAGAATGCTGAGTGTTACCAAGTAAGAAAAAAACATGACCTACCTGTATTGTAGATCACCAAGATTTACTAAATTAATGATGCAGGAAACGGGAAAGAACAGAGGCATATTTGACAAAAGTACTTTGGATGAATCATACGGACATGAAATTCTAATAAATGTGGTATAAATTGTCAGGATAGGAGTTGGCCAGAGATAGATTCCATGTTTATATTTCTACTCTACCTGCAACAGGCAATATTTTTAGGACTCATCTCCTATATGCATAAGGAAAAAGGACCTATTGATGTCCAAAATTACAGGTGAGCAAAGATGGGTCAACTACGTTTAAAACTGCAGTCAGTTTTAGAGAACTTTGTAGAGTCCCACAAACTGGCACTTGCACAAGAAGTAATATGATTTAATTGTCTCATTAGTCTCTCCAGTTTTTGGTACACAAGAAAAAAATATTTATGAAAATCGGAAAAGCCGAACACTCTCTCGTCTTTGCTTCTCATGCAAAACTCTTTGAGGTTCCTGGCTTCTGCTCCCAACTGGCATCAAAAATAGGCAACTTCTAGAACATTCAGCACCCTTGTGCAAATTAGAAAAAAGTGCCCCCTGCTGGACAAACTAACCCACCTCATTTGTGACCAATGACTCTGAAAAGCATCCATAGGTCTATTTTTCGCAGCTCTGGAAAGCTTTTAGTTTACTCAGTCATGAAAATATCCATTTTTCAAAATCATCTTAAAGCACTGTTTTCAATTTGTTTTAAGTTGCCAAACAGAAACCAAACAATGCTTTTCCGTTCTGAATGTTGGGCTCACGGATGAATTACTGCATTTGGCTATGGTACAAGAGGAACTTTAGGATTTGAGATATTTATTTTAAAACCAGAGCTGAGATTGTGACCCTAATAAGTCATACCACTTAATAAATCATGGCATTACCAAATAACACGCCTTCAGTAAAGATCCTTCAATTGAGTAGAATTTAGCCAATGACTGAAAACTTAATTATTTCTTATAAATGTCTGGGGGTTGGAAGTGGAGGTGGGGGAGTGATGTCTTGAATATTGAACATCAGAGGTATTTCTGTATTCACTTCAGAATTTATTCTGAGCTTAGAATTGCTAAAGATAGAAGCATTTAAAAGTCCTCATTCCAAGGAATAAAGGCTAAGTACCAATAATTCCATGAAAGAAAGAGAAGGAGTTTGGAATTTGGAGAAAATACTAACAATAAGACCCAAAGAAAGGAAATGAAATATTCAATCCTGAGCTGCATTCCTTAATCTCGGATTTAAGGTTCTTAGGAGTAGCCTTTTCAATGAAAATGAAAGAGAGGCTTGTATGAACAAAGGAAATGGGAGGCAAGGTAAGCCTGAGGCACTTTTCTGGGTCAACAGTTAGAAAGAAGGGGTAGCTACCTAAAGAAATAAGAAGGTGGTGTGCAATTTCTTCTTCCCTCCCTCTATCTGTTTCTCTTCCTCTGGCCTTTTTCCCTCCTGACCTTCTCCTTATCTTTCTCTATTTTTTAAGCTAATTTCACATTTTCTCTGATTTGTAAGGGGTAGTGGAAATATCTGGAATCTCTTAACATTGAAACAATGGGAAGAAAAGAATCTTGAGTCATTGTACAAATGGCCTTTCAGCTACATATTGTGTTTCCTCTTCAAATGAAGGGCTATTTGTCCCAGGAATAAGGCTAAATGGTGCATCTGCAAATCTAATAATGAAAACTCATTTTAGGTATGTGGCTACACACACTAATAAAGTCAGGACTCATGTGGTATGGAATATTTCTGGGCAGACTCACAGGCTGAACAAAAGGGATTCCACACGTTATATGGACCACCTATTTTACTTCTTTAAGAGACGCAAAGCCTAGACATAACCTCAGTCTATACATGGATTCTATTTGGAAAAACCTCTGGGTCCTCAGAAACCTAACTAACTTGATTAGTTCCTACTGTCACCTACATATTGCTGAGAATATTCAAATCCAGACTGGGTGTATAACCTTCGTAGAACAAACAAAATTTACAAGTGTTCTAAGCTGATCAAAGCTGCCCACTAGAGCTTCTAGATCTTCAGGCTAACAGAGCTTTTCCTAAGTCAGATTTTATTCAAAAGGAGATAAAACATCGAAGCTTCATTGTTTCTGTTCCTCCTATTCTCCTGTAGGATGAAATCCTTGTCACCTATTTGCTTCCTGGGCGAATAGGTCATTAGCTTCTATAGTAAAATATTTGCTATATTTTATCCACCCAGCTCCATTCTCCCTTCTTGGTAGCAATATGCCAGTTTCCTCCAGGAAGGCACACTTTGCACCAAAATATAACAGCTAAGAAAAGGGGAGCTGATTCTCACCCCAAGCTTTAAGCATGGACACATGGCTCAGTCTGGCCAATAAGATTTGCATTCACTTTGCCAGAGTTTCTGGTTTAAAGAAGGGCTCAGAATGCAAATGTGGTAAATGAAATTACATTATACTTTTATTGGAATTGTTAGGTGATTGCATAATTACGTAAGCGTTGTATAAGAATCAATACCTAATATTATATATATATGCAAATATATGATGTAGTGATGAAACAGAAATGACCTGAATGCCTATCAATATAGAGACAGATAAATGTTGGTACATGGTACTAGGGAATATTATGCACCTGTTAAAAAGACTGAATTAGAGCCATATCCATTAGTCTGGACATGTCTATTACATATTGCCAGACATGACAAATTCCACACTTTTATTTTTCATATACTTTGTGAAAATCTATGAGGCTACTGGTATATTTGAAACTTTTTCTTATTGTACAATGAGTTCATAAAACCTCTAAAATTCAATTATTTTTATAGAGACTTTTGAATGTAATATGAACATGGTCCTGAATGCTAGTGCACCCATGTGGAGATTATTTTTCTAATGGAAACAAAGTTAAAAATGTTTTAAGTGATCAATGCAACAGTTATACAGAAGACACATAAATTTGAAAGAAAAATAGGTAGGAAGCTGCTGCTAATATCCAGGTAGTAGTGATAGAGACAGCATTTCCCAAGGAAATATAGTTTTGTGATCTATAAATACACATTCAATAAAAAAAAAATCAGGCCCACACCTGTGGCTTTAGTAGAGAACACTTTCTTTATAGAACATATCAAAGGATCAAAGGGGACTGGATGTGAAGGAGAAATGACAGGAAGCTCATAAAAGACAACTGAAGTCCTGGATTAGGACATCCACAGAGATTGGCCAGGTTAGCTCAAGATAAGCACAAAGTTGGAGGCTTGATGATCATCAAAGGTATAAAGAAGCCAGGGCAGTTCCACAGAAATGACACTCATGAAAAAGAGTGGCAATTTCTTTGCATTTACTAATTAAGGGATCACAGATGACTTTGGAACAAGAACTTCCTGGGGAGTTGAGGATGTTCAAGGAATGGATTTGAGTGGAGAGAGAAGAGGCAAGAGACATGAACTAATCTTTCAAAAACCTTGTGAGAGGACATGGAATCAAAGAAAAGTTGTGCTTATTTTATTATTTTTAAAATTGAATAAACTTAACCACAGAAACAGATCAAGGTTTAATGAGGTCTAAATCTTACACATTTCGAGAAGTTTTCTAGAAAAAAAGATAAAATTACAGCATAAACTTAGTTACAAAGGCAAATATTTATTTAGGATAAGCTATCACACCACAGAAAATTATGAATTTTCAAAGGATGAGAAAGTCCATGATCAAATATCCAGAAAAAATAATAGACTATTTTATTAACTATCTAATAATCCTTTATATTGCTTTCTCCCTTTTAAATATTAGGCTGTTAATTCTTTGAAAATGTCTTCATATGACAATGATTCTTGTAATATTTTTCTATAAAGAGAGTAGAAAGAAAATTTTGGCTTTCCTTTCGCATATCAAACATTTCCAATACATCATATTTCAGGTGTTCTTGACCTCGCCTGTCTCTTGCAGCTCTGCAGGGGCCGTCTGACTTCATGTGGTGCAATCTGACAGCTCCCCTTTTTCTCACACCTCAGGTTTCCTTGCTGACACCCATTCTGGGATTTGTTTATGTCCAGACTCATACATGCCAAGTTAGGTGCACCCATGAACTGAGCCTTTGACCAATGAGAGAGTGAGTAAATGAATATTTCTCCTTCTCCCCCCCTGAAAGATGATCTGGAGGTACAGTTTATACCTTCTTAGGGGCAGGATGGAGCCATCTGTCACTCTTCGAGGTAGCCAGCTCTACAAGAGGCGTCCTTTAGTTATTGTTCCCTCCTTGTCCCTCACGCCTGCCCTCTAGGTTTACACTCAAGTAAAACCACGTAAACCTGACTCAGGTTCTAATTTCTGACCAGTCAGACTAAGGTAACATTGTTTATGACTTTTTTAATGATGACAGATTCAAAATTTTTATTTTACCTTTATAGTTAATAAATAACACATGAAACTTGAACTGTCAGTTAAGAAAGCCTCTATTAAGAATCTTGATAGCTATAAAATTCCAGGGCATTTCTAGTTTTTTGTGCAAAAATTTAAATATTATTTTAGAGCCATGGATTTAATTAATCCTTTTCTTGACAATAACTTTGTAATAGTACTATACGTAGAGATTTTTTTTTTAATCTATGTCAGCCTTTTGCAACAACTTCCTTTTAGCTAGATTTCAAAAACATCTACATCCACACACTATTCATAATAGCCAAGCTATGGAAACAACCTAAGTGCCCAACAACAGAGGAGTGGATAAAGATGTATTATACAAAATATACAATACTAGGCTATTTTTTAAAAAGCTGAAATCTTGTCATTTGCAACAATGTGGATCTGGAGGGAATTATGCTGAGCAAAATAAGCCAGAAAGAGAAATACAAATACTGGATGACTTCACTCTTGTGTGGAATATAACAAAACACAGCAAAGGAGACCAAAATAAACCCTTGGAATTTAATTACAGAATTGAGGCTATCAGAAGGGGTAGTAGGAACCAAAAATGGTGGAGGGGAACCAATGGACTCTGGTGCTTTGGTGTGGGCATGAGGTGATAATATATATTTGTAGAGGTGTAAACACATGCTATAACCAAAGTTACTTCAGTAAACATAATTTTTTAAATAAAAAAAATCTGCAAACAACTTCAATGCCCCAGACTTAAGAATCAGACTTAAGAATGACCCAAGGAAGTTCAGTTGGAAAAAGACAATATTCCTAATCAATTTCCCTTAAAAAAATCTTACTTTGGAAATTTTAGAAAAATATATGGCTATGTAAAAACAGTTCACTTTGGAAGGGATAAATTTAAGTGAGTATGTAATATCAAACTAGTAAATATGAACATGATGTGTTTACACATAAATTACCAAGGGCAATGAGAAAATTAACCTCCACTTGATTGGAAAGTTCAGAAGATAGTACACTTGAGTGAGAGAGCCAAAAAAGCATTCTGATAAAGATAATATTTTGTGACTATTTGGGGAGGATAAATTAAAAAATATCTTGTCTAGACTTAAACACCATGCAACAGGTTTTTTGGGGTTTTTTTGACATTTAAAACCACACAAAAACCATTTTTATTTTTACAATCAAATCATGTTTTCCTATTGACATGACATTATCTTTTAAGTCCAGATCATTAGATACCTGGCTTTGGCCTACCTGAACATGCAACATGATGTCTGAAGTCATGTAGTACTATCCTGTGCACTTAAGATGCCTAGCATCCCTGGCCACACATCAAAGACCACAGGTTAACCCTCATCCCCAATCACAGATGTCATGTAAAAAAGCCCCACAAATTTCCATTGCTTTAAAAAAAAAAAACATTCAACCTCCCCAAGCAGTATAACAGAGGCACTTATATCAGGCTCATGTAGCAGGTATTTAAGATACATCGAATAACAAACTAATAAGTCAGATTAAAATTCCACTTCTGCAGAGTTCATGTTCTCATGGGAAATAGAAGATGGCAAAAATGTGAGCATTAAAAATCAGGATTTAATGAACATTTCTTTTGTGTGAATTCTGCCATGAGCATTTATTCTGCAAAGTAACTTTATGTTCTAATTATTATTATCCCCACATAGGATGACAATCTCAGAGCAGCTAACAAACTTACCCAATTGATGTAGCTGAAATTAAAAATTGAGGTCTTTTTAACAGTTATTCTAAAGTACTTATAAAGATCTTACTCTATTCCCAAGTCCACATAAAATTTTATGAGAGATACAAAGGAACATATAGAAGGTCCTTGCCTGAAACAGATGTTATCTCAAGTTCAACAATCATATGTGCAGTTTACAGAATGACCAATATAGGCAAAGTTCAGAGAGGGTAGAAAAATTACAGGGGATATAATCACTAAAAGTTTTATTGGACAATAAGAACTAAAGTGGGGGGGAGAAGGATGAACAGAACTTTATTTTCTCACAACTTGTCCACATTCCCACAGAGTTTTGATGCATTTTATTCTGGTAGTTCTGATTTTGTTGTTAAGAATCTCTCACATTTTTGGTTTTAAAACATTGCTTTTTTTTTTGTCTTGGAAACTCTATATTTATATACACATTCTTGACCCTGTCACCACACCTTTATTAAAACTCATGTCCATTGACTTGCCAACCTCGTGATGTCCATAGAACACATTTCTCATTCCCCTTTGCTAGTTCCTCAGCGACTTAAATATCAATGTTCCCCAAGGGTTCTTCCATTCTGATTTAGTCTACAAATTAACCATGAATTAATCTACCAAGTCCCATGATCATAACATATATACACTATATATTATGTATTTCAAGAATATCTCTCCTGAACTTCAGACCCAAGTGGACACAACTAGGGATTCCATGGACACTCATTACAAAACCAAAAGGAAATTATTTTGCCTCCTTCCACCAGCAAAATCTCCATAAGAACAAAACAACATGCATTAAAAATAAAACAAGAACTGGTGTTCTTGTTTACTTAAATCTAGCTCAGAAAATACATCACCACTCATCCAATTCACAAACCTTGAAGTTATCCAAAATATTTTTACCCTCACATCATCAAGGACTGATCAAGCCTTATCTATTCCATTTATAATTGGTGGACTCTGTCCCTCCTCTCTGCCACCAACCTCTGCCTTTGTCTGTTCAGACCACAACACTTTCTTTCCTGTATAGAATTTCTCCCAACTTGCTTTTCCTAACTAGTCTTGTGCCTCCATCAAGTATGGAATGTGCTGCTGTCAGAGTGATCATTCCAGAATTCAAAAATGTGTCACTCCTTGGCATCCCTTAAGATACACCAATGTTTTCCATCATCTTATAAAATAAACCCAACCCCATTCCATGCCACTCAAGTCTTTCTTTTTTTAAAAAAAAGATTGATTTATTTATGCATACCAGAGTTGGGGTATACACCAGAGGTGTGGGGGGTGAGAAGATTCACCAGAGACAGAGTAGGGAGCAGAACAGACAGACTGACCAAAGCATACTGCTGAGGAGAGCAGCAGGTGAGTCAGGAGAGGTCTGCTGCACCATATGGGTGGCTCCCTGACGACAGGGTGATCGAACTCATGCTGCAGTGGCTGAGGACAGTTTCATAGGTTGCGTCTTAACCCCTTGCAACACCAGGATGGCCCTCCACTCAAATCTTTCATGATCTGTTAACCCATCCAGCTTCAACTCCCACCAAATAAGATTACTGGTTAAGTATTTAAACAAACTGTGTTCTCTTATTTTTCTTAATATTACATAAGATTTTCCTATCTATAGTGGACTTCACCTGTGGTCCCCCTGGGAAACTCTTATTTAGCCTTCAAGATCTAGATATATTGTATTTTCCTCTTGAAATCGTCCCTGAATACCAACTTCATCCCCACTCTAGAAAGAGTGCCACAGGTTATCAATGCCATCACCATGCCTTGTATATTCCTCATGGGTGCCACTTACCAAAAGTATTACAATTGCGAAGTTTCTGTCCAGGTCTACAATTAGATTGTGAAATCTATTGTTTAGGAATATAGTAAGAATTACTTGCATTTCTAAGTAAACTATTGCGTGTCCAGCAAAGTACTGGAATCTCTTTCACGGGGGCTCAGGTAAGTACATAAAAGGCCCTAGGAATGAAATGATATAGTTACCAGAGTAATGAGGATGATGAGGAGGGACACAAAGGGCCAAAGGCAAAGCCAGGTCCCAATTATCAGATGGATGAAAGCTTAAGCAAGGTAAGTGGTCTAGGAGACTGTAAGCAGGCCAGGAAATGAGGTTCATAAATAGTCCAACTCAGAAGCCAGTGCCAACCCCAGGGTGCTGAAGTCCAGCTCTTCAGAAAGTGCTGAGCACAAAGGGCAGAGCATGATTGGGGCTCTAAGGCTTCTCAGAAGTCCCCACAATCTTTCCCCTCAATGATGTTAAGTAAAATTGAGCAGAAATTGCCCCACATGGTGTCATGGTTCCGTATTTTGTTTTGTTCTGTTGAGAACCTTATTTCCACAATTCTCCTCTAGCCCACAGCCCAGGTGTGGGAGCAGGAGACACCAAGAATTTTCCTTCCCCTTTCATATTATCCGTTTGCTAGTATCTCCTTCACTGACTTCTCTTTGCCAGTCAGGTGCATCTTCTCACTACCTCCCATAGACCCAGGCCCAACCATTAAAACTGGGGCCTGCTCAAAGATGGTAGAAAAACCAAAGGCGACATATCCGTGATGATGGCTCCCTAGACTGTAACTCAGACCGGAATCAGGTTCTATCTTAAATTCTCCTACATTTCACCTGAGCTGCTGACACTGTATTCCCCAGTTTTACCTTTTGTGCCCTATTGCCACTGGTGAACCACAGGCAATAAACTTTATACTCACCAGACCAAGTTGTATGTCTTATCTAACCTCCCTGAACCTGATCTCAGTCCTACCTTCTCAGATGTCTCCATTCTATTCACTCCTCTCAGGTAGAGTGCCACAACCTCAGCTCAGGTAATAGAATAGCAGTTTCCAGATTCCTTCTCTCCTCCCCTACCACCTCCCCTACCTAATCAGAGGGCAACCAATGGGAAAGGTCAGCGCTGAATACTCTGAAGAAAACATGTTTACTGGCGTGAACAGCCATGGGCATGTTTTTCTCTCTTCTACTATTTCTTTACCCCTGCCACTGGCAAGATCCCAGTACCATGGGATCGAGTTGTGATCTGTCTCTCTTTATCTTTCCAGAAGCACTTCCAAACCTTAGCTTTATAAGAAAGAAGGAAGCACTTGTGAGATCTCAGTGCTAAATTGTTTTTGCTCCATTCCAGCTTTGCAAGAGCTATGCTTTGAACACAAACTCAGATAATAAAGTGCGGTTCCGGTTGCCAGTCCCTAAATGTTACCTGTGTATATAATTCACTTAAAATCCCCTCCAGAGAAAGACTCATTAGCAAAACATTCCAGATAACACCATTCTGTAGCTAATCAAGTCTTGTCAGCTGTCACTTTGTTCTTTATATTTATCAAATTTTTGCCACTAAATATTTATTTCAAGTTATGTTGTATAGATGGGACTTGTACCACTCTTCATGTTCCTAAATAAAAACACAGAATTCTTTGGCAGCTCCTTAGGTTATACAAGCTACTCCAGGCAGAAAGTGGCTGAAACCAATACTCTACAAACTTTCACTAAGAAAATGTTCCCACCCTTACGTACCCACACCAGTATGATATCTTCAAGGCTGAAATAATAAGATCATATTCTCATAGACTTTTGTACAAATTTCTGAGGAAGGAAAAAATAATAAGCCCCTTGTGGGCTGGGATTGTTGTCTTATACTTCTCTGTCTCTTTCCAAGAACATAGCAAAAGACTGTATTCTTTCAAGTATTTTTTTAATAGAAATAAATAAAGAACCCTAGGAAGACAGATTAGTATTCTTGAAAACAAAATAATTAGGTGGCGGTAAGCACTTCCAAGAATTACACATTAGAAATGAAACCCAAACTGTGTGGGTAATGATGAAAGTTATTTCCCTCTGGTAACTAGTTTGTGGTGGTCTTAGCATTGTTATTAGCAAACCACAGTATAATCAGCTGTCTGGTTCACAGCACCAGTGGGTTCAGGGTTAAGCAATATTACAAGTGGTTCTCCTAGGGTAAATTTGTATGTATTCAACAATCACAATTATATGAAAACAAAATATCTAATGACACACTTCTCACAGAGCAGTGTCATTAATTAAAGATCAGTAGTTCTAATGACTGGTGGGCTGAAGGCAAACTATATCAAGTAGCTTGTTACACAGGTGAGATCTCACTAGACTGAAAATTACCAAGATCAAGAAGCTTCATGACCAGCACACCTAAGAACTTAAACATAAGAAGTAACAGGAAGAGACTGGAAGTTTCCACATGGAAGGCAGCCACTCTAGGACAGTAAGCACCATCAAGTGACATCCCATCATCTCAACTGGTGTTTTTCACTGACGATAAATACCTAAGTACCTACTATGCACCAGATACTTGAATAAAGAGCTGGTTTGGGATACGCATTACTAAGACCATAAGGCTTGGCTACCCTAGGCTGCAAGTAGTCTCTACCCAAAGGAACATATAGCTTAGAAGAAAAATTAGATATAAATCAAAAACAAATGCAAAAGAATAAGGTACTATGGGGGAAATAGAGATATCAGGCATTTTCTGCAAGTCTGTAGTTCTTGACCCTGACTGCTTATTTACTTGATTTTTTTCTCTCTTAATTAAGGAAGCTGAGGCCCAAATCATTAAATAGCTTGCCCTATATTCCCCCCAGAGATTCTGATTTAATTAGCCTAGAATTTGGGCATGGGTATTTTTTTAACTGTCAAATGATATTGTAACATGCCACCACGGTTGAGAACTTCTGAGCTAAACCCAGCCCTAAAATATTATAAAACATAATCAGATGAATTGGATAGAAAAGGAGGATTATCCATGTAAGATGAAGCAGTAGGTTCTAGTGCCCTGAGGCAAAAGAAGCATAATCCTGTATAACATAAAGAGCAGCTCAGTGTAACCAGAACATAATGTAACATTAAAGAAAGATATGGCTGGAAAGGTAATCAAGATAGAAATATTGAAGGGGCTTGGAAAACTTAAGAAATCCAGTTCAGTGTGATGACAGAAAAGGTGGTTATTCATCTACATAACTCCCTTTTTAATAGTGTTTCATTCTTACATATTTTCCCCAGTTCTATTGAAATAAAATTATGCATAAGTTTAAGGTGCACACATAATGATTTGACTTCCATATATTGTGAAATGGTTACCACAATAAATTTAATTAACACACACCATCTCCTAACCATACAAAAAGAAGAAAAAAAATGTTTTCTTTTGATGAGCGCTCTTAGGATCTATCAATTTCCTCTGCACCACATGCAGTGATCACTAGAGTCATAAACTGTACATTACATCACAAGTACTTATTTTCTGATAACTAGAAGTTTGTACATTTTGACCACCATCTCCCAATTCCACTTACCACCCCCTACTCTTGTCACTGATAACCACAAATCTGACCACTATCTCTTTTTCTATGAGTTTGGTTGTGTGTGTGTGTGTGTGTGTGTGTGTGTGTTGATTCCACATACAGTGATATCATTTGTATTTGTCTTTGATGCATTACACTAAACATCTAGTTCTTCTGAAAACTGATGGTTTAGACAATCAAGGTGGCCTTAAACTGAGTTCAAAAACATCTTGCCATAGACCTGAAGAAGATGAATAGTAACAAAGTGATCAGCACTGTAATGGAATGTAAAAGGGGAAGGAGTGTGGGGAATATGACAAGTTGTCAAGTCTAACCCATGAAAAGGTGCAGGTATTGGTGAACTTTAACCAACTATTACCATTTGAGAATATGAGCCAATTTTTATTTGATTATTAGATTTGAATGAAGGGGGGAAGCTCTCAAATTTTATATGAACTCTTCTAATAGTTAAATAGTGGCCCCCTACATTATATAAGAACAAAAAATGCACATTTCCAGTCAAGTTCCAGAATCATATGTGGAGTTCCAGGAAGTCTAAAGGGATGAGAGCTAAGAGAGATAGACCAATGAGGTGGTGACGTGAGGGCACCATAGGTAGAGAAGTAACAGTTGAAAATCCACTAGCAATGGTGTAGTTGAAGGGATTTTAAACATATCTACACTATCTAATTTAGATTTTTATTTTTGGAATTTGAAATAGATAACAGAGCGATAAAACTACGAAAGAGAAGGCATTCTAACTGGCAAGAAATGACTGGTTTTATGAGTGTTGGTGGCTTTTAATTAAGACAAGAGCATGGGCTTTTGAGTCAGAAAGGCCCTCATTTAAACACTCCCTCCATTTCATAAAAACAGGGTTTGGGACTTGTATTTGGGTTTTAATTTGTGTTTGGAACTTGTACAGAAATGTGTATTATCTTGCAATAAAGCAAACTAATCAGCTTTCCTTTATGAAATATAGATAGCACCATCAAACTCAGGCTTGTTATGAAGATTGATAATGCACAATGAAAGTTTTGTACAGTTCATGGCATATTTTAAGCATTTAGCAAATTTTACACTATTTGCTCTTATCAAAGAAATTTTCACAAGGACAAAAACCATCAGACATATTTGAGGGACATTAAGAAGGAAGAATTTATAGATCTTGATTAATTGAATATGCCTCTTACATGGAAAAGGAAAAAGGATCACTTTTGGATTTCTGGTATAGATAGGAAATAAATTTCAGTGCAATAATGAATAGAAGAAAAGGACTGATTTTATTTTATTTTATTTTATTTTTTAAAGTGAAATTTTTTTTAAAGATTGATTTATTTATACAAGCACTGGGTACAGTCAGAAGCGCGGGAGGGTGAGAGAATTCACCAGAGCCAGAGCGGGGAGCAGAGCAGGCAGAAGGACCGAAGTACACTGCTGAGGGGAGCAGCGGGCGGCAGGAGAGGTCTGCGCGCCATGTGGGACCCTCCTCTGGTGGCCGGGGAGCAGCCAGGGATCGAACCGGCGCTGCAGAGGCTGCGGGCAGCTTCGCAACCCAGCACTCAACCGCTGCGCCACAGGGGAGGCCCAAAAGGACTGATTTTAAAAGGAGAAATGAAATGTTCATTTTTAAATACAACCCTGGAAGACATTAAGGCAATAAGCAGCTAGACATTTATAGCTAAAACTGGGATAAGAAAATTCGCCTGGGTATACATTTTCACAACTCACCAACAAAAAAGTGGCAACCGAAGCCGTGGAAATGAATTAGCTCACGAAAAACAAAATGTACTGAAAGGAAAAGATGATCAAGAACAGATACCAGGGCCTCCCAGGTGGCGCAGCGGTTGAGTGCTGGGTTGCGAAGCTGCCCGCAGCCTCTGCAGCGCCGGTTCGATCCCCGGCTGCTCCCCGGCCACCGGAGGAGGGTCCCACATGGCGCGCAGACCTCTCCTGCCGCCCGCTGCTCCCCTCAGCAGTGTACTTCGGTCCTTCTGCCTGCTCTGCTCCCCGCTCTGGCTCTGGTGAATTCTCTCACCCTCCCGCGCTTCTGACTGTACGCAGTGCATGTATAAACAAAAACAAAAACAAAACAAAAAAAAAGAACAGATACCAAACATATCAACTAGTGTGCTAATTATTATTGACGTGGTGTTAAGAAGAGGGAGAGCTGTGCTGCTGAGGTTGTGGCTAAGGTAGAAGTCTTGCCTGCTGTGCAGGCATCTCCAATGTCAGAAAAACCAACAGAACTCAGGACAAGCCTTCTCTTAAACCACGTGGGAAAGAGGAAAACATCCACAGTGATGTTCTGGGCTAGGTGGTAAGGGTTAGAGGTGGCATCTACACTGATAGAAGAGAACAGGTGAAGACCAGTAAGCATGGCTACACATTCATGATACCATATTTTTCCCTTTTATTGCCCCTTAACCTTTAGTGAAGTCTCATCCAAGTGCTTCTCGTGTCACCTCTGGCACATGGTACTAGCTCCTCGGGTTAGTATTATCCAAGCATGCCTCTCCTCCCTCTGATCCTGGGCTAGCTTAGGGGGTCTGAAGCTCTCAAAGCAAAGAGCAGGAGCTCTGGGTACAGATATTTTCTTCCACTGGCAGAGCCCTCTTCAGTTCTCAACCAGAATTCTGGGTTTTATTTCACCAAGGGAGGTGAAATGTCATCACAGGGCAGGCAGCCTGAGTGGTTGATGTTGAGGTGTGCTGTTACCCAGAGTCAGCTTCAGTCTCACTCAGGGTATGCCTATATGTACCAGAAGCAATTCTGGAAATAGAAGGCAGTGATGGGTGAGGGACCAAGCTTGGCAGGTTATGGTTGGAATCCCTCTCAGGCAAGTCACCTAGTGTTCTGAACTTCTGATTCCTCTTCTCATGAAATTACAATATACAGCATATCTATCTTACTAAGTTTTATAGAGTTAGAAACAAATTGGTAACACATTTAAATTGTAACAACACACAAATATGTATTTAAGGTCATCAGAAGTAACCCAACTTAAACCTAATTAAGCAAAGAAAAAATGTGCTTGCGCATGCTAACTCACATCAGGACTGTTCATCTCTACTATGCCCTTTGCTGGGTAGCTTTCATTTTCAGACTGTGAAGATCTTAGAACGCTATAGAAACACATCATCTTTACTGTGCATAGTCCAGGCACAAGAGACATTTCTAAAAGTCCCACACATGTCCACCCATGTCCAAGGGCTGCTTGTACCAATCAGGTCATTTGTGTTGCCATCATCATTTAAAAGCAACAAATGACAGAGTCATTGCATAGTAAGTCCATTCCCTTGTAGCCTAAAGTCAGACTTTGTCCCTCGATCAGTCACTGACCAGGTATATGGAATTGTACTAACTATGAAGACTTGAGCTGCAAGCCTCCACTTGGCCCAATAACTGTTTCTGGATCCAGTTCTCAACACTGTTGCTGTTGAGAGAATCTTGATTAACTGCTATAGAATCTGGAATAACTGCAAAAAGAAACAGAGCCTGAATATCTGAGAACTACTCCCAGGAAATTTGATTTAATTGCTTGAGATTGGGCCCAAGTGTCCTTTACACTCCAAGGGGTTCTTTTCACCCCAATGTGGTTTCAACAGGTCCCCCAAATTCAGAATTCTGGTTGAGGGGGACATAGGCCATTGATCAGCCTGGTCTCCATCATTAAAGACAAAATTAGAATCTCATCTAAGTCTCCAATAACTAAACATTCAAGTTAAGTTGTTCCCCAAATAAAATAAGCCATAATTACTAGAGAAAGCAGGGATGGATCCTAGCTGGCACTATCAGAAGTCTACTACAATGCAGGCCACACACTTATCTTCCGACAAGTACTGCATGTGCCACTGGAGCCACTACACATTACCTTCATGCTCACTGCCAATCTATTTTAATATAAGTCTTGTCAAGATCTCACCACCCTAAAAAGGGAAGGTCACAGTCCTTCCATGTGAACCACTCTAGATGTTACAGAGAACATTATTCTAAGTACCGAAAAATATAAATAACCCTTACAAAACAAACCCTGGAAATCTGACTATAAAATTGAGGCTACCAGTGAGGGAGGGGCTCAATGGGCTATAGTGGAGGATTATAGGTGTCTTGGGGGTGGCTGTGGTGTGGGAACATAAATCTGAAGAGCTGTGATCCTACATATCCGAATCATATACAGTGTTGTAAAGCAAGGTAATAAATAATGAAATAAATAAATAACATACTAGTCCTTTCATATAAAAATCACAATTTCTTCATATTTAAGAAAAACAAAAGGATATCAGAAGTGCTGAATGAAGCAAGAGGATGAGTTATGGATGAAGGGATATGGAGAATGGAGAAGTCTATGGTGTCACTATCTTCTGAGTATGTTTTTATGGGGCTCAGGAAGTATACTCTAGACTTATTTAGCAATATTTACCTGCTGTTATTTCTGGAAAAGAGAAAAGTTACTTGTAGAAAGTTATAGTGATGAAGGGGGTTAGGTTAGAGATAGGTAACTAATGCTAGGATTTTGTATCCTCAAGGCTGAGACCATACAGGGAAAAATTCCCAGACAAGCTTTTAATCTTTGCAATGCAGTATGCTTCAGGAATTTCCACTTATTGTTCCACATGTCACTAAGCTGCCCTCAGGAGTGCAATGAAGCTCAGCTTCCACACATATGTTTTGGTGCAAGTAATGCCACACATTCTGCATAATTATAAGGAACATCCATCTTTTGTCTGCGACCCAAAATGCTGTGGTTTGAACATCAGGCAACCCTATGGCAACATAAAATTTGCATGGTTTAGGAACAACTATTCTAGGTGATCCCTTGGAATGCAAGGCAAAACATTCTCATATTCCTCCTCAGTGGATTAGATTCTTTTTTTTTTTTTTTTTTTTTTTTAAAGATTTATTTATTTATTTATACAAGCACTGGGTACAGTCAGAAGCGTGGGAAGGTGAGAGAATTCACCAGAGCCAGAGCGGGGAGCAGAGCAGGCAGAAGGACCGAAGTACACTGCTGAGGGGAGCAGCGGGTGGCAGGAGAGGTCTGCGCACCATGTGGGGCCCTCCTCCGGTGGCCTGGGAGCAGCCGGGAATCGAACCGGCGCTGCAGAGGTGGCGGGCAGCTTAGAAACCCAGCGCTCAACCGCTGCGCCACGGATTAGATTCTTATATGGCAAGTCATGCATTTTAGGTCTCTACTCTGTCTCAGTGTTTGAGTTTTCAAGTTGGAAACAAAGAAACTATTTCCCTCAGGTGGTCATCCCAGCTAGAAAGTGAACTATATGCTCTAGAGACCAGTCACACTGCTTAGCTTGCAGACCAGTTATACTGCATAGCTTGCGGTGACATGTTTTAAGTGAACGATATTCTCAACAATGTTAGTTCATCTTCAAAATACATTCTGTAGGGAAGTCCTACAAGATGCCAGTTAAAAACATTGTGGCGAATGCCAGCTATAATGGCTCACGCTGAAGGTTAGTAATGAAAGCTCACAATTTTTCAAATATTTGAAATCTATAAATGGTTTCTTCAAAATATTTGGACATGAAAGAGAATGACCTAAATTATTTCTTTCTTTGCATTGAGCACATCTATACTTGTATTTATTTACTCTGGGATGGGATAATCACCCCTTTGACAACCTTGGTACAGAACAGACCCCTTCTCAGAATACTCTTTTTTTAAATAAGTAACAGAAAACACACAGAATTATTTTTTTAAAGAATTACATTAGAATACATTAGTTCAGGTTCACAGAACTGAAGGACCTGTGGGCTTAAGTTGAGAAACTAATGTTCCATTTTCTCAAATTTTATTCAAAGGTGAATTCAAGGCATTTCAACACAACAAGGAAATGCCTTGGTGAGGGAAACAATTCAGGCATCCATATCACTGGGCAAGGAATGGGAATACCAGCTGAAAGAGTGGCAGTGCATGTGTGAGTTAGTGGAACTGTGGCAAAATGCACGTGTGTGCCCTGTCTAAGGGGAATGCCACAGCATCCAGCAGATTTTTACCACATGGGAATGTGGGCCCCCATATGGCCATGAATTTCCCCCTTTTCAAGAGAAGCTAGTCATTTGAACTTTCATATGAATTATTCATACTTGTTAATGTTGGCTTGAGGAAAAATTAACACTTTAGGACAAAGGAAACTTACTTAACTGGATTTATCTGGAATGCTACATTTCAGAAAAGTAAGAAGAATTGGAAAAAATTAATTACTCATTTTTATGTATTTTTTACTATCAGTTTCCTCATTACATTCATTTGGAAAACATAATAATTGGTTTAAATTTAATTTCCTTCCTAGAGTGGGAGCATGCTACCCTATAGAACAATGAAAGGATTCAGGAACTAAATTGTTTTTAATTTTTCTATGAAACATTTGTTGCAAACCTTCTCCTATGTGCTAGGCAATATACAAGCTGGTAAGAATATAAAGATTAAGACATTGTTTTGTTTCCAGAGCATACCGAGTGGAAAGAGATGTACCAAATATTATAATACAATTTGTTAAAGTCTATCACAGAGATAGTAAAAAGTACAAAGGGAGTGGGAGGGAGAAAAACACATTTCCCAGGAGATTGAAAGGGAGTCTTAGAGGAGAGATTTCTCAGAGATGAGATCTTGTTAAGTAGACCTTTGTATCAAGGAGCACAGATTATTAATGATAATAGGTTATTCTGAAGAACTGGGCTTTTATTCTAGAGGAAACAAAGGGTCACAGCAAAATTTTTAATTTTTTATTGCAAAATTTTAAAGGAGAATTGATATGTTCATATTTTTAACCACCATTCTGGTTGCAAGATGGAATTTGGTCGATAGGAGGAGATAGACTAGAGAATAAAGACCCACAAGATGATGATTTCAATAATTCAGGCAGTGAATGAGGGCTGCATCAGGGGTCATAAAATAAGATGACTTGATTGTAAAGATATCTGGGACACAGAAATAAAATGTACCTTGGCAGAGGGGTAAAGAAAAATGAGTTGAGAATGACTCTTAAGACTCCCTATGAGAAGTAGTCTAATATAAAGGTGACCACAGTGTCTGAAGGCAGACTAGTTCAGTGCAAATTGTAATTCTTCCATTTATTTGCTGTGTGGCTTTGGTCAAGTTAGGAACCCTCTTTGAGCCTCAGCGTTTTCTATGTCAAGAAATCTTAACTACAGTGTTTACAGCTGTGCCTGAAAATTACTGTTATTATTATTAATTATTATAATTCTGTTTAGATGGTGGTATCATTTGGTTGGTTTGTTTTTCTGTTTGTTTTACAAGACTAAATATTGCATTTGAAGTTCTTTTAGAAGATTCTAGGCTAGTATAATTGAAGATGTGGATCGTCAGTTGAGAAGATTTCATCAGCACAGTGATGACTCTTTAAGCCTCTTATGCAGGTAAAATAGCCTAAGATGTTTTTGAATTAGAAAGCCAGGGCTTGATGTTTAATGGACTGATAGAGTGAGAGGTAAAAGCATCAGGAGCTCATAAGAAGAGAGGCCAGAAAGGTAGCCAGAAGAAATCAAAAAAGCAATGCCTAAAAGTCAAATGAAAGTTTTGAAAGAGTATAGTTAATACAGAAAATTCTATAGGAGTCAAGTTCAGTGCTAATAAGCAAGCATTTGTATTTAAAGTTGAGAAACTTTAATGAAATGATTTTAAATGGAACTTGGTATATGACATATAGAAAGCACTAAAGTGTTAGTTTCTTAATTTCAAAAGTATTTCTAAGGAAAGAAGAAAAAAAACAACTGCGAGACTAAACCATATAACTTACCATATTCATAGGCCAAAATGTTGATTTCAACAATTTCATGTGATTCAACTATGCTCAGACAAAACTGAAAAGATACTTTAAAGATCAGTGGGTTGAAAACAGGTACTTGTTTCTATTGTGTGTTACAAAGCTGAGTAAATGGGTACTTTGGTGGTGGGTGCTGTATGGTAAAGACACCTGAAGGGGGGATCCTGTACTTCCTAAATACCAACAACAACAACATTGCAAACTAACAATATTTCAGTAAATAAATTACTTCTTTCTTCTAACTTTCCCAAAGAAATGGAGTCCATAACAATTGCCTGTATTGTACTGCTGCGAATAGGAGGTAATGAATATTCAAATGCCTTCCTTACTCTATATCCTACTGTAGTTCTTTTCCTTGTCGCTTCCCCTTGCAAGGATGAAAACTAAATGCAAAAATAATTTGAAGGGAATGATATTTGCACTTTTCCAAAGAAATGTCTTCTGTTACTAATAACATTGGCATTATGAAAAAGTCTAGTTATTTTGGCAGTGTAGAGTATAAAGTATAAAAGGTTAAGAGTGTTGGCTTTGGAACCAAGCCCTGACCCTACCACTTATCAGGTATGAGACCCAGGGAAATTTACTTACTTTTCTAAGTCTCCATTTTCCCACATGGAATATAAAGAAGAGACTGTTATCTCTCAGGATTTGTTATGGTAAGAGAAGATAATGTATATAAGGGCTTTAGAATAGTTCCTGTCACAGCAAATGCTAGCTTATGATATTTCACTTTTTTCTTTCCATAGTAGATAAGTATGAGAATGTTTGAGAGAACTGTTTAAAAGAATAGGTACTTCTTAGAAGGATTCATTTCATACACCAACAAAAATCTTTAAGATCTTTCTAGCTGTGTAGCCCTGTCTAATCACCTGTAGTCTTTCAAGAGCACCAGCAACCAGATTCATAACTTTCCGATATTCAATGTGCTGCTCATCAATAGGGGCTGGTCAATGTGTTTCTCCATAACCAGTGAAATACATAACTCATAAAACAAAAAACCTCAAAATTCATACCCAAATAAAAGCCATACAATCAACTACCAAAGACTTACACATAACTGATATCACTGATGATATATAGCAAGTATATCATATCCGAAAATTTCCTTATTAACTTGATATTTCACAAAAATAAGCAATTATTTTCAAAAACACATTACTATTTTCACTTTACAATAAATTAAAGCAAAATAAAGGTATAAAATATACTGAAATGATCCGGTGAAAAAGCCCTTGTAATTTCATTACTTAAGCTTGAAAGTAGGTGGTAATATTTTATTTTGAACTTAAAATTAAATAGCAACAGGTTAAAAATGTCCTAACCTGTTATTTACTTTGCACTTTTTTGAAAGATGACTATAATTTGTCACTGACAAAAGGGTCATCAAAAATATAATTCAACCTAGTCAGGGAAATGAAATCCCATAAAGTATGATAGTGTCATGGATCTTAAAGTGAAGTCACCAGTGCACATGTTCCTAATCTGACTAAAAACACAAATACACAAACTAGTTTGTTCCAGCTACAGAATAATTCAATTAAAAATATGCTTATAACTTAACAGTATGAATAATAGTTTAAATTAGGGAGGTAGTGAAACTGCAAGGAAATATAAACCTACAGACTCTATGCCAAGGAAAGTGTTTCAAATTCTCAAGACTGAGAAATCAGTTCCTTTTCTTGCAACAGGTAGAAACTTATTACACAAATTAGTTAAAAAAATACAGTGAACATCTCAGTAAGGAAAACATATATACACGCACACCTACACACACACACATTCAGTTTCTTGTGCATACTAGTTAACAGCTTAATCAAGAGAAATACCTATCTAGAATATCATTTAAAATTTAGCATCTGTTTTGGGAAAGTTAAAATCAGACTTCTTACTAGTTTAAATTTCTTATTGAGAAGTAGATCCAGTACGTAATGTGATACAGAATTAAATCAGCATGCGCAGTAAAACATAAGCTCTAAGGACATAAAGGATTCTCTTTGCAAATAATGATCTTGGCAAAAAGCCTCCTTTATGTACAGAAAGCTCTGTTCTTTGCTTATAGCAACTCTCAAGGTTACAACAGGTAATTGTGTACTGCTAATTAGGGTTACAAACGATATGTTCAAGCCAAGAGATATTTTATAGCTCCATTCAGCAAAAGTAGGAAACTATATCAGCAAGGTCAAGCTATTAAAACTCCAACAATTACTGACCTTTTGCTCTTATAGAGAATGAATTTTAATGTAAATATGTAATGCCATTCAAAAATTGGTTCAATGATTAATAGTTATTTAAAAGTTAGCAAAGAAAGGCAACTAGGAAAACTTTCTTATACAGAGAGTCAATGTGCTTATTTCTACAAAGTTGATTAAAATATCCACTTAATTAGCTCAATTGTAGCTCCTAAGTCAAACTTTCTTTCCAAGAAAGCAAAGCAAAGTGATATCTATTCTTCATAAAACAGGAAAGTCAAATGCAGTACATTACCTTGTGTTACCTGTTGAACAGCCAACATTAGCCCAGACACAGTGTCTGGAAGCAAGTTTTCTTTCAGATTGTAATGTGGTGCCCATTCCAAAATAGGTAGCCGCCTTCTACACCACTGCTTAATATCTTCACAATGAGGGGTAGGCATCTTCCTCCAGAGCACACTTTTCTTTTTCCTTTTTGCCCCTGTCATTTTTTCAGATTCCCTCTTGTAGAAGAAAACTTCTTTGGACAAAAAAAAAAAAAAAAATGTTGTAGAACACCTCCTTTCAATGCCAGGCTCCAATTCGTCTGTGGTTTACAATGTCAAAGCTATCCAGAATATAAATCAATGAGGGGGGGCGTGGAGAGAGAGAGAGAGAGAGAGAGAAAGAGAGAGAGAGAAAGGTATTAACAGAAACAAATATATGCAGCTGGACTATATATCTTATTATATAGTGCAGCAAATTATTCTAGTTAAAAGATATAGATTAAAACCTGGAATTCTTATCTGAATGGAATGGAGAAATGGTTCCTGTTAATGTGATACTTTTCTGATCTTAGAAAAGTAAAAGGTTCAGTGTTAAGTTGATCTAGAGCTCTGTCGCCAGTAATTCCCCTTATATTCACTGTAGTCTTATGTTTTTGGCCACAATCCCAATGGCTAATGAGGTAGTTCTGGGCGTGTGTTGAAGTGGGCTGGGTTATGCTAATGAAACCAGGAAGCATTCAGCTAGTCCAATCTCTCCGACAAGCTATGCAAAAACATAAAACTGCCAGAGGGGTCTGTTGAACAAAATATATTCAGAGAATCTAGCCTTACTTCTTTGGGAAGTATGTATTTTCAACTACCAAACAACTGACTGTCAGTTCAAAATTCAGCAACATCAGAGGGCATTGCTAAATGTTATCTTTCTCATTCCCTGGTAAATGACATTTTCATTCATACAGAAACATTCAGACAGTTACTGCCCAGCCTGAGAACAGAATAGCCACTCCTCAATAAACAAACAGAAATTTCATCGCATGGGCTAAGAAAATAAGCATCACAATGAGCAAATATTTGTGGCTACAGTTCTTCCTTTTCTGAAATTGTTCATTCAGTTTTCTCTATTTCTCCAAGTCATATAATTCACACACTCATGCTATTGTAACTGAAATTTCTTTAGGAATAATGCATATTTCAAACTGCTACTTGATGTATTCCCAACTTTTTGTGGTGCTACCCTCTTTTCACATGACTCTTAGGGGGTTCTCACTTTTTAAAAGGATGTTGCTTTTTACAATAGAACAGACAAGCTGTCAAAGAGTTTTATTTTATGACAGTTTCTCCCAGCCCGCAAAAGAAAAAGCTTGCATTTATGAGCTGGGCCATTGGAATTAAACCAACAAGTCAAATATATTAACTAAAATTGTGAAGCCAAGAAAAAGAATACCATGTATATAGTTTGCTGCAGTCCTTTAAATGCCTATTTGTTCAGAGAGCAGGAATCTGACTTCTGGCAGCTTTAGAATAACAAAGTACTTGGATCACTTGGATACTTCCAAGGTCACCTGCTGTACTTTTGCCCTATTGTTTTTAAATTAAGGTGAAGAGCCTTTCTCTCAATTCCCATTTTCTTATTGCCTGTCAACATTTAGCCCTTTCTTTTCAAACCAAATAAATCTAAATACCTAGCTATGCATAAACTACCCAATAGTTCACATTTGGAGCCCCATTAGAAACTGAACTGTATCATTTTGAACCTATTGCCTTTTATATAAGAGCTAGATTCACAGGATAGGTAAATCAGCTTTTAGCAGAAATGTTAGGTAGCTCTTCCTTCAGAAATGCAATCTTTAACTTTGTTTTATATACTCCATTCAATATATAAACTAAGAAATGCAGCAGCTATATGTGTGTGTGTATAAAATTGTACAAATAAAATAAAAGCTGTTGACTGGTGATTTCAGTAATGCTTTCAATTATTTTTCTCATTTTGTCAGAATCGATTCAAATTTATGAACCTACATATGCTTTGAAAAAACACTTGTGTTTTATTTTGATTATGTAATACATGCTCTGAATATATGTATAGGTATCTAAATCTATTCTGACAAAACAAAAATAACTGAAAATGACTGAAATCAGCAATCAATAGCTATTATCTGTGTAATTTTAATTAGTAGCTAAGAAAAACTTTGTCAAATATTATTAATATGAAATTCATATGAACATGATTTTTAGATGAAGACAATCTTTATAGAAGTACCTAAACCTATTAGTGCCAGCAAATGTTCTAAAATATCCTAAAACACATATAAGGATTATTAGTTTGATGAACTTGTTCTCTCATTGTTCAATCAAAAAAAAAAGAATAAAATTTGATAAACAATCTTTTTTTTTAAAGATTTATTTATTTATTTGTACAAGCACTGGGGTACAGTCAGAAGCACGGGAGGGTAAGAGAATTCACCAGAGTCAGAGCGGAGAGCAGAACAGGCAGACGGACGAAATACACTGCTGAGGGGAGCAGCGGGCAGCAGGAGAGGTCTGCGTGCCATGTGGGTCCCTAGCCCGGCAGCTGGGGATCGAACCGGCACTGCAGAGGCTGCGGGGAGCTTTGCAACCCAGCACTCAACTGCTGCTCCACCTGGGAGCCCCTAAACAATCTTTTTTAAAGCATAAACATGGAACCTAATTCTAGACTTTTTCCAACTCCACGTGCTTACACATTATTTTAAACATGCCAAAAATCACTTAGGATCTCAGTAATAGCCCCTACTATGACCAGATATAGCAAAAATCACTTATGAAATTTATTCACATACATAAGATTCTAAAAGTACTTTGATCAAGCCCATAAAACTCAAGAAAATTAAACATATTTATTTAAAATTTCCATTGACTAAAGTTAGCTTCAAATTCAATACTACATATCATCTTAAAGGAAGCATCTCTTCCCAAATATACATGCAACGCCTACACAACCAAAAAGATGAACCTATCATCTACCTCCCATAGAACCTTCCAAAACAGAAGGGAAGGACCAACAGAAACCTTCCCAAAATCTCATTTTGATCACATCACTGACATGTTTAAACTTCCAGGAATCTCCAGTATAAAACTTAGCACAATCCCTTCCTACTTCCTTACTCTTTCTGAGTAATTTCCTATCAACTATTTAATTCGGCAAGTATTTATTAAACAACCACAACTTGCTAAACTCTGAAAATTGCTGCAGAGGGAGGGACTGTCTCTATTTTCTAGAAGTTATCATTTACGTTTACTGAAAGAAATAGAAAAATGGATACCTAACTCAAAGCAGAATGGGATAAATCAATAATGAAGTCATACAATAAGTGTCATGGGAACTCAGAGAAGGGAGAGTTGCCTCCCCACTGAGGGGAAAAAAAAAACTTCCCTCTCTGTCTAGACCCTCTGTTGCAGCAAATATTTATATTCACTATCGACTACATACCACTTTGACTCTTTAATATAAAGAGTCTGAACTACATTTCCTAGCTCGATTATCTTTTCCCTCATCTAAATATTTACTCAATACTTATCATTCTCTTGAACTCTTTCATTATTTCCCCACAGTTCTTTTCTTATTGTGCACCCAACATGCAGGTAATTCTTAGGCTGTTCACGAGTGGACAGCCGTAGTTTTCACTGTGTATTGGTTTTCTTTCTTGAAATCTATTTCATGTGATTTTATCCAATCTGGCTCATGAGACTGTAAAATCCTTGTGAATGGAGATTATTCACATAACTTAATTTGCTCTTTCATTAGGATTTAATATAAGATTTGTAGATGTAAGATCCAATCAATAAATAGTAACACGAATAGCCATATTCCTGATATGACCCAAGAATCAGTCTATCTCAGTCATTGTCTAGGCTATGTTATTAAAGAACCAGAAAAACAGGTGAGGAGAAAAAGAGTGAGAAATAATAGAGGGAAAAACAAGGAGATATTTTATCCTTAATGCTCAGCTCCCCCCGTTCTTTCACAATCTAAAGAAAGTTCTATCCTTTTCCAACATGATTTTTTTTCTTCTAGTATAAAATCTGGAGAACGAAAAAAAGGAAAATCTCATAGAATCTGGAGAATGGAGAGAGGAAATGGGAAAATGATAAACAAAGAAGAAGGGAAGAGACAAAACAGATAGAAAGCCTCATGAACTGAGGTTTCAGAGAGAGTTTTAGGGGGTTAGCATGTGAGAGCCTCTGAAGCAATTAAGAAGAATGAGGTATTTGAACAGGCTTAAATAAGGAAAGAGTCTTTTCAAAAATGCTGTGCAGACTGTAGTTAGATCACATTTAATGGTTTTTGAGAGGCACTAATAAAGATTGAAAGTCCTCTCACATTACTTTTAATGGTAGCATAATGTTTCTGTGAATGTGATCTATGTGGAAACTAGGACACTAATTTTATTCCCATCAAAATTTTATTCATTGGCCATTTGTTTACATATACACCTTTGGGAGTACACGTTCATATTTCAACATACGCATACTTCATTTGCCTTCTACCAAAGGTCCAATACAAATACACTATCACCTTACCCTCTATATCCTCCTTCCTCCATCTGCCATCACTCTTGTCTTTGCTGGCAACACTTAGTTTTCTAGAGTCTAAGCATTATTTTTGTTGTGCTTTACAACTTGTTTCTTTGGTTATTTATATTCCACAAATGATAGAAATTGATAGTAATGGTCTTTCACTTTATAATTTATTCACATGGCATAATCACCACAAAACTCATCCATATTGTCTCCCAATGCATTATCTCATCTTTTTAATAGCTAAATAGCATTCCATTGAGTATAAGTAGTATAATTTAGGACACTGATTTCTATCAAGGTCACAATGGAAATGAACTTCTGAGGTCATCAACTCCAAACAGGGATACAGCCACACAGGTGAACAACTTTTATTGTCTTACACCAGGTACAGTGCCTTTTCCTTATTTACTCATAATTTCATATAGGCTGGCATAGGCCTGAATCTAACCTCTGTTTTAGTTCTTCCAACTACAGAAATTAACAGATTTAATAGCCCATTCCACTTTTCACCTATTCTAATTGCTAGAACATTTTTCCCGATTACTGAACCAAGATTTGTCTATTCTTTAGCTTTTATTTTAATCACTGTGACACATAATAACCCTTAGCTTCAGTTCCAGGACTAATTCAGGTTGTTGTTGTTTTTGACAGTGCTGTTCATCTCTGAAATACTGTTACATTTAAATACATATATACAAGTCAATTACGGTCTTAAAGAGTGAAGTTAATGTTTTAATCATGACAGATCAACCAGTATAATAGAGA
Source organism: Talpa europaea (assembly GCF_964194135.1). Taxonomy (NCBI): domain Eukaryota; kingdom Metazoa; phylum Chordata; class Mammalia; order Eulipotyphla; family Talpidae; genus Talpa; species Talpa europaea. The sequence continues at coordinate 34,685,664 of NC_140069.1, forward strand.
AAGTGGAAATCCTATGTTCTCAGTGCTGATTGCTAATGTGACTAACTTTACTTTCTTTGGATTAAGTAACACTTTCTCTGTCTCTTTATTCATCATGCTTTTTTCTTTCTGCCATTATTTTATATCTGTGACTTGTTTTGACCCATAAGAAGATGGGTTTAATGAAGTAAAAAAAACATGCCTAGGGAAAAGAATCACCTGTACATTCAAATCCATGTTTTACAATGACTCGGTGTTTTCAAAGATATAGGTTAAAAGAGAGTGGGTGAGAGAGGGAGGAAGTGGTAAAAATACCAATTCATTGAGGATTAGTAAAAGCCTTTTTCTCACTTTTAAGTAAACTGTAGTTGGAGACATATCATGACTTAAGATGCCAATAGAGGTAACTGTCCTGTTCAGTTCTAGAAATTCATCTCCCTAAACACTACATGAGAAGAGTTGAAAATACTGGTTTAGCTGTCCTATTTCTAAAACATTAACCCCCATGAAAGAAATATCTATAAACTGGAAGGTTACTATCGTGCTTTTCTTACGTATTGTCATTTCCCCCCTACATATGCTAAGTTCCTTCAGTTATTCACCATGTTTTTCTTTTTTTTTTTTAACCTATTTGTATCTTCATATTTAAAGTTAATTTCTTATAGGTGACATAAAATTGGGTCTTGGCTTCTTAATCCAAAATGACAATCTCTGCTTTATGTTGGAGTCTTTAGACCATTTATATTTATGTGATTATTAATATGGATGAGTTTAAATCTATCATCTTGCTATTTATTTCATATTTATGCTATCAGTTTTTGCTCTTTTATTATTATCTTTTGGATTAGCTATTTTTTGTGGTTTTGTTTTACTTCCTTTGTTGATTTATTAAGCTATAACTCCTGTGGTTATTGCTATAGGGATTGTGGAACAAATGTTTAACTTATCAGAATATATCTCCAAGTGATGGCATGCCACTTCACATTTAGTATAAGGCCCTAACAACTGTGCTATTATTGGCATACATTTATGTCTTACAAATGCATGACTGCTTTTAGTTTTAAAGTCACTTATCTTTTTGAGACATATAAATATATTTTTTAAATCTTTTATATTTATCCACAGAGTTACCATTTCCATTGCTCTTTGTTTTTTCTTGAATAGTTAGAGATTTCTAATTGGTATTATTATGAAACACTTTATTTAACATTGCTTCTACAGCAGGAATGCTGGATGAATGTTTTCAAGTTCTATATATCTGAAAAATATATTTTGCCTTCTTTTTTGAAAGATACTGCCATTGGATATAGAATTCCAGATAGACAGGATTTTTATTACTGATAATGTTGCTATCATGGTTGTTTTCCTTTTGTTTGTTTTAGTATTTTAAAGATATTGCAATTTTCAACAAGAAAAGTATTTTCATCTTTATTGTTTTTCTATACAACTTTTATCTTTTTCCCCTAGAGACTTAATTTTTTTATAATTATTTGATTTAATAATACATCCTATAGTGTGATTACACAGTACACTGTAATTTCATTATAAATAATTCTTAAAGTTCAGAAAAGTGAAAAGAAAAAAGCAATCATTCATGATCACAGCTCTCAGAAACATGATATGGTCATTTTCATGCATGTCAGTAACTTACTTGATATACAAATTTAAATTTTTTTTAATTTTTTATCTAGTTTAATTTTTAAGCCTAATTTAAAATTTAAAATGTTAAATAATCTTTAAAATTTTGTGATAATGTGTCTCAATGAGGTTATATATACACTATTTTTTAATTTTCATAATTTTTTTTAATTTTTGAATTTCATATATTTTTACATCATTTTTGCACAACATATACATACATACATTTATACCATTTATACCATACAATTCATACCACCCTTGTTTTGATCCTACTCCCTTCTCCTCCCCCCCTCAACCAGTAGTGAACACATGACATACACCTCAGTAACATCTTTAAAGACACATCACCCAAAGCAGAGATAGTGTAGATAAACAGCTAGATAGTATAGATAATCAGCAAAGATAAACAGCTGAGACTACATCTAATTTAAGAGCTTCTGCACAGCAAAAGAGACAGTAACCAAAACAAAGAGACACCCCATAGATTGGGAGAAAAGTTTTGCACACAACACTAATGATAAGGGACTGATTACAAAAATCTACAGAGAGCTGACAAGACTCAACAAAAACAAAGTAAACAACCCAGTCAAAAAATGGGCACAAAGCTAAAAACAAACTTCTTCAAAAAGGAAATGCAAGGTGTAAGGATGTAGAGAAAAAGGAACTCTCGTGCACTGCTGGTGTGAGTGCAAACTGGTCCAGCCACTAAGGAGAGCTGTGTGGCGATTCTTCAATTTGCTAAAGATGGAGCTTCCATATGATCCAGCAATTCCACTCCTAGGTATTTACCCAAAGAACACAGAAACATTAATTCAAAAGGACACTTGCACCCCTATGTTTATAGCAGCACTAATTACAATAGGTAAGCTATGGAAACAAAACAAATGCCCCAAAATAGATGACTGGATCAAGAACATGTGGTAAATATACACAATGGAATATTACTCAGCATTCAAAAAAGATAAACTCATGCACTTTGCAGCAACATGGATGGAGCTGGAAGGGATCATGCTCAGTGAAATAAACCAGGAAGAAGAAGAAAAATACCTGATGGTCTCACTCATAGCAGGAATTTAGAAAACCTAAATAAGGGACCAGGAAAAAGACTAATTATAATAAAATAAAAATCAGAATCAACAAGTAACTATAAACTAGAGACTTAATTTTTTGTCCTTATCATTGGTTTAATCGATTTCATTATGATGTACCTTGGTATTTCTCCCAAAATATTTTGTTTGTGTGAGTATGTGAGTGTGAGTGTGTGTGTGTTGTGTATATTGAACTTCTCAGATTTGTGCTTGTAGTTTTCATCACATTTGGAAAACTTTTGAGCATTATCTATTCAAATATTTTTTCAGTCCTACATCATTTGGAGATTCCAAATAAATATATATTAGGCTATTTGACATAACAGTTTACAGATGTTTTGTGCGTGTGTTTGTGTGTGTACATATTATATAACCATATTATATAACATACATATATGTGCCTGTATGGGTGTATGTGTGTGTGTGTACGAGGCTTTTTCATTTTGGGTAGTTTCAATTGCCATGTCTTCAAGTTCATTAATCTATATTCTGCATTGTGTAATCAACTGTTAATTCCACCCAGTGTATTTTTCATCTCTGAGGTTAAAAGCAAGACCTAAAAGGTCTATAGGTGGGACAATAGCATTTATTCCCCCTGTTGAGGCAAAGGTTAAGTTGATACCTGATGCCCTGATCACAAGATTTTTACTCTGATGGACACATGAATTATTCCTGATGTTGAATCCCTATGATGGCTCCTCCAAATCATTTCCCTCATATCTGTAGATTCCTCACACTCAGGCGTTGGTCTTTACTTAGCAGAACATGCTTATGCAGATTTCAGGGACACTCTCTCAGTGGAGCACTTTTCTCTGCTACTCTGCCACTTGAAATCTAGCTGCTTTGGCCTCTTCAAACTCCCAATTCTTTGTTTTCAACTTGGGGAGATTATCAGTCTCCATCTGGGTTCTCAACTCCCACACTCTACTTCATCATGGCCTTGGAAACTCCTAGCAGTAAACTGGAGCAATTATTAGGCCTAGTTCATTTGTTTCCAACTTCCCCGAGATTACTGTTATTTGCTGCCTGATGTCCAAAATCTTGGCAGTATTGTTTCTTATATTTTGTCAGATTCTTATTTGTTTCAGGCAGGATGGTAAATCTAGTCTCTGCTATTCCAATCTGGCTGGAAATGAAAGTTATTCACCATATAATATGGCTTTCAAACAGTCCATCATTATGATCGCTTTTCTCATGATTTGTTATAGCTTGCCAATTTTCCTTTTAGAATGTGATACCAAAATTTAACAGTGCTTAGCTGTATTCTGACTTTTTGAGAAGTATAAACACCACCATACAATTGAATTCTAACTTTTTCCAAACCCATTCTGTTAAGTGATACATTCTCCATCCTTTATTATGTTGGGGATTTTTACAAAAACCTAAGCACCAAGTTTTATACTAAAATTTACCTATTATGTTGAATTTGGTCAATTAATTCATTGTATAAAAATCTCTCTGATAGGGCCTCCCTGGTGGTGCAAGGGGGGTAAGAGGAAACTTATGAAGCTGTCAACAGCCACTGCAGCATGGGTTCGATCCCCAACCAGGGAGCTGCCCACATGGCGCAGAAGACCTCCCCTGACTTGCCCGCTGCTCCCCTCAGCAGTGTATTTCAGCCAGTCTGCCTGTTCTGTTCCCCACTCTGTCTCTGGTGAATCCTCTCACTCCCCCACACCTCTGGTCTGTACCCCAGTTCTTATACACCTAAATAAAATATATCTTTTAAAAAATCTCTTTAATAATTATGTACTTCAGTTCACTGTATTAGCTGTTCATGCAAACATTGCCTAAATTAATCAGCTCACGCTGTCATAACAAAATGTCATAATCTGGGTGGCTTAACAACAGAAAACTTCTCACAGTTCTGGAGGCTGGGAATTCCTACATCCAGTTGTTGGAGAACTTGGTTCCAGGGAAACCAAACTTGAATGAGGTCAGATTCTCACTGTGTCCTCACATAGCAGAGAGAGAAAGAGGAAGCAAGAGCTCTGATATCTTGCTGGCATATCCCATTATTATGGCCTTATCTTCTGATAAGAAGATAAGATCTGATCTTAGCATTATTATTTCCTAATAGGTCCATCTCCATATGTTATCATATGGGGGACTAAGGCTTTCACACATGAATTGGGTGGGACATGAACCCAGTCATTACCATTACCCAAAAAATTGACTAAGTATGTTATATAAATCTTTATTCAAGTCTATGAATAGGTGAAACCAAACACAATTACTAGACCTCTACTGCAGATTGAAATCTATTCTTTTAGTATTTATTTGAGAATAGTCAGGCAAAAATAATTAGTTTTCATTTTTTTCAAAAAGGTATCTAAAGAGTTCACATTAAATATTACCGAAGACAAATATACCATGTCTTCAGAAGTCATGTAATTTTTCAATTTAGTGCTTCTATTGAGAGAGATATGGAGTTCGTCTAACAACTTCACTAGATTATCCCTCTGAGTACACAGTCCTCATCTGAAAGGGATTATAATACCAGGGAAAAAAATGGACTATTGGAACTGTTGTTACTCAAAAGAAAAATGACTAAAACATTCCACTCAGCATATATTGCTGCTTCTGAATAAGCCAAAAAGAGAAAAATTCCTTAACATTATCAAATAATGTTGATTATTGAAATTAACTTGTAATGGTGATTCAATGGGAGCCTGGATCATATAGTGTTAACCTTATTAAATCTAAAGTCTTAAAGTTGGAATAGTACTAGGGGGTGACGCCTAATAAAGAGAACTCAAACACTGTGAAAATCACTTTTATAGAATTCCTGAGAGATGGTCATTCAGCTTTTTATGCATGAAATACAGGGCTTTTCTAAGCTGCTAGACTTAATCTCACTTGCAACAAGAAATGATTTTTCCAGACTTCCCTGGCGGTGCAAGGGGTTAAGACAGAACCTATGAAGCTATCCGCAGCCACTGCAGTACGAGTTCGTTCTCTGGCCAGGGAGCTACCCACATGGCGCAGCAGATCTCTCCTGACTCTCCCACTGCTCCCCTCAGCAGTGTATTTCAATCGATCTGCCTGTTCCATTCCCCACTCTCTCTGGTGAATCCTCTCACCCTCCACACCTCTGGCCTGTACCCCAGTTCTTACATGCATAAATAAATAAATCTTAAAAAAAGACAAAAGAAATGTTTTTTCCAAAAGATAATTATTGTGTACATGAAATATGACCAAGCTTTCAAAACAGAAAAAATAGCCAAACTGATCTTATATTATATATATGAAAATCTCAAAAATTAAAGCCTAAGTTCCTACTCATTTCAATTTTTTTTTAAAAATTTCATGGTTTTGTATAGTTTGTGTTGAGGACCAATAGCACAAAATGTAGAATACTTGCACTTAGATATGTATTCAGAAACTATTTAATTTTCACAATATTTTTCTGTATTTTCCTGGCCATTAAATAGTTACAGAGCTATTATAAAATTAAAAATTGGGGGAAAGATAGGATTTTTTTTTTTTCAGAAAAGACATTTCATAATCACACTCTGTTAATTAAAATTTTGGTATAGTTTGCTAATAGGTTATTCTTTTTTCTTTTTTTTTAAGATTTATTTATTTATTTATACAAGAAGTGGGGTACAGGCCACATGCACAGGAGGGTGAGAGGATTCACCTGAGACACAGCGGGGAACAGAACAGGCAGACTGATGAAATACACTGCTGAGGGGAGCAGCGGGTGAGACAGGAGAGGTCTGCCACACCATGTGGGACCCTCGCCAGCCGGCCCAGACAGAACCGGGGCTGCAGAGGCTGCGGACAGCTTCACAGCACTGCACTCAACCACCTGTGCCACCAGGGGAGGCCCTAATTGGTTATTTCTAGGAAAAGTTTTTCTTTACACGGTTGAGACATTGCTCTACAAGTCACAGAGTTGTGACTTCATTGAGTATTATACCATAATAAACCTTTGCCATATATATCATGGAAAACTTTTAGAAAACACCATTTTTTTAAAAAGACTACAATATTCCTTCATAAAAAGATATTCTATCTTCCATACACTGGGATACATACCTTTGGACATACATTGGAGAAAAAAATTCTTATTATTTTCTTAAAACTAGCATTATTAGGGTTTAATTGGAATGGATCATTATTAATAATGTCATTTCTGCTGGTGGTTATTGTTCCCAAGCTTTTATGGACTTTTATGGGTTAACTTCTTACACCAGCTCAGATCTATAATAAATTCATCATCTAAATGATCTTCAATTTATGACATGTTGACTTTCATTATGCTTAGTGATGTCTAGTATTCTGCATCAATTGACTTTCCAATCAAAATTTAGAGCACTCATGCTTATAATTTCCAGGGACCTTGAAGTGCTAGTGTTTACTTGTTGGTTTATATATTTCATATCTGACAACATAATTCAAAAGGGGCTACCTACCCCTAGTGTCTTGTTACCAAAAAGCACATAATAATATTCAGAAATTCTTTTTTTTTTAAAGATTTATTTTTATTTATTTATACAAGCACTGGGTACAGTCAGAAGTGCAGGAGGGTGAGAGAATTCACCAGAGCCAGAGCGGGGAGCAGAGCAGGCAGAAGGACCGAAGTACACTGCTGAGGGGAGCAGCGGGCGGCAGGAGAGGTCTGCGCGCCATGTGGGACCCTCCTCCAGTGTCCGGGAAGCACCCGGGGATCAAACCAGCGCTGTAGAGGCTGCGGGCAGCCTCACAACCCAGCGCTCAACCGCTGCGCCACCGGGGAGGCCCAATATTCAGAAATTCTTAATGCTAAAGCTTATTTGTCCTTAGGAAGTCAATTTGCTGGCGAAGTATGTCAGTGGAGTCAAATAGAAAAAGAAATAAGGAATAATTACAAATTTATCATTTATTGGGAGACAGACATATTCAAACCATTTTAGCTTACTAAAAATTCAAAAATATAAGGGGACTTTATAGAATTTCCATAAAGCACTCCTTTCACTTCAAAAAGTAACAAAGGGAAAAGAGCCATCACTCTCATTGTACCAATCAATTACTGGCAGATCTGAAATTTACACCAGAGGTTTCAAGGTTGATATTGCATGTGATTATAATGATATTTTGTATCATATTTATTGTATTATTGGCAGCACAAATACATATACTAGAGCAGATAAAGCAATTCCCAAGGAACTTTGATTTTTATTCATGTCAAATGGAGAACAAAAATTATTTAAAAAATAGTTGAATTGCTAAATATGGAGCCAGACAACCCACCAGCCCATTGGCAAGCACAACTGAAGTTCCATGCCACTTTTCAAGGTCTTTAAAGGGAGGATTTAGATAAGAGAGTACCAAGGACAATGTCTGGGATATGGGAAAGTACTGATAAATGTTAGTTGTTAGTCTCTGTAACTTTTTTTCAGTAGTCACAAAGATGATTTGAATAATGTGTGTTTCCTAATGGTTTTGAATTAGTTTTTGATATGCAGTACTACAATAAAAGAATAGAGGAAGAACACCACACGTCTTACTTCTGATCATTATTCAATAGAGTGGAAAGTCTTCTTCCTGAAAAGTCCCAGTTTATAATTTTTGCAGTGGGACTTAGTTAACCCCCAAATTTGAATCACAACCTAAATTTATTTCAATTTGTCTTCCTTGAACCCAAAATTATGATTTGGGATTTGGAATAGAGTATTATTTATCCTCAAAACATGTTCATGTGTTCCCGTCTAGTTAGAAAGCTGCATGTCAACTCCATTCTCCCCACTCAAACTCTAGCTTTTGTCATGTCCTCAGATGATCCTAAAATTCCGAAATTCTTAACTTTATTTTATCTTCTGGTATTTATCCTCTACACTTTGAACATGATGAACAAAAATTACATCTATATACTGTGTCAGTAAAAATTAATTCATTCTTCAGTAGAATTACTGAAATGTAGAGTGAAAAGAATTCTGAAGCAGTACATCCATGCTCACAAGTGTGCATAGACCTATTAGTGATAAGTTCCATGGGGCATTGGTTGCACCCACACAATGCAAACTCATCATTTTTGTTCCAGGAGTTTTTGATCTAAGAAAATTCTTTTATGAGAGCTAGAAAATATATTTTATTATAATCTATAATAAAATATCTATAAATCATTTTTAACAAATTTACTGTGGGTGTCGATCCCATCAACAAAAACAAGGTTTATTGTACATAGAAACTTAAAATCAGTGCACAGTGAGAAGTGAAGAATATACTTAGTAGCACATAGTCTTCAAGTCAATCAATTCTTTTAGCTACTTATAGAGAAGGAGTTATTTTTGATGGACAATCTACTAACCTGTACTGAAAAGGAAATCTTCAACTAATTAAATATATACTCCCAAAAACTCCAATCCTGTGAACATTTTTATTATATGAAGCCACTGTTTTAATGGGTTGCTTTAAAATTGTTCAGGATGAACAGAAAACATCAGAGATCTCCATGGATTACTCATCTTCAAGAAGTCCCAAGTATTATATTTTAGGAGAATTAACATAAGCATGATTGTAAGAGTGAAAATGCAAGGACAAAAGATACATAGAAGCCAAGGTCTAAACTGACCTTCTACAGTTGATATCTAATATTACAGAAAGGGGAGGTTGTAGATTGAATATATGATCTTTCTGACATTCTAATCAACATCTTGAGTAGATAATACTCAAAACAGTGACTGTAATAAAAGTCAGTATATCACATTTGTTAATAAAGCAATTTCCAAACCTGATGACTCAACTCACGTATAGGATAAAAAAAGTAATTTCATAACCCACATCTGATCTCATGGACCAGAAGTCACTGCCAATTAGCAACCAGTTAAAAGTTGAGAATTCATCAACTTATCCATAAATCCAGAAAAATAAGTAACACCATCATATGTCCTTTATATCTGTCAGTCCCAAGATAGTCATCACTTAAGGAAACTAAGATGGAGAATACATAATACAATTCCTTTCCTGTTCATCTTAAATTCTTTTGAAGAATCTTCTTCCTTTTGTTGATATAATGTGTTTGGAAACCAAAAGGAATGAATAGATGTGAGAATATAGTGGAGGCAGAAACCACATAATATAGCAAAAAATTGGGGGGGTTAAAGAATGTTAAAGAGGAATGTTTTTGGGGGGTTGGGTAGATGGGGAGGCCATTATTGCAATGAATCTCAGAATCGATCACAAGGTGATGATGCAACCATGGAAAATAATACAGAAAGGGGGAAATAAGGGATTAGAGATAGAACATCATCAAATACAGAGGAAAAAAGAAACTTATTTATAAGTTGGTGAATGGGTTTAGGAGAGGTTTTATTACAATAGTGGATGTAGAAACAAAATTGTAGTTGTTTGAAGAATAATGAATAATAAGAAAATAGAGGCTAATATTTCAAGAAATATAAACAAATAGGATGCAAAGGAAGCTTGAGTTTTTTTAATTTTTATCCTTATTGAAGCAGCCTTGTATATGTGTTGGAGTTTTAGGTTCACACCTTTACAAATGTAAGTTATCACACCATACCTACCACCAAAGCACCAATATTCTTCCACTAAATTCCAAGCCCCCACCCACATTTGCTGCCAAGCTCCAACCCACCCTTTTTGGTAACAACCCACCCAGTTCTATGGTCAGATTTCTAGGGTTTGGTTTGGTCTGTTCCTTCCCTTTGTTTTTTATATTCCACATGTGAGTGGAATTATCCAGTATTTTTATCTTTCTCCTTCTGACTTATTTTATTTAAGCATAATCCCTTCAGGTTCTATCCATCTTGTCATAAGTGGCTAGCTTCAGGGTTTTTTGAAGGAGAAATATCTAATCAAATTTGTACATGGAAAAAAGAGATGGTGGAGAGAAGAGTAAAAACGAGACAAACGTGATAGTAAATGGTAGGAAGTCTGAAAGAAGCAGGAGGCTAAAGGATAAAAGGCATGGATCTTTGGCATATCCTTCAAGAAGACATATATTCCTCAGACAGGAATGGAGGGGAAGAGAAAGGAAAGAATGCAAGATAGAGAAAAATAATAGAAGTTTTGTTAAACTGCCCCAATTAACTGGAATAACAGGTAATGTTGCCAGTAATAGTCAATTAAAATACAGAACACCTAGATGAATTTCAGAAAAATAGGGAATAATTTCAATTTTATTTGTATAGGTGTATTCCATGCAAATTTGGAACATACTTATAAAAATGTATTTGTTTTTGTATCAGAAATTCAGATTTTTGCATGGGAGCACACTTATGCTAAAAAGTCATTTTTCTGAAACAAACTTAAACAGACATCTGTGTTTTATCTAGAAAGCTTAAGTTAAGGTTACCTGCTGTGGAAAAAAAGAGTGGTAGGCTTATCAAACAGACACAGAGCCTTTCCACAAATATGAGTTCCCAAGAATACCCTTTAAAAGTAATGGAAAGAAAACCATATTTGGCTTATGTGAAATCTACTTCAGTATGTCTTCTAGTCCTTATGTTTGGGTACAGAGAATTGGCTGGGAAATAGTACAAAGTTCAGGCTTTGTCCCACCTCAAGGTTTTTGCAACTACATCTGTAACAAAGGGGCCATAACTGTAGTCAGTGTGGATTTGAATTCCAGTCCTGCCATTTCTGAACTTTGTAAACTTCAACAAGTTTAGTTTTCAGAAGGAATAAATGTATTTTACCTAAAGTACTATGCATAAAGGCCGCCACAGTTCAAGCAGTTGTAAATATTAGACACTGGTGCGGTGCATGGTGTTATAGTAACTGCAATGGTAGCAGTAAGTAGTTTTATTGATTGTAAATTTTATATAGTAGATAGCACTGTAAGAACTATTTGTAATAATATTGACAGTATCAGTTCAATTTCAGGCTGGTCAGTTCACATTTAAACTAGAAACAATATATTTATAACAAAATACGATAGTGCTTCCTGTGTGCCTTTTATGTGGTTCATGGACTGGTCCGCAGTAACTCTGTGAAGCAACAGTGTCACCTAGTGGTTGTCAAGTCAATAACTAACAATAAAGAACACCTGGAGAAAGGTTGCTAGGACTTCTACCTACAAAAAACTTAATTGAATTTCTATCTGTGATGATTATTGGTGGCAGTTATTATTTTCTATAATATACTACATCAATTTCTCACTATAATGATACATGCTTTCCTTACATGAGGGTATCTGCTCTCTGGGTTTTACCTACCTTCACCTGATGGCCTAACATCCTTTGTCAAAGAAATAAATTCCCACTGCCAAGGATTTTTAATTTTGAAATGACTCAATGGATTTTGGACTTTTCACAGCTTCTCCTAACTCTATTATTCCCTGGAAATCTTGGCAGAAGGGGAGGGGGAGTTAGGAGAGTTGGAAATATGAAGCTTGAGGCTTACTCAATTACCAGCTTCAAATGTTTTCCTTCTATTTAGGTTAAAGGTTTCTGTTTTCTTTCTCATACAATCTATGCTTTTCTTTGGGAAAATAAAAGAGTTATTTTCCCAAAACTCAAATTGAGATATAAATATTTGATTACAAAATTTGATTTTGTTTCTGTATTAATTGGCAACCAATGTCTACTCCAGATATATTCTATAGCTTCTCTCCTGAGGGCCTCTTAGATAAGAGATTTATAGCTCATAGAGTTGAGCAAGTAAGTAAAATTTTCAAAAAGTTATGAATAGTGCAGTTTTGTTCACTTTCAGAACTGTCCAGTGTCCAGAGAAATTAAGATTTCTAAGTAGCCTTTGGGGAAACTTTCACTGTGACCCCATTTAATCTATTTCCTATTAATCTATTTCCTATTAATCTATAGGAGCCTATTATAGAAGTCCCAAACCAGATTCCCATGCCCTGTGGTCAACAGATGGTTAAATTAAATAAACTGGTATTAAAACTGGAAATACATCAACACAGATATGACTCAAAAGTTATTAATCAATGACTGTCAAGATATATTTCCTGAGGGCCTCCTCTGGTGGCACAGGCAGTTGAGTGCTGCGCTGTGAAGCTGTCCGGAGCCTCTGCAGCGCCAGTTCGATCCTGGCCAGCCAGCGAGGGTCCCACATGGCATGGCAGACCTCTCCTGTCTCACCCGCTGCTCCCTTCAGCAGTGTATTTCATCAGTCTGCCTGTTCTGTTCCCTGCTCTGTCTCTGGTGAATCCTCTCACCCTCCCGTGCCTCTGGACTGTACCCCAGTTCTTAAATAAATAAATAAATAAATCTTTTTAAAAAAAGATATATTTCCTGAGTCCATGAGAAATATATATATATATATTTACACACACACATAGACATCAGTGAGGAATCGGTCCTTTTAAAGAACTGGCCTTCTTTTAGATAATTTTTTTTTTTTTTTAGATCTCCAGACAATAATTCTCAGTTACCAAACTACTGTGGCTCCCAGACTTTTCACAGTCCTGTCCTTCACAGTCTCTCCTTCACCCAAAATCTTTCACAAATATTTCATGGCTGTCACTGCTTCACAATGTTCCCCAGCTGGTGGGAATCTGACTTTCTCCTTTTCCTCCTGATAGGAAAGAGTAAGGGTGTGCACAGATGTGATGTCCTAAACATGGCTGAGAATGTATCTCCTAGAATGTTTTTTCCATCTTCTCTACTTCTCCTCCTGATGCTTATTTTTAGCACTTAGGGATCAAGCCCTCCATGACTTGAGATGGAATGTTTAGACAAAATTCTACCCTGCAGAAATGCCAGGCAAAGCAGTAGAAACAAGAGACCCCAGACCTCTGAGGGCCTCCAACTGCTGCCCACTGGGAACCTGCTCACTAACTCGTGCTATGTCTACCTGCGGGCATTAAAGATGCCAATGAACAGCAAAGCTAGTTTTGAAGTACGAGGAGATATTGCACAGTTCATTTGAACTCATTTATGTGATAAGTTCAATGAGAAAAAGAATAACACGCTTTTCCTTGAACTGACTGCTTATCTGAAAAATTAAGTAGCAATACCAATGACTGGCCACAATATATCTTTTGATTGAATGAAAGGATTGTTTTCAGTCACAATCATTTCCCATCTGAAAAAAAAAATAGGGTTCTTATCTAGGTTTGACTGTTCTTTTTTTAAAAAACATCAAATACTTTAAAACTTAGTTTCTTAATGCCATCTTTAGAATTCAGAAAGAGCTGGGTATTTTATGCAGAAGAAAAGAAAGAAAAAAAATCCATGCTTTTTATGGCCAAACTAATTAATGAGGCTTTGGGGTGGAAGGGATCACTCTGAAAAATAATGGATTTAACACTTTGAGTAAAAATGCATAGTGATATGAACAACAGGGTTTGTTAAAAACAATTGTATATATAAATCAATTTATATAAGCAAAATGTATTCTTAACTATCATCCTACACCGCGATATAGTCACTCTATGAAGAACAAGAAAAAAAAGATACCGAAACTTTCAGAGAATTGAGAATTAAACTAGTTGAAAAGAAAATAAGTTAAATACAAAAATGGATTCCAGATTCACAGCAAGCAAGTATTAAACCCATTCTTTTTATCCCAGTCTTCTTCATCTGCCATCTGATCTATTTCAAATAAGCAGATGTTTCCGAAAACTTGAATTTAGAATATTATCCTTAAGGGTTTTGGAGAAGAGAAGAGATAAAGAGGAGATGGGAGGAGAGTGACAGGGCTGGAAGGCAATAAATACATTTAAGTTTATAAAGAATAGTGCTGTGCGTAGCAACAAGGAAATTAAAAAGATAAGGGACTCTGGTTCTCTGGAAGACTCGATGGGCAAGGCATGGGCATAGTTGACATAAAAGACCCTGCACTAAGCAGAGAGCTGAGAATTTAGAATTTTTCACTGACATGCTATGTATGATTTTGCACAAGCTACTTTACCTTTCCAGGTTTTAGGACATACCTGTCTGGAAAATGAGAACATAAAAACATTAATTCTAAAGGACACCTGCATTCCTAAGTTTACTACGCCACTATTTACAATAGTCAAGCTAAGGAAACCACCTCAGTGCCCAAAAACAGAGGAGTAGACCTGTAGATGTCGTATAGCTACATGATGGAATATTAATCAGCAATCAAAAAAGATAAACTCATGCTCTTTGCAGTTACTTTGGTGAAGCTGGAAGGGATCATTGTAAGTGAAATAAGTCAGAAGGACAAAGATAAATACCAGATGGTATCACTTAGATGTGCAATATAGAGAAAACAAACAACAAGTCAGATAAAGAAAAACTTAAGTACTAACGCTGGAAAGCTAACTATCCATTGAGATATGGGGAGTGGAGCACAATGGACTGTGGGTGATGACTAAGGTGCTTTGGTAATTATACCTGAAGGAGGGGATCCTATTCCTCCTATTCCTCCAAGATCCCAACAACAATGTATGCTAATGTTACCTCAATTTATATTTATATATCTTGTGTCTGTTACATGAAAGATCTTCTCAGTTTCTCCAAATCCCTCTCTTAAACAT
The DNA here is from genome assembly GCF_964194135.1 of Talpa europaea. Classification (NCBI taxonomy): domain Eukaryota; kingdom Metazoa; phylum Chordata; class Mammalia; order Eulipotyphla; family Talpidae; genus Talpa; species Talpa europaea. Next base: position 34,700,787 of record NC_140069.1, read on the forward strand.
AGTTTATCAAAATTCTGGTTCAAATCAAAACCTGATATAAAATATGTGAACAGATTCTCTTTGTTAGACATAAATAACCTCTGCAAATGCTTAGAGTGAATATAAATTTCATTCCATGCATATTACTATCAGAAAGGTAGTGCTTTATTTATTGCCCATATTACATATATATATATATATATATATATATATATATATATAATAAATCCAAAGGAAAATAACTAACTTCAAATCAGTTTCTTTTCTTTCTTAACTGGTAGTTCTATCCCAAAAGCACTTTTCAGCTTGGAAATCTTGGATAATTGTGTTTCAGTACACTCTTAAAAAATCATACCACATAAAAGGCAAAGATGATGTACACCTAATTTTCTAAAAGGTGGAACAAATATCCAGCACTATGACTAGAATATTTCTATTAGGTCAAAGGAAGGCCACTGTACTAATGCCAAATGCTTCTCTGATCTCCAGTTCCTGCCTAGAAGCCGAAAAAGAATCAAAACAACGAAGATGATGACAACAACACTACACACACACACACACACACACACACAAACTTCCTTGCAACATACAGTACTTGCCTCATGCCTTGAAATCAGGAACCTAGTGGTTACCTAGTGGCTCCATCTTTTCCTCACAGTTTTAAGATTTCAAGTAATCTACCCTAAGCTGCAAATTGAAAGTGCCAGAGTCTTAATCCTTTGGGAAAAAAAGAAAAGAAAGGCGATTTCATCACAACCACAGTCAGACCTTATAAGTGGTCTGCTTTTCAAAGGACTCCTCAGGCATGTCTTTGGCCCTCCTCCACTAAGAAAGCCTTCTCTGTGTGCTCTGTATTTTAGATGACTGTTTGTAATGTGTAAGGAACAGAGTTGTTTACTTCTTAGAATCCCATGGATGTCTAAAAAGATGACTGAGATTTGCAGAACAACAAAGTGCCACCTTTCTGTTGCTTTGAAAACATAGTTGTCAGGTGATAAAAGAATACCATTCATTCCTGATCAGAATCTTTGTCTTTGGTTATAGAGTAGATCGTACTGACAGAACTATATGTAATAATATTGACAATCAGTATCAGTTTGATTTCAGGGTGGTAAATTCAGATAAGATGGCTCCTGTGAAGACTGTGTTCCATGCCACCCCCGTCTGGCACTATCTGCTTCCAACCCAGGCACCAGCCACATTTAACTGCCGGGCTCCCTCACCTCTAGTCCACAGTGATGCTGACTAACCCCATCTCTCCCCTAATGCCCGGCACTTGCCCTTGAATATATATCAAATGTCTCAACTGCCCTTGCATAGCCTGACTTGAGATTACAGATCTGTTGTTTTCCTACCCCACCTGCTAAAGCAGACTTGCTTTCAGCTTTTGTAGTTCACTCACCCACCCCGACCACTTGTTTACTTGTAGTCGTCATATTAGCCATCTTCACTGGCTGCAATCCTACCTAGAATGGAGGATTCCCGTCTCACATGGTTTCTCGGGCCCCTCAGGAATGAAGTTATTGTGAAGGCCCCTCACTGCTGCTGGTGTGCCCAGGTCAGAAGAGAAGTCTCACTTCTGAAGTCCCCTTCTGAACTGCAGGTCAAGCACCCACCCTTTTGGGGTTTGGAGCCCTTGACCTACAGAGGCTCCCAAAGTTCAGGCAGCAGGTTTGCAGATTAAGCCGCCCAGGCATTTTCTCTGAGCCAAGAAGCAAAACAACTCTTTAGCAAGTGCTCGTGATTTCCAGCTATTTATTTTCTCACAGCTGTAGTCCAGAAAATAACCTAGACAACAAAGAACAGGCAAAGAGATATTTTATGAAGAAATGCCAATGTGAGTTCCAAGTTTTATTTTGGTGGTTTTAGGAGCTTTGTCGGGTGAAAAAAAAATTAAATAGACCTTCATTTAAAATGCTCTTATAAAACTCTTTTAACAAATATTAATGTAAATGGAATACTATTAAGCTATGAAAGAAAGATAAAATCTTACCATTTGTGACAATGTGGCTGGAACTGGAGGAAATAATGCTAAGTGAAATAAGTCCAAACAAGAAGGACAAACACCAGATAATGTCACTCCTATGTGGAATATGAAAAAAAACTAAGCAAAGGAATAGTCAAAAGATATAATAAACCCTTGGATTCTGACATCAGTATTGAGGTTACCAGAGGTGTGGGGGCAGGAGGGTGGGAGCAAAGTGTGGAGGCAATCAGTGGACTGTGGTGCAGGGTTATTGGTACTTTGATGGTGGGTGTGGTGTGGTGTGGTAACACACATTTGATGAAGTGTGAACCTGTACTCCTAAAACATATACAGTGTTGAAAACCAGCGCCTAGATCAATTTGTTTACAAGTCAGTGTAAAGTGTTTTTTAACAAAGAACAAAAAAGGCAAATATTCTTAATGGCCTACTACTTTGATTGCAGAAATATATTAGCTATATCTATCGATTATTATTTAGCCACTGGATTCAACTACTATAAGTGTGAAAGTTTGGAAATACTGAGTGAGTAAATGGAGAAAAATTCATCTTGGATTGTGTAAAAAAAGGAGGTACACAAATATAAGTAATCAGATATTATACTTGAAATAGTCATTGGAACTAGGGATATACAGAAAATTAATAGAATTAATGACTGGGAACAAATTAGCCACTGGGGACAAATAGAATTCCTTAATAATGATAAAATAATACATATTCTTCTATTTTAAACTACTTTCCTACAACACTAATGCGAATAGTTTACAAAAAAAAGGAGATTGGGCTTTCTTTTTTTATTCTTCTATGTCCTTCTGAGGCAAATGTGAGTAAATAACACAAATTTCAGAGAGCACCCACAGAAAAGAGAAAAAAGAAAAAAAACTGAATGTAGATAATTCACAAAAAGTTAATGTTCCGATGTTTCAACTTTGCCTAAATAAATAATCATTGGTTGTAACTGTTAGAAAATAAAAATATTTTGCAGTGGTTCAGATTCCAACCATGATGTTTCAGATGGATTACAGAATAGCAGAAGCCACATACAGCCTTGTCTACATGGAGTAAGATTAATTAAACTTCTGATTTAATTAGCCAATGATTCAGAATTTGGGGGCCCCACAGGGCAGTAGCAGATGCACTCTTCCCAGTCTGCTTCCCAGAGTAACACTTGGCTAGATCTCCTGACTTCAGAATCATGATTTTTCTTTAATACACATTTGGTTATTTGCTGCTTTCTAGCATCATCCTGGGCTTTCAGCTTTTCAAACATTCATCTGTTTCTTATTCATTACAACCATAGAGCTCATTCCCTAACTTACCTCAGATCTGCTCAAATATTACCTCCTCAGAAACAGCCCACCTATATAATATTCCTATCCTTTTTAGCTCCTGAATTCTATTTTACTTCTCTTCAAAGTAGGTCACCAAACTATTTGCCTGGGTTTTATTGTTTGTATCCCTGCCTGTTAGAAGGTCAGCTTCCTGAAAGCAACAGTCTTGTCAGCTTTGTTGCTAATAGTGCCCAGGAGATAGTAGTGCCTCAATAAGTATTTGTTTAGTCCATGAACAAGTGGGAAGACAACCATTTGTGCAGAAGAGAATCATCCTATTTTGTATACATTGAAGTTAAGCAGCTTGGAAACATGAGTTAAAAATGGAGAAAGATGTTTAGAAGCTACCCACCCAGGTGTGATAAATGAAGCAAGATGAAACTGTAGGGAGCAGATGTGTTCCTCAAGTAAAATGCACTAAGAAAGAACTAAGTAGAGAAGCTCGGAGATTGTTTTTGAAAGAAGGTATAGGAGAGAATTCACTTAAAAGTATTGGGAAGGGGTGATCAGAGTAAAAAAGAATAAGTCTAAAGCATATAGTTCCAATAGGCAAAAACTGGTCAATTGAGAGGAAAGTCTAGTTAGATGAGGGGTAGATCAAATGTAAGAAGTCACAGAGGACCTGTGAGAGATTAGTCATGGAATGAGGCAGAAATCTGGTTTTGGTACCTTGAGATATGAAGGGGTGAAGAGGTGGAGATAGGGAGTCAAAATTATCTTTTCATGTCACCTGACCTTTGAGTACATTAAATATTTAATGAATAAATGAGTACATAAATAAATGGATGTTCCCTAAAACCAAAATGGCACATAAATTGTGACTAAGGTAATGGGGTTTCAATGTTTAATAAAAAGGGGGGAGGGCGATAGGGGAAGGAAGGGGAATAGAGCATTGGCACAGGAGGTTGGTGGAGGGTGAGTGAAGCATGTGCACATATGGAGGAGTAAAAATGTAGCCCCAAAGTTATATAGACGTGTAAACAACTGACAGATTCAATTTAAAAATAAAATAAAATTGAGTGGAAAAAAAGAAAATGGTAAAAAAATAAAAGGGAGAAAAAAATCTCAACAATAATATTGGCTGCATAAAAATATTTCCCTAATCAAAATATCAGTTTATTGAATGACTTTCCCTCAGTAAATATAGTTTATTCTTGTAACTCATTTTTAAAGTGCTCCTATGACACATTTTGTACTTCATTTTTCATTTTTGTTTAAAATGTTTTCCTAGTTAATGGAGCCTTCACGATGTTACCTTGAGTCCCTGTCTCTATCTCAGTAGGTTCTAATCCTTGTATGCTTTGGAACTGAGGGCCTGTGGGCTATGCTCTATTGACTCAGCTACCCAGGAGTGCCTGAAGCAACTCAGATGCTTAAGGGAGTGTGTCCTGAGGTGAATTAATAAATGGCTTAGTTAGAAAGGTTAACAGATTTTAAGAAATTCATGGAAGATGAGAATTTGCTCAGCTTTCCACCAGAGGACCTTCAAAGTGTTACATAATGAATTGTATTTGGGGGACTTTAAATGTAAACTTATAATATCTTGTTTTACTGAAACCAGAGAAAATTTATCTTAGTGTATTCTTGCGCCCTCATACAAGGGTGTGGATCAAAATCACCAGAAAGATTTGTTAAACTAGACTGCCAGCTCATACTCCCCCAGTTTCTGATTGAAACTGGGACAAGCCCAAATAACTTGTATTCGTAACAAGTTCTCAAGTTAGGTAGAACCACACTTTCAGAACCAATGCTCTATACCCATGCAAGTCATACCATGCATTTTCACAACTTCTTAGTTTTCTGTTGCTCTTCAGAGAAAATGAGTCAAATTCTCATTTCAGCTCTGCTGTCCTGGCTACTTTATTTCTTTCATGAATAACAAAAAAGAAAAGAAAAAATGAACAAAGTAAGTGGTTGGAGTAATCAAGCCTGAGTAATCAAGTCTTCTGCTCATTTTTAAGTGGAATAAAGATTTTATTTTTGTCAAAAAGATGTTAGTGGCTCTTAAGTAGTAAGAACACAACTAAAATTATATAAACGTGATACAGCTGGCAGTGAAAAATGATCATCTTTCAATTGCAAAACATTCATAAAACAAATTTCTATCCCGATCAAAAGCCACTTAATACTTACATAAAAAAAGAGGGAGGTGTTCATAAAATGGCAGAGAAAAATAACACTCACCGCACTGATCTTTATTTTTCCACTTTTTTATTTTGTTTTTAAGTCAAAGGAAAAAAAAGCATACCTAGAGTCTAAAAATCTAAAGGTACATTATAGTGCTTTAATTAAGTTCTTTACCATTAATTTCTTTTTGTTCCTTTGTGTGATGTATTGACAGAGGAGAGACAGAGCATGGCACCAGAGTGGGGCAATACCTGACTGCATGTATCGTCATGCGAGGCTCTAAGTGCACTTCTGCCCTGCTCTACAGTTGAGCAATTCCAAAGAGGTTGGAGCCACGTTGACTGAAACATTTGTAAGAACAAATTAATACTTGAAGAGGTAACAGCTGTAGATTTTTGCTTATCTTCCAGTTCTATAAAGTAAAGATTAAAAATAAAATTAAGGCAGTGTTCAATAAATATTTTTAATAACATATATATGGAAAAATACTAGTTTTCTCAGATTTCCGTTTTCTGAAGGGCACACTGTTCTATTTATGCTTGATTTGTTCTTTCCTATTCCCAAATAAACAAATTACTAGCTAAGAAAAGCATATTAAACATTAAACAAAATCCAAATGATAAGCAATTTTCTATGTTTTTTACACACATATTATATTGTCTAACCATAAAATGTTTGCAAGGAATGTAAACAATCATACAAAATCCACACAAATATGGCCTCTGTGCTACAGAGATATTAACTTCATCAATTAGCAAACATATATTCAGTTCTCCAGTAGACATCTTGTTTTTGCCTGTCTAGCATTCATTTCCCATTGAAATAGAAATTAATCTTTTTAATATTCTTTGTTAACTATCTACAATGTTCATCAAGATCTTTCCTGGCAAGTTATCCAGTACATGATTTAAGTTTTAACACATCAAATATCTTTGATCTTACCTCTCAATGCATAAAATAGACAGTCAAAAATCCTGTTCCCAAACCTAGTACGTGTCCTGACCACTAGTATTTGAAATGATAGCAACTTCAAAAGCTTTATAAACAACTTCTGAAGTCAACACAGCTCTCAGTGAGTTTAATTCATTAATAATGCTACTTAGTTCTATCATGAACCGCTTTGGCCATCATCATCACAATCCACAATAATAGAGCTTTTATTTCTGGGACCTCCCTGGTGGTGCGAGGGGTCAAGTTACAGCACTATGAAGCTATCAGCAGCCACTGCAGCATGAGTTCAATCCCTAGCCAGGGTTGTGACCCACATGGCGCAGCAGACCTCTCCTGTCTCGCCTGCTGGTCCCATCAGCAGTGTATTTCAGTCAATCCTCCTGTTCTGCTCCCCACTCTGTCTCTGGTGAATCCTCTTACCTCCCGCATCTCTGGCCTGTACCCCAGTTCTTGTATGCATACATAAACAAATCTTTAAAAAAAAAAAGGAGAGAGAAAAAAAATTTTTAAATTAAAAAATTTAGAGAGAGAGCTTTTATTTCTTTTCGGTTCATTCTTCCACAAAAGAATTTTGAGGTCCCACTTAAAGTTTCAGGCACCTGAACACAGTTTACCAATCCATCCTTGAGCAAGTAATAGCCCTTCAACCTTGATAAATTAGTGGGGAGCAAAATCATATTTCATATCACCTTCCCATCTGCCTCCAATAGTCCGATGAAGGGCTCAAAGAATAGAAGGTGCTATTCTACCAATTAAGTATTTTGGATGAAGGTGGAAATGGTACAGAATCTTTATAAACTTGGCTTCTTTCCTAGAAGGAATTTATCTGATCAATCAGCAAACATTTACTGAATCCCCCAATGGCATGTTGGTTTTGCCTGACCAGCATCCATTTCCCATTCTGCTGGCACCAAAGCCCATCTCTTTAATTCAGTGCATATGTTATGAGAGAGAGAGAAAAATCCCAGCTCCTAGATCAAGACAGAACCATGTAACCCAGACCCAGTGCATGACCAAGACAGTCCAATAATGCCAATGAGCATCAGCCCCAGAGCATTGCCTGGATCCACTGAGAAACAGAAGCTCTCCCTCTACTGCCAGTGGGCACAATTTAAGGAGCTCCAACCTGAGAGCAAAGCCAAGACAAAGTAAATAGAGAAGGCCAGCTTCCAGATTACTGATGATAAATTTGGGTACCTGATCCAACCAAGATGAAATATTCAGCCAGACACATCCCTGAATCTTTTTCATTACTTGAGTTAATGAATTAGGTCTCTAACTTACAATCAAGATTGCTGACAAATTGAGCAACCTAAAACCTGCACCACATTAGTACCAAAACATGGAGATATATAGCAAACAATCCCTGCCTCTAAGAACCTTTTTAGCATAGAAAAGACATAAACACAATAAATAACTAGAAACATAAGGCCAACTTCATGATGTTTCTGTGTACATGGAGAGGTGGGAGATATCTCCATGGCTGCATGTAAGCCAGAATTCACAACATAAGAAATTGGTTAAGCTAGATTTGGAAGGATGACTAGGATGTGGGTGTCTCAAGTAGATGCAATAGGAAGAAAGGTGAACTATGAGAGCAGAAATTTAAGAATGTGCACATTGGATGGTGAACCAATGAACTGTTGGGGGAAATTCTATGGGGACTACACCTGGGTGGGGTGGGGAGCAAACATTATTTAAAAATGAACAATGATGTAAAATATATATATAAATAAATAAATTTAAAAAAGAATGTGCAGTTTGTATTTGGGAAACAATATAGTATAAATAATAAATAGGCCATAAAACATTGAATGATAGGCTATCAACAACAAATATGTTTGTTTGGGGTAAAAACAAGTCATAAATCATTCTCTAATGACAGGCACATTATGTATAACATTTGAAATTGAGTATGAGGTCACATTGATTAATTAGATATGATGATGGCATGTTCAAACTGTGCTAAAAGAACTAGTGGAGGGCCTCCCTTGGTGGTGCAGGCGATTGAGCGCAGCTCTGTGAAGCAGTCTGCAGCCTCTGCAGTGCCAGTTCAATCCCCACCAGCCGCAGAGCAACCCACATGGCGCAGTAGACCTCTCCTGTCTTGCCCACTGCTCCCCTCAGCAGTGTATTTCTTCAGTCTGCCTGTTCTGTTCCCTGCTCTGTCTCTGGTGAATCCTCTCACCCTCCCCAGCATCTCTCCTGTACCCCAGTTCTTGTATAAATAAATAAATAAATAAATCTTAAATAAAAGAAAAGAAAAGAACTAGTGGAAAAGGGTGTTTTCGCTTGCCTTACAATAGACAACCCTCTCAGCTCAGCTCTACCTACTTCTGTAATATATATCTCATCTAGAACTAGAGGAAAATTGAAAATTAAGCATGCTAATATAGTTCACTCAGCTCCTGTTTTCAAAAATTCAGAGCAAGTGTAGAGCTAGAAACCAAGAGGAAGATACAGAAAGACAAACACAAACCGAGGAAGCAAGTGGGGCATACAATTCTCTTGTTTGCTTAGTCTAGTTTCTCCATGAGGTGAAAAGTTTATAATCGAAACTATTAAAGGCATTTTGTATTTCCACTGTGGTTTTAGCCATCTCCCTTGTGTCATTAAGAAATTGCATGGCCAGAGTTTGGGTTGGCTCTCATTGCTAGCAGGAATGCACAGAGTCTCTGTCCCTTTCCCCTTCTTGGGGGCATGATTGTTTAGTTAATTAAAATAAAATGTTTTGTTTAACTTTTTAGGAACTTATTTTACTAAGGGCCATTATCAATTTTGTACTGAAAATGGAATTTTACTGGTGATTATTCTCTAACTTAATAATGACTATTCCTGATATAATTCTTGGGGCTATGAATTGTTTCCCGGAAATTTTAATGAGAAAAATGAACTCAACATAATTCCTTGGTAACACACTCTTCCAAGTAGAGTCATTGTCCTCAGTAATGTTTGCGTGAAAAAAGAAAGTCTTTAATACCTGGTCTCTTGATGGCCATTTAAATTGCTAGTTCCATTTGTGGCAGCATCACAACAGTTTCTACCAGTATGACATACGTCCATGGGAAATAAGCATGTTACAAAAGAATAATAATACACCCTCTTCTAGAGGACATCTCTTCACAAACCTCAATTAACAAAACCTCACGAATCTGTCAAAGATAATTATGGCTTAGGCCTTTGTTTACAGAAAGGAATTCAAACACAGAAAGAAAGAACTTTTTTGTCAAGTCAAATGCAGAGAAGCGAGTTGGTCTATGATTAGGCATGCTTTTATTTTTGAAAGTATACCTTTTTAGCAAAAAGCTTTAAAAAGTGAAATGCTATACTAAAGTCTAGTTTTGTACTCTATACTATTTACAGTGAAATGCATTATTTCCTAAAGCAATTTAACATATGATTATACCCTTTCCCTTTTTTGAGGAAAAAAATTGATTTCCACTAAGTTTAAATGTGTGTTGTTTACTAAGTTTCATATTTGTTTAATGATGTTTTTTAAAAAATCATTCAACATCATATCCCAGTGACACTCAAGGGCAGATTTTAAAATGTGAGAAATCAAAATTTATTACAACACATTTTTATATCTTCCAGTATAATGTAAGACTTTGAGTAAGTTTCAATATTACATGAAGCACAATAGGGAAAAAAGAATAAGATGGTTTGCTTTTGACTTGGGAAAAGATACAATGCAGGTAAAATGAGCCCCTTCCCTATCTATAAACTCTAAAGCCTGGGATCTGTGAATGTATGTTATCTTACATGGCAAAAGTGACTTTGCAGTTGTGACTAAATTAAGGATCTTGATGTGGAGAGTTTTCCTCAGATTATTCAGCTAGGTCCAAATGTAATCACAGGGAGCACTGACAGTAAAAGACAGCAGCTAAAGAGGGGTATGAATGAAGTGATGTGAGGACTGGATCTGTCAGTGCTGGAATTGAGAATGGAGGAAGGGACCGTGAGCCAGAGTGTGTGGGTGACCTTAAAAAACTGTCAAGAGGGCCTCCCTGGTGACACAAGGGGTTAAGATGCAACCTATGAAGCTCTCCACAGCCACTGCAGCACGGATCCCCGGCCGGCCAGGGAGCAACCCACATGGCGCAGCAGACCTCTCCTGACTTGCCCGCTGCTCCCCTCAGCAGTGTGTTTCAGTCAGTCTGCCTGTTCTGTTCCCCAATCTGTCTCTGGTGAATCCTCACACCCTCCGCACCTCTCTAGTCTGTACCACAGTTCTTGTATACATAAATAAATAAATCCTTAAAAAAAAAAACTGTCAAGGGCCTCCCCGGTGGCGCAGCGGTTGAGCGCTGGGTTGCGAAGCTGCCCGCAGCCTCTGCGACACTGGTTCGATCCCTGGCTGCTCCCCGGCCACCGGAGGAGGGTCCTACATGGCGCACAGACCTCTCCTGCCACCCGCTGCTCCCCTCAGCAGTGTACTTCGGTCCTTCCGCCTGCTCTGCTCCCTGCTCTGGCTCTGGTGAATTCTCTCACCCTCCTGCGCTTCTGACTGTACCCAATGCTTGAAGAAAGAAAGAAAGAAAGAAAGAAAGAAAGAAAGAAAGAAAGAAAGAAAGAAAGAAAGAAAGAAAGAAAGAAAGAAAGAAAGAAAGAAAGAAAGAAAGAAAGAAAGAAAGAAAGAAAGAAAGAAAGAAAGAAAGAAAGAAAGAAAGAAAGAAAGAAAGAAAGAAAGAAAGAAAGAAAGAAAGAAAGAAAGAAAGAAAGAAAGAAAGAAAGAAAGAAAGAAAGAAAGAAAGAAAGAGGAATATTTCATAGAGCCTCTAGAAAGAAGTACCACCCTGCTTGATTTGAGTTCAGCGAAACCCCTGTTGGACTTCTGATCTATTAAACTTTAAGACAATAAATGTTGTTAAGATACTGAGTTAATGGTCATTTGTTAGAGCAGCAATAGAAGACTAATACAGGTGCCATGTTCCAAATGAACTGGACCAGGAAAAGTAAGACTATGACAGTCCTCTCCCCCTTGTGGAATCAACGCACTATGGAGGAGAAGAGACATTAGTCTGATCACTTCGCTGTCCAAATGGAGACGCTAGTTTAGATATCGGGAGAGGGAGGGGATTTACCTTGGGTTTCCTAGTTCAAGGCAGTGACTTAGAACCTCGGTTCACTAAATTCTACATTAGTCAAGTATGCCCCCCGGCCTCTTTCATCAGTGTGAGGTTTTGATTATATTAATAGTTTAAAAATATTTTGCAGTTTTTTTGAAGAATGAACAGTTGTTGGAAAGTGCACATTTTATAATTATGCATACGTAAAAACTTAATAGATAAAAGCAGTTATTTACCAATGTGATTAATCTGTTTTCTTCGCCTCCATATCATTTTCTTCTCCTAAAATATCCTCTCTGCTTGATTCCCTTTCCATATAACTGAATTCTTCCTACTTCAAGGCCCTGTGCAATTTCCAGTGTCTTTCTGGCCCTTCCCAGGCCAGACAGTCCTCAGTGGTTTCCACTTCCACTTTGAAGCCCAAAAGCAATTGGTCTCAATCATTCATTTAACATTTAGCTTTTATTACTTGTGTCATTTACTTCTTTAGATTTTGAATTCTTTGTTTTTAAACCATTTAGGACAAATCAGATCCCCTATGTATTTGTACTGTATTCAGCACGCAGAGCTTTCTGATTTAAAAAAGGTTGTCAAATATTTTCGGAGTGGCTGAAAATAGTTTTTACAATCCAAGATGCACATTCAGATGACAACTACTCATGCCAGCAGTGATAAGTGCTAACATTTTTTCTCTAAAGTTAACTGCTCCATGTCAGGATAACCATACATTTAGATTTGCCCAGGAGAGTCCTGGTTTCCTACTGTTTTTCCAGCTATTAAAAATGTCCACTTTCACTTTCAAAAATATCTTGGCTTAGGTTTTTCTACCCATAGGGCATTTTGGACTGTGGTAAAGTAAGAAACCAGAAAGAAATTCTTGCTCACGTTCCAATCAGCCATCCAGCTAAAAAGCAATTCTCTCCTGTACAGAGTGACCCTGCTCTCTTACACCCTCTCCCACACACCCCTCCACAATCAACTTCCTTTGAATTTCTCATGGGATGTTCAAACATTTTAGTGATATATATCTTCAGATAAAGAACTCACGTGGAATACAAGTTAAGATTCTTTAGAAGAAAAAAAAAATCATAGATACTGAATACAATTGTGACTCTATCCAGCTGTTGAAGAACAAAAGGGAGCATTCTCTAAAGGGAAAAGTGAATTTAGTGAGTTCCCATAGGAACAGAAGTAATAAAGACACAGTGTGTGAGTTCATTTATACTATAATTGTTTTTGTTATATTCTGTTATATACTATAATTGTTTTGTTAAAATAATAAAGAACATTCATAGCATTTCAATTTTTTGAACAATAAATACATATTACTTTCATGACTGTTTAGAATTAGAAATGTGATGCCTTCTGATCCTCTTAGTGCCTAATGTACATTAAATTGACTAACCACTGCATAAATGTTTTAAAACCTACATTCATTTTCACAGTTGACTGGTTGAAATGATCAGTTTCATAAATGAATGTCAGTGGTATCTAAACAGTAATAACTTTTTACTGCAAAGTAAGATTTTGCCCTATAAGTAATGAGTAAAATTATTAAATGTAATCTTATGTTTCATTACTGGCAGCTTGTCATAAAAAAGGAATTAAGGTTGCAAATTTTCATAAAGTGGATCAGCATTTTCACTCATTTGTAGTGAAACCTACTCAATCTAATCTCTTTTGAGGCTAGTTTTAATTACATTACATCATTCAAATCAGGGTTGAGAGTTCATGTTCCAAACTGTTCCCTCCCTAAACTCTTCAACTTTAAAGGAATCTGGGGAGATGTTAAGTTCAACTAATGTAACTATACAAAATGAAAACTATCAAATGCATATCTTGGGCACAGGATCACTCAAGTGTTTAGAAAGGATTTTATGAGACAATTTAGATTACCTCTAAGTCACTAGTTTGAATATGGCCCAGGTTGGTAGTAACTAAAAAGGATTAAATTTTGTTGCTATTTCAAAGATTTATATCATTAGTAGTTAATACTTAAATATCAATTACACTGAAGTTTTTTATAATCTGTAATTACTAAGAACTAGCTGAACTCATATGGCAAGGAGTATAACACTTAGAGAAAGACAAAAATATAGGGGTGAATTATGATAAAGATAATTTCAAGACTGAGTAAATTATTCATGAACTATTTTTCAATCTTCACCTTGCTATTTTTCATATGAAAAGCATGACATAATTTTGCATTTGTCTAAAGAGAAGCAATTACAATTTGCTATTTGGTTGTTTCTAGTTGTTTTATGTCAAGAAGAAAGACCTATTTATCATGGAATGTCTCCCTCATTCAACCATGTATTCAAATGGTAAACCCCACTGGAGATAGAACAGTCTATAAAGTACAACCGGGTAACCAGACGTTGGCATTATCTAATGGGTTCTCCTTTTGAGATAAAGCCTTTACTCTAAATGTCAGCATTCTCTAAGTTTAGTTTCTGAAAAGGTAATTAAGAAAAATTTAATAGGCAAACCAGTGTTTTGTATACTCTCTTACCATGTAACTGATGAAAAAAAAAAACAACATAAAACCCTTAAAATAGATAAAAGCAACTGTTTACTGACATGATTAACCTCATTATCATCCCAATATATTTGGGGTGTGTTTTTACTCTGGAAATAGGAAACTAAAAAACTTTATTATTCAATTCCAAGCTCCTGGTAATATATATCCCATTGCAAATTTTCTTTACCAATTTTTAAATATCCTTTAACTTGCTTAGCATAAGCTATAAATTCATACTATACACTTATAATTCCATTGCTTTCTACTTTTTCATTATCATATGCTTCTAAGTAGTACTAGTTTAACTTTTTCAATTATTATAATAAGATTAGAATTTTCCCAAATTTTCCTTCTTACAATTTTCCAGCACTCTCATGTCTTCTGCCTACCAGTTTATCTAGCCATATATTCCAGATACTGAAGTATTTTCTCTTAGTGTTTTGAAGTTATTGTCATTTTTTTCTGTCTCTGTCTTCAGTCTATGATCATTTCCTTGTAGGAAAGTCATTTTCTTAACATTTTCTTTAGTTATTAATAGCGTTTCTTTGGTAGTTTTTTTTTTTTTTTTTAATACTCTAGTAGAGACTAGAGTATTTGCAAGTGTTGTAGTTTTTTTTTTTTTTAAGATTTGTTTATTTATGCATACAGGCCAGAGGTGTGGGGGTTGAGAGGATTCACCAGAAACAGAGTGGGGAACAGAGCAGCCAAATTGACTGGAATACACCGCTGAAGGGAGCAGCGGGCGAGTCGGGAGAGGTCTGCTGCCCCATGTTGGTGGGTTACTCCCTGGCCAGCCTGGGCTCTAACTCGTGCTGCAGAGGCTGCGACAGCTTCATAGGTTGAGTCTTTTTTTTTTTTTTTAAAGATTTATTTATTTATTTATGTATACAAGCACTGGGTACAGTCAGAAGCGCGGGAGGGTGAGAAAATTCACCCGAGCCAGAGCGGAGAGTAGACCAGGCAGAGTGACGAAGTACACTGCTGCGGGGAGCAGCGGGCAGCAGGAGAGGTCTGCGCGCCAAGTGGGACCCTCCTCCGGTGGCCGGGGAGCAGTCGGGGATGGAATCAGCGCTGCAGAGGCTGCGGGCAGCTTCGCAGCCCAGCGCTCAACCGCTGCGCCACCGGGGAGGCCCCATAGGTTGAGTCTTAACCCCTTGCGCCACCAGGGAGGCCCCACAATGTATTTTTTCAAGGTAAGGGATCATGACTTTCTCCAATATTTGAACATTTTCTGCAGTTAGCAAGGATTCACTCTCAAGTTCTATTTTGCTTTTTTAACCAAATATGATTTTAGTCCATGTATTTTATTATGACACAATTTTTTTAATTCCCTCCGATGTAATTATTAAAAGGTGTTCTTTCTTCCCTTTTACGTTTTTAAATGAAATGGTATAAATACAAAATCTCTTTATTCTTTTCTCTCCTTTCCATCCTTACTGTTTCTTTGGTTTTTTACTAATGTTAACACGTGCATGTGCGCGCGTGTGTGTATAAAGTCCTATAAGAAAATTCTTCCATTTATCTAGTGTGAATACTAAGGGTTCTGTGCTCTACTCAACAAATCAACAGAGCCTCATTTCTTTCCAGAAGACATGAGGAATACATGAAGGCAGGTGTTGTGAATAGTTATATCACCATCAATCATGAATTTATTTGCATGTTCTCTTACGTCTCAAAATGAAAATGTATACATTATAGTGCTGCAAAAAGAGAATTTGAAACCTGTGAACAAGCCACTAAACTTACTTAGTTGCCTCACCTGTGAATGGAGACAATAAAAACCAAATCACAAAGTTAATAGGGAAATTGGGAATTCTTGTTACACAATGTCACCTCTCCAGGAAAGTTTAGCTTGAGCTTGTGTCTTCCCATTTCAACCAAGAGGTTGAAATCCTCTTGCCTAATGTGATAGTTTTAGAATGGGTCCTTTGAGAGGTGATAAGGCACCACTGACATGATTGAGAATAATGCCCTTAATAAAAGAGAACTATAGAACCCCCTCGCCTCTTCCACCAAGTGAAGACACAACAGGAAGTGAATGAACTGAAAGAGGACCTTCACTCAACCATGCTGGCACCTGTCTCTCAGACATCCAGTCTCCAGAACTGTGAGAACTAAATTTTTGTTGCTTAAAAGCCACTCTGTCTGCGGTATTTCATTAACAGCAGCCCAAAGGTACCTCCTAAGTAGCTGTTTACTTTGTCTGTGACTCCCTAGCCATGTGTATATAATACCTTATTAAAATGCTTATAAAATCGTATCTTAATAAATAAACCATGGTCTCCCCAATGTCATCAGCAGTGTCATTCATCTTTGGATCCTGAGAGCCTAGAAAGTGTCTTGTAAGTACCATTAAATATATTGAAGGAGTATTTACATAAAAATCTTTTTGTAAGTGGAACAGTACTACAACTATCATTTTATGGTTCAAAAACCTTCACAGTTCTTCTTTCTGACCTCCTTAGCCCCTTCAGGTGATGGAAAAAATAAGTCTTATCATTGGATAAGAAAGTTCTAGACCTATTAATTCCTTAAGGTAAGTAATACATAATCAAAACATTTAATTCTTTCTGAATTGCTATGCAACACAGACTGATTTCAAGCTTCATCTTCTACTAGCTTCTTCTAAAGCCTACAATTGTGCACCTATTTCCCCATCCTCAAAATCTTCCCTCAAGCCAGCGAGGGTCCTACATGGCACAGCAGACCTCTCCTGTCGCTCCTGCTGCTCCCGCTGCTCCCCTCAGCAATGTATTTCAGTCTGCTGTTCTGTTCCCCACTCTGTCTCTGGTGAATCCTCTCACCTCCCGCACATCTGGCCTGTACCCCGGTTCTTGTATAAAATAAACAAATCTTTAAAAAAAAATGGAGAGCTAGTCCATGTACTGGATCAAAAAAATTTATATCTTCAAAATGCCCATAATGCCCACTATCATCTATATATGCAATGCAATTGAAAAATTCCAATGTTATTTTTCACAGAAATAGAAAATAAATGCAAAAATTTGTATAGAACTGCAAAATACCCCAAATAGCCAAAACAACCCAAAAAAGGAGGGTAAAGGAGGACACTTCAAATTTCCTGATTTTAAACTATACCACAAACTTTAGTAATCAAAACAATATGGTACTGGCAGAGAAACAGATATATAGACTAATAGAAAAGAATTGAGAACCTGGAAATAGACCTTCACACATTTGGCAAGGAAGCCAGGAATATTCAATGGGAAAAGGATAATCTCTTCACAATGGTGCTGTGAAAACTGAATTACCACAAGCAGAAGAATGAAATTAGATGTCTATACCATACACACAAACCAACTCAAAATTGATTAAAGTCTTAAATTCAAGACCTGAAGTGGTAAAACACAGAAGAAAGTGTAGGGGGAAAATTCCTTGACATTAGTCTTGGCAGTGATTTCCTGGGTGTGCTAGCATCAACATATTGTGCACCTTAAACTTATGCAATGTTGGGCCTCTCTGGTGGCACAAGGGGTTAAGACACAACCTATGAAGCTGTCCACAGCCTCTGCAGCACGAGTTTGATCCCCGGCCGGCCAGGGAGCAACCCACATGGCTCAGCAGACCTCTCCTATCTCGCCCACTGCTTCCCTCAGCAGTGTATTTCAGTCAGTCTGTCTGTTCTGTTCCCTACTCTGTCTCTGGTGAATCCTCTCACCCCAACACCTCTGGCCTGTACCCCAGCTCATGTATGCATAAATAAATAAACATTAAAAAAAACTTATGCAATGTTAAATTTCAATTAACATTATAGCAATGTGAAGTGTCAGTTGAATCTCAATAAAAATAATACTATCATTGAAGTCACTTCATGGATAAAAATCTAGTTAATTGATGTTCACAGGTTAGGATAAAGAATCAGAGGAGGTCTTATATGTTTGTATTCACACAGAAAATTACCATTTACCTTATGTGGAGGGACGAACTTTACACATTCCAGCCATACGGTCAAAAAGAACTCTCCACATATTGCACATTTTCTTGCCTTAGAGAGTATGTTCCTGATCTGTGGGTACCACTGAATGGCTTCCGTTAGGATAGGATTATTTCTTGCTAGCTCTTTCATTACATATCTTGATATTATCTCCTAGATTAAAACAAATATGGTGCCTCTGATTATTTTCAAAGTGAATGTTCTGCATTAATTGAACTCTTTCACAAATTTATAATTTTGATTTATTTCTCACAATTTTGTTATATTAATTTTCCATGATACATATTATGAATTATATTATCAATGATTGGCAATATAATTAAGTTTAATTTTCAATAATTTAAGAAAAGCAATTTACTTGTTTTATTATTTCTGTTTCTTACATATAGAAATCCAAGTCATAATAAATTTATGTTACATATTTTAGCAAATTAAATACAGTTTAGGTTAAAATTTTGTACACTTCATTACACTAAGCAAAGACTGCATAAACATTCAAAAACTGAATTTGTCACACTAATGTCTAAATCCTTACTATTTAAATGTTATTCATGGGCCCAGGAGAATCTGCATCACCTTGAAGCTTATTAGAAATGCAAACTCTCAGGTCCACCCGAGCCAACTGAGTCAGAATCTGCAACTTAACACATTTCCTCAGGTAATCTATACATAGGCTTATTAAAATTTGAGAAGCACTGGCCTTAGTTATCTACCACTTTAAGTACTTGAAGAAAGTCATTTTATCAAAAAGCAGTGATTTCCATGAACCAAATCTCTGAATTCAATCTCTATTAAATCCATTCACAGAGGTATGTCTAAAAACTTCATTTTAATAATAATTATTATTACATTATTAGAAGATGTAATGAAGAAATATAAGATGACTTTTAGCATAGACACCAACATCATCATCTTACAGTAAATAATATATATGTACATGTATGAAAAATGCATAAAAAACTTCACAGAACAAGCAAATAAAATAAGCAAAGTAAACTTCACTAAGTGCCCCCATTGTTTGTGCTGATATCACAGAAATTCTGTATAAACATCACACAAACACTACATGAATTTTCATAGTGCATGGGATTGATTTGTTTGGGGCCTTTTTTTCTGTCTAAAGTGAAAAAAATGTGATTAAAACAGTCCACATCAGTCTCTGATAAGAATCTTTGGGAATACACACACACGCACACACGCACACACACATAAATACATACATACATACATACACACACACATTCTCTTTTACTCATTCACAGCAAAATCTTACGAAATAAAAAATACTATAAAATTGCTGTCTCCCTTTTCTTTATTACTCTATCCCTGCCCCTTAACTAACATGCATATGGGAAAGTTGCCTTTATATAGCAAGCAGCACTATTTTCACATGTCTAATCCTTCAACAGTGATTTTATAAGTAAGCTTAATGATACCAGTGATAAGGTCTCACTATAAAGATTCAGAAAACTAATAGACAAAGATTTACTCCCCAAAATGCAGATGGTAAAAGAAATTGCTGAAATACATGGGACCTATAAACAAGTCAAATTCATACATCCACTTTTTCCATTTAAGACTTCTGGACTCAAACATGTTTGTAACACTTGGTATGTCTCTTGACAACTCTTACATTACCCATTATTTATATTCTCCTCCTTGCTGCCAATGTGTTACTTTGGAAGAATGACATATACCATTAAAACATAAGTTATTACTTGGAAATACAAGTATATATGAATGTACCACTGGCATGGTCAATAGAATCTTTTAGGACACCTCTTAGAGATGCAATACAGTCTTTGAAAAAAGTAAAAGTTGCCTTAATTCCAGCATTATTTAAAAGACAAAAAAAACCTATTATGGACAAATAGGTTGTTCCTTTTGAATAGTTTATGTGCTATTTTGTTGGAATATTTATTTGTCAGCTGATATTTGTAGGTCAGAGATTATTCCTATGCTTAATCCATTTTAATTTAACATTAGGGGCCTCCCCGGTGGCACAGTGGGTTGAACACAGTGCTGTGCAGCTGTCCGCAGCCTCTGCAGCGTGGGTTTGATTGATTCCCAGCCGGCCAGGGAGAAACCCACATGGCGTGGCAGACCTCTCCTGCCTTGCCCGCTGCTCCCCTCAGCAGTGTCTTCAGGCTATCTGCCTGTTCTGCCCCCGGTTCTGTCTCTGGTAAATTCTCTCACCCTCCTGCAACTCTGACTGTACCCCAGTTCTTGTATAAATAAAAATAAATCTTTAAAAAATTTTGTTCAAAAAATAATAAAATAAAATTAGCTTCAGGTACATTTTTCATTGCTCCTTATATATGATGACTTAATTTGGATTATAATTATCCACATACAAATTATATTTACAAATTGTTCAAAATTCTAAGTGTGAAAAGAAATATGAATCCCTAGAACGAATGATAAACTTAGAACTGTTATAGAGTCAACTGTTACTTTGTGTGATAAACTAAACATAGCATTAAAAGCAAGGATCATCAGTAGAAGTCAGATAGATAAAAGGTGCAAATTCAGGGCATATGAATTTTTAGCTGTGTGATCCTATTTGAACAAGTCCTTTACTTCTCTAATCTTAGACACCTCACCTGTGAAATAGGGGTTTTTATCATATTATCACCTAGAATTCGGAGAATTAAATTAGATAATACAGGAAAAGTGGTTAGGCTGGCATCTACTAGTGAAGTATATTCTGGCTAACATTTTATTATAATTTAGTTGTCAACATTAAATTTTAGTTCATAGATCTCTGAAGAATTTCTTTTTAATCTTAACCAAGGCATAGCCTGAGTCAAAGCCCTATAATTCCTTTGTAACCCAAACAATTTAATCAGTAATGTTAACCAGACATCCATAGAAATGACCTTTACATTAAATACAAATGTGAAACTTATTATCAATATAAGACAGATTTCAAAGAAAAACTCTTAGAGATACTTTCATAGTTAACCAAATCATTCCACGGTGATAGGAAAACTACTGGTACTACACCTGAAGGAGAAATCAATACTGTCCAAAAATTAACAATTACATAAAAAAAGAAATATAAAAAATTTTTAAAAACAAAAATTACCCAAATCATTTATATAAAAGATTTTTATATAAAAATCTTTAATTCTACTATGTATATAAAAAAATTCTTGTGTTTTTGGATAAAAGTAAGAAAAAAAAAATACTGCTCTTTCACCCTGTATTTTGGTCCCAGCACAGGGCAACAATCCTGCCCTCAAGGGTTTCTGTAAGCCCACTACCACACTGGTTTCATCACTCCCTCCTCCACAAGCCAGAATCTCCTCCAACCTGGGACCGACAACTCATCTTTCATGGAACCCTTATCTGAGGGAATATTACAACATAGAGTTTACTTAGATGGGCAACATCATCCCAACCCTTTTGTTCTGTGAATTTGACAAATTGTATAACTTTGCTGAATATCAATTTATCTATAAAAGGGAGAAATAATGGAGCCTACGTTTTTGGGGTTATTAGAGAACTAAATTAGTTCATTCCTGTTAAGCACTTAGAACAATGCCTTGCCCATAGCAAGTTTAGAAAGCCATAATTAATGTTGTTGTTGTTATTATTATGAAATGCTTGATTCAAGGAGAACAAATAGGCTTAAGGGATTAAACAAATTAAATGCTATAGTTTTTTTAAAGTCATTTATAATTAAATTTCAAATATGAATTATTTTCATAAAAGACTAGGAAAAAATACTGTTTGTGGAACTATAAGATTCATTCTCTGGAAGGGAATGTGGAAAGCGCAAATCAAATATCAAAAGATGCCAGTTCTTTGGCTCATGAATTTCAATAAAAAGGATAATAGGGACATGAGAAATTTGCTATGACAATCATCATTATAGCCTTGTCTTACAGGCCAAAAATCCAGAAAATTATTAGTAATCAAAACAGTCAAAAACAGAGAAGTTGTTAAAAATACAACATGTAATCATGTAACAGAATACCATGTGTTCAGCAAAAATGATGTCACAGGCTTACTTCTAATTGACTGGAAAGAGCTCCACAATATTTTGAGTGAAAAACCAACTCTCTAAATAGTGCATAGTTTGAAATCATCTTTAATTTTTAAAAAAACTGGTAGCATAGAATGTTCTAAAAGAATAAGTATCAATTTTATCGGCTTATTTGTTGCATTTATAATAAACTTTTTAAAATCAATATGGTAGTAAGATTTTTTTTAAAACACTTATTTATTTATGTATAGGAGAACTAAGGTGTAGGGCAGAGGTGTGGGAGGTGAGAGAATTCATCAGAGACGGAGTGGGGAGAAGAACAAATGGATTCACTGAAATACACTGCTAAGGGGAGCAAGAGGCGAGACAAGAGAAAGGTCTGCTCGCCATATGTAGGCTAATTCCCTGAGTGGGGGCCACAGCAGTGATAGAGCTGAAACAACACCTGGGCCACAAGGGAGTCCCTGATTTTTTCTTGCTCCTCTACATTTTTAGTTTTCTATAATTAAATCTATGTGTGCAATAAGAAAAAAAGTTATTTTAAAACAAACTAAACCATTGGATAATGCTGGTTGTCCACTGCATTGAAGCTTGAATCCGATGTGATTTTTGAAAGTCTTAAGACAAACCTGAATATTCAGTTATAGACCTAAATGCACATGAGAAGTTTAATTCATGACATAGACTCATACTCAAATGTGGTGTGATCTCTTTACCTCCTTTATCTCTGTGGGACACCAAAAGAGTCTTCTAATAAGTTTTTCCACTTCTAATACCATCAACTTGCTTGGCTAAAGTGAATATGATTTCTGAATCATATTTACTCATCCATTGGGAATAGAGGTAAATGAAACAGAAGTATAAAAGGCAAAAACCCTAGTAGAACAAGTAATATACATCCTCAGATAATTCTGAAAAAAAAAAAAAAAAAACAGCACGGAAGCATAAAGTGAAAAAAATTCCTCTCTTTTTCTACTCAATGAGATCTTTTCACTTCTCTGAATTTAGTCATTCTGGAAATTAGACAGGATTACATTAGATTTTGTAAGCAAGTCAAAGAGATTAAGTCTGGGACCCACATGCCAGAGGACTGGAGTTACATTAATCATTTGCTGGCTTGGCAAGAATGCTACGAAAAGAAACTCTTTAAAATTTAACTTATGTTATTTTACTCATGTGGGATATAAAGAAACAAAGAAAAAGGCACAAACAAAGCAAAACCAAAACAAAACCTGGGATTGTGACTTTAGAACTGAAGTTACCAGAGGGAAGGACAGATTGGGAAGCAAAGTGTGGAGGTGAACTGTCTTGGAGGGTAATTGATACTTTGGTGGTAAGTGTGATATGGTAACATACATTTGAAGAAGTATGAACCTGTATTCCTAAAACATATACAGTGATGAAACCAATTTTATGGGGAAAAAAAATAGTAAAAGTGAATAAATAGAAGCATAGTATGACATTTGGAAGGTTATTTCGTTAAGTGATAGGTTCCTATTTTAACAGGATATGAAAAAGTAGTGAATTTTCAATAACATTTATGTTGGAAAGATGCTCAAAACCAAGATTTCTGACACAATACCTTGCACGTGTTTTGAAATCAGTTGAAAGGCCTTTATATATTAAAGCAGTTTATCAAATAATGACAAATTCAGCGGGAAGAACGTTTTACCAGGTCCTGCATTTGTTTCAAAATGCACCATAAATATTTTTTTCTCCATCTTTTACTCTACTTATCTATACATTCCAGAGAGGTCTTAAAGTTTATCAATAAAGAATAACACCCATGCCAAATAAATGTTTTTGAAAAGATATTATATCCATTCTATAATAACTAAAAGTATTGTCTGACAAATACATGATGCTACTTTACTTTTGAAATCAAAATATAAATTAATTTTTAAAAACTAAATCATGGCTTTAGTTTGAAGACCTGTGTGGAGTATAGAAGCTTTCACCTGTAGACTCCAGACGGCATACTGGTTTACAGCTTTAACTGGCTCCTTCAGAAACAGTGGGTTTCCCTCACAGTAGAACTCCCTCAACTTTAGATTCTGAAACTTTCAAAATAAAATAAAAACTTTATTGCACAATAAAATAACAAACTTCACTTCTAAAGCTATTTCTTCAATAGAATTAGACTAAAATTGCTTTACGTAATTTTATCAATATTTAACAGCAGAACAAACTCTGGCTGTTGCAAGCATAAAAGCATCGTCATGTTGGTCTGAACGTTTATATCCTTAAGGTCACTGGTGGCATCACACATGCTGGACAGCTGAGAAAATTTGTTCAGGATTAAGGAACTGGTTAGTAATAGAACAAAGGATAAGTAAAATTATGGGAACATTATGCAAATCATATATTTGTTAGAAAATGAAAAATGATGAAAACATAACATCCTGGGCCTCTGAATCACATACAGTGTTAGAACAGTTTTTCTATGCATAAATAAATAAATCTTTTTTAAAAAGTTACCTCAAATAAATAAAAATAAATATTATAGCCCTTCCCAAATAAATGCACTCATATTTTAAACTTTATTTATATAATAATGTATTCTTAGAAACAACCGATTTTTTAACAATGGGATAATGTTTTGAAAATATATATATTTTTTAAAAAGCAACATTGGGGCCTCCCCTGGTGGCGCAGGCGGTTGAGCGCTGCACTCTGAAGCTGTCTGCAGCCTCTGCAGTGCTGGTTCGATCTCAGCCGGCAGGCGAGGGTCCCACATGGCGCAGCAGACCTCTCCTGCCTCGCCTGCTGCTCCCCTCAGCAGTGTATTTCATCAGTCTGCCTGTTTTGTTCCCCACTCTGTCTCTGGTGAGGACTCTCACCCTGCCGTGCATCTGGCCTGTACCCTGGTTCTTGTATAAATAAATAAATAAATCTTTTAAAAAATTAAAAAATAAAAATCAACATTGTACTATATACCAAAATGCAGGTTTCAAAGATTGCCTTAGGACTCATTTATGTTGTATGGAAGGTAAGAGAAACAAAAGAACATTAAAATGTTCCATTATAACCTGTGGTGCAGAGTGAAAATTTAAAAAGGAAAACATACAGTTCACAAGAATATTGAATCTCCTATAGAGAAAACACAGATTCACCTGGGGTATACCTTTTGAGTAGAGAAAATAGGAATTCTCTTTTATTTTATTTTATTTATATAATTCTTACATCATATTTCATTTTTGTACAATGTATGCATTTTCATTTTGGTTATATTCCCCATACAATTCCCACCTCCCTTATTTTGATGCTAACCCCTCCTCTCCTCCCCACCCCCACCCGTGTCTCTGGGTTATAATTGCTTGTTGATTTTGATTTTTTTCTTTATTATATTTAGTCTTTTCCTGGTCCCTTATTTAGGTTTTCTAAATTCCTGCTATGAGTGAGTCCATCCAGTATTTTTCTTCTTCTTCTTTTTTTTTTTTTTTAGAGGCATGTATTTTTATTTATTTATTTATTTGTTTGTTTGTACATGCACTGGGTACAGTCAGAAGCGCGGGAGGGTGAGAGAATTCACCAGAGCCAGAGCGGGGAGCAGAGCAGGCAGAAGGACCGAAGTACACTGCTGAGGGGAGCAGCGGGCGGCAGGAGAGGTCTGCGCGCCATGTGGGACCCTCCTCCGGTGGCCGGGGAGCAGCCGGGGATCGAACCGGCGCCGCAGAGGCCGCGGGCAGCTTCGCAACCCAGCGCTCAACCGCTGCGCCACTGGGGAGGCCCCAGTATTTTTCTTCTTTCTGGCTTATTTCGCTGAGCATGATCCCTTCCAGCTCCATCCATGTTGCTGCAAATGGCATGAGTTTATCTTTTTTGATTGCTGAGTAATATTCCATTGTGTATATATACCACCTCTTCTTGATCCAGTCATCTATTTTGGGGTATTTGGGTTGTTTCCATAGCTTAGCTATTGTAAATAGTGCTGCTATAAACATAGGACTACTGCCTCACAACATGCACAAAAACCAACTCAAAATGGATTAAAGAACTAGACATAAGACCTGAAATCATAAAATATACAGAAGGAAATATAGGCAAAACACTACATGACATGCACCTCAAAAACATTTTTACAGATATATCACCCAAAGCAGTGATAGTGAAGGCAAAGATAAACAGCTGGGACTATATCAAATTAAAGAGTTTCTGTACCGCATAAGAGACAATAACCAAAACAAAGGGAATTATCTTATATTATTATTATGCCACACCTCCAAAGAATGCATGTGATTTTCAAAGTTAAATTCATTTAGGAAGTTACTTGTGAGACTTGTTTCAACTGTTAAGTGGGGGAAACAGGACTTATTTCCAGTAGTGTGCTGGTAATACTGTTCTCTGGAGAGGAAAAAAACTTCTTGTTTGTGATGTGTTTTGATTTGATAGTGTGAATTCCTACCATGGTTGATTCCAGTCACTGAATACAGAGTTGGGAAGAGATATAGAAAACTGGCTGGAATGTGCCAGAGCAAGCTGGCACTATTGCACCACTGCATCTCACATTTATGGGATAATTAGAGATATATCTCTGATTTCATCCCAGAATTTGACACAGCTGGCACTTAACAAATTAAAAATAATTTATTTAATGCATACAGGACATCATGTAATTAACTCTCAAAGTCTCATGAAATTTCTCTAACATAGAGAAGATTCTAAAATAAAATACAGAGCTCAAGGGCCTCCCCTGGTGGAGCAGGCTTTTGAGCTCAGCGTTGTGAAGCTGTCCACAGCCTCAGCAGTGCTTGTTCGATCCCAGCCTGCCAGCGAGGGTCCCACATGGCGCAGCAGATCTCTCCTGTCCTGCCCGCTGCTTCCCTCAGCAGTGTATTTCATCAGACTGCCTGTTCTGTTCCCTGCTCTCTCTTTGGTGAATCCTCTCACTCTCCCACACATCTGGCCTGTACCCCAGTTCTTGTATAAATAAATAAATAAATAAATCTTTTTAAAAAATAAAATAAAATATGGAGCTCAAGCCCATGTTACAATCTCCTTGACTCATGTTCTCACAACAGACATTCTGATAGTCTTAATTCAATTTTCAACACTATCCATCAATGTAGCAACCTAAAGAATTAAGTCCAATGGTAGCCCCAAGTCAGTTCTGGGGTGTTGATGTGAAAAGTAGCATTTCTTATTCTTTATGGTCTATGGTAACATCACTTTTTCCTTTCTATCCTAAAAATGACATTCCATAATTTATATGTGAGTTCACAATCCTTTTTTTCCAAAATTGATAGAAATGTAAAATCATGGCATATGCAAATGCTATTAATATATATTAACCTCATTTCAAATTTGACTATGATTTAAAGGCCATACATTTCTCTTTAGGGGTTGTGTTTCTCTTCCTTCAAAACCTGTCATTATTCTTCCATCAGGACGGCAATTAATTCCCTAGTTTGTTAACTTACTCCATAAAATATATCAGAAAATAGTTATCCTAGTAGCATGAAATTAATTGATGAATGAAATTCAATAGCATGTATTTTGCAGGAGGGAAATTTCAATTCAACCTACAGTCACAATATCTCTCAACATTCATGCTAAACAGTCCCCAGAGCAGCATTTTTTCATATATCTCTATATGCAGGATTCTGCTTACTGTCAGTCTATCGTCTTGATAGAACAGTGTTCTTTGCTATCATCATCACTCCAGTAGCATAACCAGCTTTAGTCTCCTCTACTAGTAAATCATTGTTACAGCTTCTTAAAGTTTCTTGCACATGCCCATTTAAACAACCATTGTTTTGAGTGTTGTTTCAACTGGAACAATTTTGTCCATTTCCCTCCATCGGGGTTTACTGACATATTTGGTTGTCATAACTGTAGGAGGGGGGATCACTACCCGTACCTAATTAGTAAAGAGCACAGGTGCAGCTCAACAATGCATAGAACAGTCCCCCACAACAAAATGTTATCAAGCCCCAAGTAGTTTGAAGTTAGAATAACCTGTTCCTGAGGCACCAGATCAAAAATATTCATGGATGCATCTTAGGGGAGGTAAGGGGAGGGAATTGGTAGCTGGAAGAAAATAAAGGTTTAAATGAGGGTGATTTTTTTTAAGAGGAAGAAGATTCTAGTATGTAGAAGGTAAGTGCCAGGATGGAGAAATTAGGTAGAGGATAAGATAAAGAAATACAAAATGATCTTTGCATATTAATATCTTTCAATTCTTTTCATCTTTCAGGCTTTAATCTCTTTAAAAACTGTATCTTAAGTGACTATATAATACAAGTTCTAAATCTTGTACATGGCTGATGCTCAAATAATTGATAAATAAATAAAACCTCAGGCAGAAACCCCAGATACACATATCCCTTTAGGCACTCAAGATTCACAAGGCCTTCTTCTTTAGACCTGGTTATAAAAAATAAAACCTGTGATTTAGGAATAATGTATAAGTTTAGTAAATACTTCAGTTGTTTCAGCTTAGCCTAAAGTAATGAAGGAGATCAGAAAGGAGATAATTTAACAAGAACATTATTAACATAAACATTATAAATACACATTATTAATATAATATAAATATAAACTATATTAATACAAAGAAAAGAGGCTAAGATTTCACATAATTAAAAAAAGCAACTATAGCAAATCACCATTTACTTTTCAGACCATCTTAAAGCTCACAGGATTGCCCTTTAGCAAGAACTGGAATTTCTAAATAAGGTAAAGATTGACTATGAAGAGGTCAAGATTTTGATAGTGGGAGCTGTGGTATCAAAAACATATGTTAACAATGGGAAATTGAAGAAATTATATGATAAACTTGATATCTAATCAAAATTGTGAAGGGATTAGGCAGATGCTATCATTTGAGCATAAGAAAGCCAAAAACTCTGTTCTGGGAACCTCTCATACATCCTGCATGAGTGGGAGAGAAAATAGACTGAAAGTGATCAATAGAATCCTTCAGCTATCTGCTAGATACTTATCCCAATAGAAGAACTTTAGAGGGAGTAAAGAAAGGAGGCTAAGCACCAAGCCTGAAGAGAAGGCCATAACTGAGTCCCCAGGCTCTAAACACACACACACACACACACATGCACGCATGCATGCACGCACACGCACATACATACACTTCTTCCTCCTTCTGGCCAAGAATAAGCAGTTGAAGACCCCCAAGCCCAGGCCCCTTCCTGCCTTCAATATCCCAGGTCAATTAACTACTCAAAATATTCTCATGAATGTCTCAAATATACATAAAACATTGAACTCATGATCTGTCCTCTAAAGTTCCTTCCCACCCCCCAGTATTTTCTATCTAAGCCATAGAAAGTTTATAACCTATCACCATTTCCAGATTTATCCCTAAATATCACTTGAATTTGTCCAGGTCTTTCCACCCCTACTGTTATTACCTTATATGAAGATGCCATCATTTCTTATCTGGCTCCAGCAAAAAGTCTGCTAGAAGTCCTCCCCATTTCTAGTCTCCTCCCAGTACATCATCTACACTTCAGACAGAGTGATCTTTTCAAAGTACAAATTTGATTATCTCACCCACTACTTAAAGCCCTTTGAGGCTTGAGCTGATCTTCAAATAAAGATCAAAATCCTAAGCACATCATACTTTTCTTGGCAACAGCCCCCTCCACCCAAACTCTGAGTTCCAATCACATTGAAATTCCTTCCAGTTCTCTGAACATCCTTGTTCCCTCCACTACAGAGCTTTTCCAGGACTTTCTACCCTCTCTGGAAGGTGTCTTTCCCCTTTACCTAAATGATTCTTATTCATTATTTAGAACTTAACTTACATCACTTCCTCCAGGAAGCCTTCCCTAAACTACCAGTTTAGTTACGTTCCTATTCTCTTTCACAGACCAATGATCCTTTCTTTTAGTGTATGATTTTAGTTTGTGATTATACATTCATAATATCAATTATTTGACTAATACGTTTTTCCATTACAGTACAGCTCTGAGAAAGCAGACTTCCTCTCTGGTTTTCTCACCATTATAATTCTAGTTCTTAATGCAGGACTTAATATATAATATAAAATATATGGCTTTGGGAAGATAGATTTGGAAGTTGAATTGCCTTGTTATAATTCCAGTTCCAGTAGATATGTACTAAGACTGCCAAATTTTTCCTACTGATGCATCCCCACCAACACAGGGACTGTGCTACCTACAGATTTTATACAGTATGATTCTACTGCTTAGGCATTGAGCAAGGTCTTGATTCAGGCCAAAGAAGCTAATCACAGGCTGAGCCAATTATCTGAAATCCTATAGACTGGCCTAACCATAGACTTTTGGGGAATTTGAACCAAGAAATGTAGAAGTGACTTGCCATTTGCTTTTGGAAACTGAAATGGAACAATTATTGTGGGTTATGTGTATGCTGAAGTTATAGGGGAGCAGAAACAAGGTGTAAGTAGAATAAGCATTTGGAATATGGTGACTTGTCAATAGTACAACGAAATGTGATGTCCTAAAATTCATGCAACTGAGAGTTCCAAATCCTTAAACTGAAAGTTACATGCTAGTTCCAGTAGATCTAGGCTCTACTCAGCCTTACAACATCTCCTGCTTGAATCCCCATGAGATTCTCCTTACTCTCTGCCAAGTAACTTAAATTAAACTCCATTTATGTTGCAACAAAAGAAGCAGAATAAAACATGCATACCAATTTCAGCATGTCACAGAATTCTCTTGTCCATCATGAGTAGAAAGACAAGTTTCTCCAGTGTCTCTGAATTGCTCCAATAACACTTTTTTTTTTTTTAGATTTATTTATTTATTTATACAAGCACTGGGTATAGTCAGAAGTGCAGGAGGGTGAGAGAATTCACCAGAGCCAGAGCGGGGAGCAGAGCAGGCAGAAGGACTGAAGTACACTGCTGAGGGGAGCAGCGGGCGGCAGGAGAGGTCTGCGCGCCATGTGGGACCCTCCTCCGGTGGCCGGGGAGCAGCCAGGGATCGAACCGGCGCTGCAGAGGCTGCGGGCAGCTTCTCAACCCAGTGCTCAACCGCTGCGCCACGGGGGAGGCCCTCCAATAACATGCTTGAGGGTTTTTCTTTGAATCCTCCTTTTAAAACATAAAAATCTACTTCTCCCTTCTCTCAGTCTAAGACTTTCAAATCTTGGCCATACACTCTTTCAAAACTATTTTCAGGTTTTGAAAGCAAATAATATATGTAAGACCTCTCCATTGGACATATAACCAAAGATGCTCTTTCATCCATATTTCTGAACCTCATGGCCTGGTTCCAGAGAAAAGTAAGAATAACCACAGCCAAACTACAAAAAGTACCTTACTCAAGAATAACAAAGAAACCAAAGTCCCCAAACTCTGTCTGGGATAGTCTTCTTTGTAAAGTGAAGAAATTCATTTTAAAATTTATTCAGACCAGGCAACAGTTCAGAGCAGTGAACTAGAAGAAAGATATCCAAATGCTTTGTGAAAGCAATTTATCCTCTGAAAACTAATTGTGAGATTCTTTTTCATTCTGACAGGAAATTAAAATTTGTGCACTCAGATGCATGATGAGAAGTGCAGAAAGAATGCCAGTTTGTAGCTTCCGCCTTGGTTTCCACAACAAACCCCAATATGGCTTTAAATAAAGCATTTCAGAAGACAAAACACCTTTAACTTTACTCAATATATCTTTGTTCTTCTTTATCGAGATTAGATATCAATTTATCAAGAGTCTTGCTTTGCTTCATCTTCCTGAAGTCACTGATATTTTATACAAACACACTTTTAAAAATCTTTTCATGTAACTGAATCTATCTGTTAATAATAGGATAGAGAAAGTGCTGGGCTTCAAAACTAAGGATTGATTCAAATTTATTTCTTCCACACAACCTCTCTGATCATCTTATTTAAAATGCCTGCACCTGTTCTTCATGTTTAAGTGAAAATAATATCCATTTAACTGAATTTTGAGGTCAAACAAGGTATAAAGTATTAGTAAACTTTAAGGTGTTCTAGTTAAATAAGATACTACACCAATATATAGTCCATTGTTGAAAATAAGCAAGTCATATCTATTGTTTTTCTTAATATTCTTTTCTTAATATCTATTCTTTTCTTAATAGAAAAGATTTGTTGGGATCTACCTTTATTTTATCTTCCTTTTTTCCATCACTGCATTTGAGTTCTACCATAAAGGGTGAAGTTACTTTCCTATGCTATACATGTATTAGCAATTTTATACAAGTACTTCCAGTTCTAAGATGGTAAAACTAAGTACACTTAGCAGTCTACTGCTCACATGCCAAATTCTAGAAATAAGAAGATAACTTTAACAATAATAATAGTCACTTAAAAACATGAAGAGGAATCATCATGGGACTAGAAACACCTATAGTTGATATCAAGCAAAGAAGGAAGCATCAACCAAGGATGAATATGAAAGCTCAAGGAAGAATTCCCATAGCAAAAAGGAAGTATACAGAGGGGACTCAAAACACACAGGTAATAGAGCCTCCCTGGTGGCGCAGCGGTTGAGTGCTGGGCTGCGAAGCTGCCTGCAGCCTCTGCAGCGCCAGTTCGATCCCTGGCCTCCTCACATGGCGCGCAGACCTCTCTTGCCACTCCCGCTGCTCCCCTCAGCAGTGTCTTCGCTCCATCTGCCTTTTCTGCTCCCTGCTCTGGCTCTGGCTCTTCACCCTCCCAAGCTTCTGACTGTACCCAGTGCTTGTATAAATAAATTAATTAATTAAAAAAAAAAAACCACAGGTAATAGAGATCTCCAGAGAAGAATGACCGAGGAACAGCAGACATCAAGATTGCCATTTTGTCTCAGAAGCAAGCAGGCACTGTGGACTCACACACCCACACTTACTCCCACAGTCACACTCTGTATCTTCTTTTTCTGAATCCCACACACACATAACTTGGTCAGAGCAGTGCCTTGATTAGAGAGAAGTAAGATGGGGCCCTAAGTGGCTGGCAACAGCAGGGAGGAATGAGGAGCTGTCAGAAAGCATGATGCCTGCTAGAATATTTTAGCTATTATATTTCCACGCTCTCAAAGACCAATGCAAGCTCTTGTAAGAAGTTTCTCTTCTTCCATTTAGTAAATTACAAAGACAGCTGCCAGCTTCAAGGGAATCATGAGTGTCCCAAATTAAAAATAAGTTGAAAGTTTAAAAATAAAATTACCTGATAATCACTGAGTGCCAATACCATTAGAAATAATAAATATAAGAATTTATATGAGGGCCTCCCCGGTGGCGCAGCGGTTGAGCGCTGGGTTGCGAAGCTGCCCGCGGCCTCTGCAGCGCCGGTTCAATCCCCGGCTGCTCCCCAGCCACCGGGGGAGGGTCCCACATGGTGCGCAGACCTCTCCTGCCGCCCGCTGCTCCCCTCAGCAGTGTACCTCGGTCCTTCTGTCTGCTCTGCTCCCCACTCTGGCTCTGGTGAATTCTCTCACCCTCCCACGCTTCTGACTGTACCCAGTGCATGTATAAACAAAATAAACAAACAAATAAATAAATAAATAAAAACATGCAAAAAAAATTAAAAAAAAAAAGAATTTATATGAGAGAAAATAAAGCTAGTAGGACAAGATTCTATGCTACTTAGTATAACTATCATCAAAGAAAGACATGAAATATTGCTTACATAAAGCAAGAATTAGAATCAACTTTAGAATGCAGAAACCTCAAATCAAATATACTTTCTAAAGCAAAATTTGGCAACATTCCATCACATCAGTAAATGTATACATGAATTTTGATACACACAAAATTTCACTTCTAGACATCTTTCCTAAGGGAGTAATTGACAGTATGCACAAAGATTAACTACAATTTTTATTGTGACAAGAACTTTGAAATAGTCTACCTTTCAAAAAATAGGAAACTTCTTCAGTATATCTACACATCAGTGTAATGCAAGCCTTAAAACTACTGATGTGAGGAAATACTTGAAACTATGAAGAAATGTTTACAATAAAGGTTTAAAAGGCATGTTATAAAATATGTGTGTATGAATAACATACTAATATATATGAATATACTAATAATACTAATACATTAACCTGTATGAATAATCCATTTTTAATGCCTACATGTACATGTGCACACATGCATTAATACTTTTTTTAAAAAATTGGAAGAATAGGAAAGAAAAAAAATAATATATTAATGGTGTGCATTTTCTCCCAAATGGTCAGATTATGGGTAATTTTACATTTCTTCTTTTTATTTATCACTATTTTCCAAGTAATCCACAGTGAAAAGAAATTTTGAAATATTTTTCCAGGAATGATTAAACTTGCATCACCCTAATTGTTTACTAATCTGCAAATTCTCAGAAAACAAATTTGGAGGTAATGAAAGCAACAGGGGTTAGACTCCTCTTGTACTGGATTAAAAGACAGAAAATACAGCTTCCCCAAAGTGGATGAAATTTTCCCAGGGCTAAAAATATTTTAAGATTTCAAGAAAGCTATCTCAACATCTATGCTGATTCTAAGATTTTCTCAGAACTTTGAAAACTCTCCCACATATCTGGCTCATGAGGTATAAAAGTAAGAATGTAAGAAATATTTTTTTTCAAGTCCTGTTCTGTTTATGCATCTCAATAGTGGGAGTGAGAACTGTTATCATCCCCAAGAAGGTAAAAATTGGTTTATAGGAAATGCAAAAAAAATCTTACATATTATAATGGTTCGTGACTCTCAAAACTCAATCCTACATGGCAATAGAAACATATACACAATATATCTCTAGTGTTAAAAGTAAGGGTAAAAAACATCTTTTAAAAGGTTCCTGGAGCATGGGAGGGGATAACAACAACACAATGTTGAGAAACACTGGTTCACATACAAGATTATAAAACCCCAATTCGTTTTTTCACCTATCTTCTCTCTCCATTAGCTTGTTCAGAGCCTCACAACTTTTATTGTATTTAATTATACACACACATACACATGTTCCTTTGTGTTGGAAAACTCTCCCAATTAGCTCTTTAATAACTTGTTTCTATATTGAAATTTCTAAAACAAAAAGAATAATATTTGAGAAAGTGCTAGATTTTTTTGGCATTATTTCTGCTTTCAAATGTGTTTGAAGCTTTGAAAAAGTATATACTGAGCTATTAACATTAACCCAAGATTTTAGACTTAAGAGTAGCTATTTTTTTAATTTTACTCTGGATTCAGTCACATTACTACTATTCCTGTTAAAAAGCACAAATTAGGGATTTAAAATAGTTAACTATTCTTTATTACTTATTGGAGCCTTCAAAATATGAGAACATAAGTTAATTATATCATATTATGTAATTATAATATGAGCATTATAAATTATCTTTACGCTTGTCACTTTATAGTCTCAAAACAACTGCTAATTCTTAATCAAATTCTAGCAATAAAATAAAGACCAAGGGAAAAATGATAAAGGAGGTTAGGGAGAACCACATTAGTCTCCCCAATTTTATTGGTAAAATAAAAAAAAAAAAAGGATTTCCTCTTATTTATCTCTACCCAGAAGTAGTTTCAGTTCTACCACTGGAAGTGGTTTAAGAGGGTAGGAGGCTTAAACCAGATCCCCAACACTGCCTGCCACATTTGTTCTTTTGTATCATTCAAGTCTCTTTGATCACCTGTTAA
This sequence comes from Talpa europaea, assembly GCF_964194135.1. Taxonomy (NCBI): domain Eukaryota; kingdom Metazoa; phylum Chordata; class Mammalia; order Eulipotyphla; family Talpidae; genus Talpa; species Talpa europaea. The sequence goes on from NC_140069.1 coordinate 34,736,275, forward strand.
GAGTGTCTTTCTTAGAGCCCCACTTGGGGTAGCAGAGCCCTCCACTACCTCGGATTTGTCTTTGTAATGTTGCAAGCATTGAGGATAGAGCAGTGCATAAAACACACAAAATCGCCCCTTCCCTCTCAAGCTTACAGTGCCCTGTATTTCTCTTGATCACATTACCTACCTACCTAAAATTATATTTTTGCTTACTTTCTTATGATCTTCCTTCCCACTAGAACAAAGCTGAAAGAGGGTCAGAATGCCTCAAACAGTTACTAGCATAAAAAAGTCTTGCAAATATATATTGAATAAATGAACTAAAGAATAAAGAAATGAGACTTGAGGAATTTAAGGATCTCTACTCAAGATAATATAGCTAAAAAGTAGCAAAGTTGATATTTTAAGAATTCCTGACACATTATCTCTTAAAGTTTTATACCAGCGCCTTCCTATCTCAATCAGGGGTGCCGAAGTTATTCTCCTGGTACCAGCTCAGGAGAACCAAGTGTGAGCATTGATCTCCGACCTGGTAATGGTATTGGTAACTTGAAATCGTCCCTGTTGGGAGTATTCATTGCATCGAAAGTGGCAGATGTCACAAGCCAGGTTTTTTCCCCCCAGAGAGCTAGATGTTACACATTTATAAGCAAACTACCTGGTATCGGCCATTCTATTTCCTCATCGCTACCAATGCTGAAAGCACTTACATGAGCTATCCAGGTTCCTTTCCCTAGGAGCGGTTCTTATTTTGCTACTTCAGCTTGATGTCCTCCTCTTGCTTTCTCCACCATTTGGGTCTTGAAATTTTTGAACAAGGATCACAACCCACCAGGGTTGGGACAAATCAGTCACTAAAAATTTTAACTGTTCAGTAGGGCAAGATCGCCAGGATGTAGGTGGGAAGAGAGAGCAGCAGAATTTATAATCAGCTCTGTGCCTGTGAAAATGGGCAGGGGCAGAACCTTTACTGAAAGACAGCGCTTGGTTGGCAGTCCGGAGTTAACTCCAAGGAGACATAAATCCCCTTATTCTTTTTATATGCGAACAGTTAGTACTGGACCAACTCTACTTATTATTCCCCAGGGGACATTCAGTGAAACATGTCCTCTAAAACAATGAACACCTGAATAGAGATTACACGTGAGTGTGTAAAATCATTTCATAAAGCTGCTTCTTCTACTCTAACATTAAACGCAAACTATATGCTTGTTTTATGTTGTTCTTGCTTTACAGCGTAAAGTAATATAAATAAAACAACATAGCTAGGAACATACATTATCATTCCACTTTCTGGCAGAAGGTTGAATAAATTACTAATTTTTTTTTAAAGATTTATTTATTTTTACACAAGAACTGGGATACAGGCCTGAGGCATGGGAGAGTGAGAGCACTCACTAGAGACAGAGCTGGGAGAAGAACAGGCAGACAGACCGAAATACACTGCTGAGGGGAGCAGCGGGCACGAGGGAAAGGTCTGCCGCGCCATGTGGTTATCTCCCTGGCCGGCAGGGAATCAAACCCATGCTGCAGAGGCTACAGACAGCTTCACAGCACTATGCTCAACCCACTGAACCACTGGGGAAGCCCAAATTACTAATATTAATTAGGTTTCTGAGAGTACTCCTCAGGCATTCAGAAATTATATATTTTTTTCTGTTTACTTATCCTCCAACTCTCATGCCCATTCATTCTCTCACAGTCTGGGTCAGATGACCCCAGAGAGTTCCCAGATAGGTAAGGATCACCTAAGGGAAAAAAAGAGGGGGGGGGTTAATAATGATACCTTCAAGCACAGCTACCTGAGGCACTGACATCATGGAAGTCCTGCAAGACTGGAGGGGGGAAGCAGTGCTTGTGCTTTAATGGTGAGAAGAGAAGCTAGGAAATGACTTAACATGACAGCCAGTATCATTTGTATTATCAACCAATGGTTTCAAATACAGGAACTGAAGTTCAAGGACTTTAGAAAATTTTCCCATAATCACAAACTAGGAAGTTGCAAAATTGGAATCCATATAGAGCCCATGAAGTTTATGTATCTTCTACTACACAGTGCTGCCTCCAGGGAAGATAGCACACTAGCTACTCTTCACTCTATTGTGACCCCGCCCCCCAAAAATTGTCACTACCAAAGTTGTGACTCACCACATTTCCTTTGGAAAACTAATTTGTAAAACCTCCAAGCAAACCCTGTCTTCTTTTATGTTTGATGGTCAACTCAGAAATCTCTTGCAGCATGCTGTGATCTGCAGGAATTCAAAATCACTAAGTGTAGAGTCAGAATCCAAATCCCAAGTCAGGATCTATCCAGACTCTATCTGCTGTTTTCAGCTATCATGCTTCTTACATCAATGGGGGAAAAGATCAAAACAGATCCCATATTACACAGAAATGGAAAAACTGCATGTGTTTATAAGTTAGGTGTGTGATTTGATACCATTGTGATTCTTGGGACAGAGATGCACGTGGAAAAATTCTCTGGTCCAAATAAGCATCCAAACACCTGGGAAAAACTATTCACCAAATTATTTTAATAGATGAGCACCAACTCCCTACTTGAAAGCATAGCAAAGTTATGAAACAAAGAACTATAATAACAAAAGCCTCAATGTCTACCCACAGTGACATAATCAGCCTCCTCCAGTGTCACTTCCCCATCTGTGAGTCAGTTCCCTGACATCCACTGCACAGCTGAGTTGTCTAAGTTTTCTGCCACCTCAGTACCTTCTGTTTGGAATTAACTTCCTTAATTTATAACTCTGCTTTCTCGTTAGTGCATCCTCCTACAAAGTCACACCTGTAGTTTCTTTGATGTTCCCCTTTAATTCTGAGCTACAGGAATGCCAGCCACAGACTCTCAGTTACTGTGTCTGAAAAAACTCTCCAATGCCAGTATCCTTTCTTTCCCCGCAACAGTAAGTTTAGATGTTGCTCTTAGAGAGGAACTCCAGATGCTACCCATTGTTCCCCCTCATTACCAAGCACAGAGTCTGTTCAGCAAGGACTTCCAGTTTCAACTGCTTATCTCAATTCCTCATCTCATACGATTCTCTATGAGCAAATAACCCTATCCTTCCTTTCAACAAATGAAGGGGGGTGTTACTTCAGTTTGGGGATCTCCATTTTGAAGATGAGCGGCATTCCTTTTATCGCCTGAATCACTGTCTTTAACTACTTGGCTAGAAAAATAGAATTTCCGAGGTAACTACAGATGGCTAAACACTCTGCCAACCTCCATGCCAAGTGGATAGGTTCCTCTGCAGCACACATGGGCATCCAGACCCAACCTGCCTTTCATTCTGATAAGAGCATACATGGAAGCAGCAAGCAGAACTCAGATTATTCAATTTAATTAAGCAAGGGGAAACAGCTATACTCCCTCACTTAATTGAGTCCTCAATTTTGAACCAGAGTTTTAACAAACCCTCCTTGCTTCCGGGGTAACATTTTATTAATTTTCTCTAAGCTCTTTATTTCCAAAAGTCTATCTCATGAGATTTTAGAATTAGAATGGCGAAAGAAGCAATAACATAATTCAACACCCTTCTCCTTGTCCACCCCCCATATAAGAAACAGCAGAAAACATGATCTCATTCTCATAAAAGTAGCGACAGGCACAGCATTTAGTCAAGTTTTGGAATTCTATATTAGCTAAGCTTACATCACTTACATAAAACCACAGAGCCCACAAGGGGTTTTCATTAGGCAAGCTTTGGCTTATGTCCCATTTTTTTTAAAGGTCACTGAATGTTATTTTAAATGTATATCTCCTAATAAACTGAGCCACTGAAGGCAGCTCTGACAACCGAAGAAAAATATACTATTTTCAAACTGGGGTCAAATTCTAGAAAAACATTTAGTCAGCTTCAAGGATAGGGTAGAGTTTTCCTTAATATCCAATAAAGACAGAATATAAGCCAAAATATGGGAACAAGAACAAAGTGAATCTCTAATATCTATTTGAAAGAAGAAGAAAAACAAAGGGGATGAGGTGGACAACTGGAATTTCTCACACCTCTGAACAAAGTAGATACTTCAAACATATCAAAACTAGATTGTGGAGATCTTCAAAGACGTCCTTGGCCACAGCTTAATGGCTATTTCACTGCATATCATTTATAAACTTTGAGGTTATTTTCTAACCATTTTGCAAAATTTTCAAAAGTTTTAATAGGTTTTTTTTTTTTTGGTTTAATAGAAGTTTTGATACAACGTAAACATCACAATTTCATGTTCTCACAAAGTTTCTTTCCCACAGTTGTATTGTGTTTTTGTTTTTTTTTTGTCAGACACATGCTGAAATTTGAAATAACCATTTTTCAAGTGTCTAGTCAATTTCGCAGAAATATTTCTTTTATTCCAAAATGAAATGGCTTCCCTAGGAATGTGTGTGTGTGTGTGTGCGTGTGCACAAATATTTATTTATAACTGGACATGGGTGGAAATAATTCTCCTGAAGGCAGGGCAGGTGAGATCATTTGGAAATGGAGTCATTTAAAAACAAACTGAACCTCTTCGCTTAACTTTGTACTAAATGCAAAAAGTAACCTAACAAAAGACAATGGGGGATTTCTGAAATACATACATTTTATGAATTAGACAAATACAAGTTGGAAAATGACAGCGACCAGGTCTGTACTGTGCAATATCAAGTAAGTGTCTGGCATCACAGATGTCAGAGCAAGATATGTTAAGCCTGGCATGGATCAAAATCAAGCTCTGACCTAAAAGAGAGAAGTTCTTTTTTTTTTTTTTTAAGATTTATTTATTTATTTATACAAGCACTGGGTACAGTCAGAAGCACGGGAGGGTGAGAGAATTCACCAGAGCCAGAGCCAGGAACAGAACAGGCAGAGTGATGAAATACACTGCTGAGGGGAGCAGCGGGCATGGCAGGAGAGGTCTGTTGTGCCATGTGGGACCCTCACCGGTGGCTGGGGATCGAACTGGCGCTGCAGAGCCTGCAGGCAGCTTCACAGCCCAGCACTCAACCGCTGCGCCACCAGGGGAGGCCCAAGAGAGAAATTCTTTTAAACTAAAAACATCCAAGGGAAGAAGGGAATAGAGTCGAATAGAAGTCAAATAGAGAATCTAAGAAAAACGGATTTCAGTACCAAGGGGTTTAATTTTTAAAGGAGTCAATCTGAAAATCAGAAATCAATTGAGTCAAAGGGAAGGGTAAAGATGAGGCTGGACAAAAAGAAAAAGAAAAATACAGGATGGTCTCACTCATAGCAGGAATCTAGAAAACTTAAATAAGGGACCAGAAAAATGAATAACTATAAGAAAGCGAAAATCAAAATCAACAAAAAACTATGAACCAGAGACACTTTTGGGGGGGGTGAGGGGCGGGAGGGGAGGGATTGGGGTCAGAATGGGGGGGGGTTGTAATTGTATGGGGAATATAAAAATAAAATTTATTATTTAAAAAAAAAAAAGATGAGGCTGGAATAAGGAGAATCAAAAGCAAAGATTCAAGGAAACAGGGACAGCTCCTCCCTTTAGGGAGCTAGTTTATTAGTTCTGTTTTACTGTTTCACCGAGACTGCAAGAATGTGAATGGGTCTGCAGAGCAAAATAACAGCTGTTCAGACAAAGAGCACATGGGGAGCAGGAAGCAGAGGAATACTAAGGACTCTACCTCTGCCCTTTCATGCCTGTATAGGTGAGTGGCTGCAAATAATTGCAAGTTAGAGTCATTTAGGTGCTTTCCTGGTTTTGAAAACCTATGAAGACACCCCTGCATTAGGACAGTTCGAGTGACCATTTAGTTCAGACCAAACATTTTTTTTAAAGATTTATTTATTTATACATACAAGAACTGGGGTACAAGCCAGTTTTTTGGGGGGCGTGAGAGGATTCACCAGAGACAGAGTGGAGAACAGAACAGGAAGATCGACTGAAATATACTGCTGAGGGGAGCAGTGGGCGAGTCAGGAGAGGTCTGCAGCGCCATGTGGGTTACCTCCCTGGCTAGGAATTGAACTTGTGCTGTGGTGGCTGCGGTGAGCCTCCTAGGTTGCATCTTAACCCCTTGTGCCACCAGGGAGGCCCCCTCAGACCAAATCTTAAAATGAAAAGATATCTATTTGTTATCTCTATCATGTGCCAAACACTAATAAAGAAAAATAAATACTGTATGATTTCATTCACAAGAGGTAGATGAGAAAACAAACGGATGAAATAAATCAAGTAAAGATTTTTGGACCAGAAGATCAGTTAGTAGATACCAGAAGGGAGGGGGAAGGTGCTGGGTAAATTGGGAAAAGGGGGACAATGATAGGGTAGGATAGAATTGGATGTTTAGGGGTGCACTTCATATATTATAGACACAGTTTGGGTCTCCGGGATGGGCACCTGAAACTTATATAATGTTATCATGCAATGTTACTCCAATTTAAGAATTTTTATACATTATCTCATTTTATCATTCATTCTATGTTGGCTGAACACCAACTGCTGGGTCAGATATTTTCCCAAGCATGTAATGATATGTGTTATTAATATCCCCAACTTACTGAAGAAAAACAAGACATAGAGTAATTGAGTTATGTGCTCAAGGTCATACAACTGGTAAATTGCTAAACTAGGCATATTTGATTTTTATTTGGGAACAGTGGACTCAAATTTTCTGCTCTCTGGGAAAGTTGCTTACTTTTTTTCCTCCTTTGTTTCTCATATGATAAAAAGGGAGAGTGCTTGCACTAGTCTCAAATTTGATTTATAATAATTCTGAAGGATTCTTGAAGGAAAAAAAAGGAGCAGTGAAGAAACACAACAGATGCTATACTATTATCCACCATGAATAGTCCAAGCATAACTGTTCTCATGGCTGCAGCATTGTAACAAAATTTTTCTCTCCTTATATCATTTTCTTCTTATAAAAACCTCATTTAGGGTCTCCCTGGTGGCACAAGGGGTTAATATGCAATCTATGAAGCTATCTGCAGCCACCACAGCACAAGTTCGATCCCCAGCCAGGGAGCTATCCAAATGGTGAAGCAGACCTCTTCTGTCTTGCCCTCTGCTCCCCTCAGGAGTATATTCCAGTCAACCTGCCTGTTCTGTTCCCCACTCTGTCTCTGGTGAAACCTCTCACCATCTCACACCTCTGGCCTGTACCCCAGTTCTTATATGCATAAGTAAATAAATCTTAAAAATAAAAGTAAATCAAAAAAATAAAAACCTCATATACCTACCAACCTGAGAAACGTAAAAATGTTTAAAATTCTTAATTTTGACATAGAATCTGTTTATGTAGATTCCAATAAATGTTAGTATCATAAATTTGAAAGTGAAAGAAATCACTAAGAGCACCTAAATGACTCTAACTTGAAAAGTGAAGCATTGGTTATGATTTACACTGTTTTAAGCACATTTCTTCAATATCTAGTCTTGGCAATGCACTTTCTCATACACTGTCATATTCATATGTGTCCTTATAAATGTGTTAACTAAATCTGGGTTTCACTTCCAAACTACAAGCACACAGCATAAACGAGGAACTTTCATAAAAACAAAAGTCAAAAATAAAGTTACATGGTGAAGACTTGGCCTCACAAACTTTCCTCAAATAAAATTTGGTGTCTAAAATCATATGCTAAAAATCTTTCCAATGGTTAAATTGGCTGCTGAATAAGTGTGTAAGAAGTTGTGCCAAAGCCATATACACACCAAATACACCCATGGTGTGGCCGTAGAGGAGTAACACATAAAAACTCAGCCTCCAATTTTAGAGGCATTCCTTGTATTCACTAACAAAACCCTAGCTTCTATTTTACAGACTATATAGGAATTCTGTTTTTCAAGGAATGTTCCTTGAGTATCATTTTAGCCCAGGACAAAGGGAAATCTCAGAACCCAAACTCCCAGTGAGATACAAGAAATGTCTTATTTATTGATGTAGCCTGACAGGGACCACCCCTGCCTGTGACTACTGAAATAAAGGATAGATTCCTCAGTACATTTGTCTCTTAGAGGCAGGGGTTCTAATATGGCAGGAGGCCTGCGCTTGAAGCCACTAAATCCTGAGATCAAGTCCAGTCTCTAGTACTGCTCTAACAGTTAGCACTACCTTAGAACTTAATAGAAATGCAAATTCTTGGAGGCCTTCCTGGTGGCACAAGGGGTTAAGAAGCAACCAATGAAGCTATTCACAGCCACTGCAGCACCAGTTCGATCCCCAGAGAGCTATCCACGTGGCACAGCAGACCTCTCCTGACTCTCCTGACTCGCCCACTGCCTCCCCTCAGCAGTGTATTTCAGTCAATCTGCCTGTTCTGTTCCCCACTCTGTCTCTGGTGAATCTTCTCACTCTCCATACCTCTAGACTGAAACTCTAGGGATGGGGCCCAGCCAGTTGGGTTTTAACATCCAGGGAATCCTGATAGAAATTCAAATTTGAGGGCTACTACTGTAGGTACATTACTTCTCTGCATTCTCTATACTCTCAGGTCCAAAGAGGAATAATGATACTGAATCTATCTTCTTCAAAGGGCTATTCAATATCAAATTTCAAATAACAAAAAATTACTTTTGCAAATCTTCAAATTGCTAAATATGCTCAGAGTATTGTGTCAGAAATATAACTTTTACAGCCATTTCTCAATCTGAAGAGAAATGGTAACAGTTCAGTAGTTAGATAGATTGCTAATGGGGGATTCTGATGAAGAGTGTTACAGCAAGAGCAAGTTTTCTGTTCTAAAAAGGTTTGGTACATGATGTTTTGTTATAAACTTCACTTCAGAGATAAACGTCATCATGCCCTCTGGTGAGGATCATTAAAATCTTTTTTTACTTTTGTCAGGTCAGCTTTTTCTTCAAATAATTGAAGTATGAAAAACAACTGGACTCCTGAGGAAAAGAGGAGCCAGAAAAAGTCTTTGCTTAAAAGAGAAAAAAAAAAAATCTAAATTGTTTCAAGGAAACAAAAAACTCGGTAACTTACTTCTCTCCTTGTTGAAAAGGCTGAATCACAACTATATCATAAATTGTTGTCTAGCCTTTATTTTAGAATTTAGAAAGAATGGTAACCCTTTCCTCCCAGAAACCCCATTATAATATCTAATCCAAGGTTCTTCTGCAGCATATAACAGCAATGCAGTGTTTTATTTTTTTTTATTATTGTTAAAGGTTATTTTGAGCTCAATAATGAAATTATCACCTACCAGCCATGCTCCTCTTTCCAAGTCAAAATGTCAGTTTCTTTAACTTTCCTAATTTGAAATTTCTGTAATGATTTCTTTCTTGTGATCGCTCCAGAGCCCACTTCAATTTCTAAAGTTTTCCTCAAACACCAAAACAGAAGTCAGTACAGGGCAGAGTTCCCTAATGGCAGGAAGTCTTTGAAGGTTCCTGCCTACAGCGTACAAGAGCTTTACTTAACAATTTTTCCCACTGAATTGTCATATAACCCTCACACAGGGAGTTTCATCTATTACATAGAGAGATGCTAAAAAGAGTACTAAAACTTATTGTTCCATATCCAAGTATCATGGCTTGAACAGCATCCCTACAAAATTCACATCTCCCTGGAATCACAGAATGTGACCTTATTTAGAGAGTCTTTGCAGATATAATTAGATAAAAAGAGGACATACTGGATTAGGATGGCCCAACTGCCGGGGCTGATGTCCTCATAAGAAGTGAAAATATAGACTTGTTCTTTGAAGTACCAGTTGGTGGTACCTTGTTACAGCAGTCTTCAAAAATCCATTAAAACAAACATCACTGTTTTTTTGCACTATCTGGAAAACTGGCAGTGTTTCCAAATGGGCCACTATCTGTCACAAGTTCTGTTTCAGAAGGGGTAGTATCCCAAGAAGAGATGCAAGTAAAAGACATTTTATTTCACACCATCCTTTTCCTCAAAGGTTTAATAATTCAAAATCCAAGCCTAATTCCAGAAATAAAATAAAAATGTGAGAAAAAGTGAACATATGATAAAGAAAATGTAGAATATTCAGTCATTTAAAAAATTATTTGAAGAATATATATATCATGAAAGTGTGCAATATGTTAAGTGAAAAAGTAAAATGTTAATTTATGCAATGTTTTCAATCATATTTTAAGTGCATTTATAAAAATTAGATACTTGGAAAAAACCAACAGTAAACACTTCATAGGAGGTTAAGTGTAAAAGCAGCATATATTTTTCTCTCTTATATAATATATATAATATACACATATTCACATATTTACTTTCTAGACTTATGGTGAATTGGTTACTTCTATAGCCAAAAAAAAAGCTTTTTATAAAAAGGCATATATGTAGATAAGAGAGCTAGTGGACAGAAAGAAAAGAGTTATCTTAAAATAAATTTTAACAATTCCTAATTATCCAAGAAGCACAGGACACATTGCAAGCTATTAAAATGAATTATTTTAACATGTCTTAGATAGGAATTAGATATCAAATAATTTTCTGAGTCACAGAGAATTTCCTCTAATTATGCCGATAGATCAGATTAAGAAATCAGTCACAGAGTTTTGCTTTCTCTCTACTAATATTTCTACTGCAATGATACTTTTTGATTATTTAGGTTGCACTTCTTGTTTTCCATAGTGAAGAGGAAAGAAAATAGCAAAATGTTCTGATCCCCTCAAATTTGGATTATTATTTCAAATAATATTATGGATTATTATCTCTTTTTTATTTTGTTTTGGGGGAGTTTGTTTTTTTATTATGATCCTTATGATCCTTATTTTTATTGTTATCCAAATAGCAACTGCATTGACAGAAAAAGACATATCTTAAAACAAAGAAAAGAAAAAGTCTCTAAAGTACAAAATAAATTAATAGAAGCAAATTGCATGACCCTGGGAAGTCTTAGGATCCAAACCTAAGAGTTTGGATCAGTGACTCATCTTACAACAATTGCACTTGGAAGAACTGTACAAAGAACAACTACACTTCTGACAGAATGACAAATGAAACTGGGTTTGGAGTAGACCATTTTAAAACTTGTCCATATTAAGAACAAAAGCATTTTTTATAAATAGGATTATAAAAAAAATAAATTCAAAATCCAACTAATGTCATTGTAAACCTTAATAGTTACCATTATTAAGATAATATACAAGGATTAAAGAATGGTAAATTTAACAATTCAGGTGAGGGGACCATCTTTCTAAACATTTCTGATCAAGTTTATTTAATTAATACAATAATCTCTAATTGCCTATGTCTATAATTTAACATTATTTAGACCACTACATTTTATACAAGTATATATTTACATTCATTTTCTCCCCACATACACAGAGTAATCCTTCTCATTTTCAATACTGAGTATATTATTTCTGTTCCTAACTATATTTGAGTTTTCAAGATAGTAGTTGAGATTAGACATTTGAAAATAAATACTTAAAATGTTCATTTTTACAGGAAAGAATAAAATATTTTCCTATATAACTGTGACCACCTTTTCACACTTAAGAAAATTAAGAGTAATTCTGTAACATCCATCCCACAACTGCCCCCCAAATGCCTGAATGCCTGATGTAACCTGCTTGTTATTGGGTTTTTTTGTGGGGAGGGAGGTAAGGTGGGGGACCAATCAAGTTTCACAAGACAGTTATGTATTTTATATCTTTTTAAATAACATTATGTGCTCTCTTTTTTGGTGTCTGCAACAATGATGAAGAAAAGTAGCTCTCATCCAGTGAATACCCTTTTTTTGTGGAAAAAAAAAAAAAGTAGTGTGGGTAAATGGCACTTCTTTAAAAAGAAAAGTCACACCGGGAAATTAAATGAGACAAATCCAGATATAGTATAGTGTTACAAAAAATGCTTTAACAGAATTTTCTTGAAAACTTACATTTAGAGACTTTCGTTATTATTTCATGTTTTTGCTTGAAATTTTGAGAATACAATAAGTACCCAAAATCTTTAAATTAAGGAAAGAAAAAAATGAGATAAATAAACTAGAGTCTCAAAGTACTAGATCTGACTATATGGTAATAAAAGTACCAGTCCACTTCTGAAATAGCTAATTCACTGTGTGTTCATAATAAAATTTTTCTTAACAACTAAGTAATACAGAAACTCTTCTGATTGAACATCTATGAAATAATTATAATAGTACCATTGTCTTACTGCAAATTTCCATTTAATGGGCATTTTATTCAAAAGTCCTGGTGAAAATTCAGTTACAAATATTCAAAAGCCATGTGAATAAAAAATATATACTACTGTGAAATAACTGAATTTTACAAATAGCAAAGGAAATTTTAGATTATAAAATAGAAAACACTGTTGGGCCTCTCTGGTGGCATAGGGGTTAAGTAAGTCTCAGCACTATCAACTTACAGGCAGCCACTGCCCCCTTGGCTAGGGAGCTGACCCACATGGCACAGCAGACCTCTCCTCTCTCACCAGATGCTCCCCTCAGCAGCGTATTTCAGTAGACCTGCCTGTTATGTATGCTTCCCACTCTGTCTCTGGTGAATCTCTTGCTACAACCACCCAAACCTGTGGCCTGCACCCCAGTTCTTCTACCCAAAAATAAATAAACAAATAAATTTTTAAAAAGTAAAAACACTTTCAAATAAAAACTTATTTTTTAAAAAAGAATAATTGAGAGGCAATAACCCAGACAATTATACAGAATAAATTTTCAAATCTATGAGTTAAGACTACAAGTTAGGGCATTGAGTAAATGGAGTTCCTTTTGCTCTTTATTTTTTTGTGTATGTTTGAAAAACTTTAATAAAAAAATAAGTTTTCAAAACTAGTACTTCACAAAGTTGTTGGCTTGTTTCACTAAAGCCAGCAAAGACTAGCACTATGAGTATACTTCTAGGAGGTACATAGAATAGTCAAATTTATAGAAGCAAGAAGTTGAATGATGGTTGTGTGGGGCTAGGTGGGGAGGAGGAATTGAGAGTTAATATTTAATGTGCACAAAGTTTCAGCTGGTAAAAATGAAAAACTACTTTTTTTTTTTTTAATAGAGGCATGTTTTATTTATTTATTTGTTTGTTTTGTTTATACATGCACTGGGTACAGTCAGAAGCGCTGGAGGGTGAGAGAATTCACCAGAGCCAGAGCGGGGAGCAGAGCAGGCAGAAGGACCGAAGTACACTGCTGAGGGGAGCAGCGGGCAGCAGGAGAGGTCTGTGCGCCATGTGGGACCCTCCTCTGGTGGCCGGGGAGCAGCCGGGGATCGAACCGGCGCCGCAGAGGCCGCGGGCAGCTTCGCAACCCAACGCTCAACCGCTGAGCCACCGGGGAGGCCCAAAATGAAAAACTTCTAATAAATGTTTGGCAATATTTTAGAGCAACATGAATTTATTTAGTGTCACAGAACTGTAGACTTAAGATGGTAAAAGGTTATATTTTATGTTATGTGTATTTTGCCACAATAAAAAAGCTCTCATTTTTTTATAAACCTTATTTTTCATATTTCAGTCATTTCATTGTCAAAAAATTCCATAGGGGGTAAAAATATGAAATCTTAAATTAGAATAGGTCAATCAGAAAAATTAATGGATCAACAACTATTTATTGAATGCTTCTAGATTGATGGGTTTCTAATTATTAATCTGCATGTGGAAACATGTTTGCAAAGATATAAAATTACAATATGAATAATTGTATATTCCCCAATGTTACAAGTTGCTAAGACCAACTGCTTCTCAGTTATTTGAAATAAGGCAAGATCAAAATTTATTTCCAAATAGAAAGAAAGTATATTTTTCATTGTTTAAGGCTGAAAAACAACTAATAGAAGTGTCACCTTTGGATTAATTACAATGGATAATAACTGATGCTCTGGAAAGTAATATTTTCATAAAGTGTGAGGTGACCAAGAGCAGTGTACAATACCAGGAAACATTTAACTATAACAATTTTTTTTTTAAGATTTATTTATTTATTTATTTATCTATCTATCTATCTATCTATCTATCTATCTATCTATTTATTTATTTATTTATTTATTTATTTATTTATTTATTTATTTATAGAAGCACTGGGTACAGTCAGAAGCGCGGGAGGGTGAGAGAATTCACCAGAGCCAGAGCGGGGAGCAGAGCAGGCAGAAGGACCCAAGTACACTGCTGAGGCAGGAGAGGTCTGCGCGCCATGTGGGACCCTCCTCCGGGGCCGGGGAGTAGCCGGGGATCGAACCATTACTGCAGAGGCTGCGGGTAGCTTCGCAACCCAACGCTCAACTGCTGTGCCACCCGGGAGGCCCCTAACCATAACAATTTTTAATGGCTGTCCATATTGTTCTAATAGTAATAGCATAACAAAATTATTTTCCATTTATAATGGAAGTTAACTCTACTTACTCTTGGTGGAAATATCTGTATAATATTTCCAGCTATGTCTAGGAGTCTTAGATTTCTAAGATGACAAATTTCCTGTGACAGAAAACAAAAGAGAGACATTTTTTTAATAGAATCCTATTTTAACATTTTTTACCAGAATCCTAAATATTTCTTTTTTAGTTCAGACTTGAAAATCTTTCCTAATTACCTGAGCTATTCTTTAGTACACCCTCCTGAAGGAGATTACTGTGCCCTGGATTGCCAGATTCTGAGTTCTAAATTTCCTCTGACCTCTCTGACAACGTGGCCACCAAGATTTAGACTACTTTTAGGTTCACAGCTTACCTCTGACACTTATAATGTAAGCATAAGTATTTTTTTTTAATTTCTTGGTATCATGTTTTCATTTATAAAATGGAAATGCTAATGAAGCTCCTCCTTCAATGTGGTTGTTGAATATATTAAATGAACTATTAATCAGAAAGTGCATACTAAGGGGCTTACTTAATACATGACCATAAGTAAAATAGAACCTTTAAAAAAACAGAAACAGATGTATTCCTGGAAAGTTGTCTCTATGGACAATTTCACCAGCAATTTTTTTTGGCATCTACCTTTTGTTTAACACTATGCTAACATAACTCTTTCCTTAGAAAGGAAATAAAACCTGTCACTTTTCATCTCTATGCCCAATGTAACATTACATTACCATAGTAACCACGTGGTTATTATACTGTATCTTGGTTCTGATATTTCTCCTAGCTAGCAAAGACTGTAAGATTTTTTTTAATAAGAAACATAAAAAACATTTAAAAATTGAAAACTGAAGGTATGACCTGATGAATGGTTCCCACCACTTGCAGAGATATATTTGAAATGACACTCTTATTTTGAGGATCAAACCTCTCCTCAGGGAGATGATATGACTCTTCAGTCATGACAACTGTCTTTCTTCCTGATCTTCTCACATAAAATCCCAGGTTGGTAGGTGATGAGATGGAGTTTGGTGTAATAGATGTTTACTAGGAATCCATGCTCGAAAAGTAGTTTTGTTCAACAAAGTAGGGTGCTCCAGAGTGGGCACCATCATTCCAAGATGTTCTCCATCCTTGACTGGTCACAGGATATGGAATGCTCTTAGAGTGACCTTGAGCAAGAAAGGAGGTTCTCTGTAACTGAGGCACACTCCCATCAAGTTAACAGAGGCTGTCTGCAGTCCTCACCCCCTACAGCTGGGCAGCAAGACCTTGAATGGGGATCTGCCATGTCATATATATGATCCTCTTGAGTGTCATGTAGTCTTTTATTACCATGATACTCTCCTGATTGCTCTGTTAGCTACAGGAAAATTAATCAAAAAATGCTGGCATTGAGTATGGCTGGTTGTAAGTAATCAATAATGTCATCATCTCTTTCTCTTGTGATTTCATCAAGTCAAACTCTCCTAAAGAAGGGAAACATGAACTCCAGCAGTTCTGAGTTTAAGTTCTTCCAATTTCACAACCTTAGCACAAAGAACATGTTTACATCCCAAAGTCCATCTGTCGGACCTGTGAATTCCTATCCTTGAACAAACAACGATGCAGTTAAACAATTGGTAAAAGACATAGACATATTTCCAAAGATACGCTGAAGTGTTGAACATCATTAATCATTATGGAAATGCAAATCAAAACCATAGTGAGCTATTACTATCAGGAGGACTATTAACAAAAAGGTAAGAAATAACAAGTATGAGTGAGGGGTAAAGAAAAGGAAACTCTTGCACACTGACGGTGGGAAGGTAAATTGGCTGCTATGGTAAGAAAATACAGATTCCTCATAAAATCAAAAATAGAAGTACCATCTGATCCTACAAAGAAATCTCAAAAAGATATTTGCACAGTCATGTTTACTGCAGCATTATTCACAATAGGCAATATATGGAAACAACCTAAGCATCTACCAATGGATGAATGAATAAAGAAATTGGGTTACCGCGGAATCTAATTCAGTCTTTAAATAGAAAAAATCCTGCTATTTGAGACAACACAGATGAAACTGGGAGACTGTATCATAAGTGAAATAAGTCAGTCACAGAAGGACAAATATCACCTTCATATGAAGCATATGAAGTTGCCAAATATATGGAAGTAAACAACGGAGTGGTGGTAACTATGGATGAAGAGAGATTAGTGTGTTCCAGAAATCTGCTGTTCAAATATAGTGTCATATATATCAAGGCTTTGTACTTAAAAATGATTTAAAGAATAAGTCTCACATTAAACATTCTTATTTTTTAAAAAAAGACACAAGGAAATATTTGGAGATGATATGTTAATTACCTTGACAATGGAAATGGTGATATGAATGTATGTATATGTCTAAACTCTCAAACTGCATACATCAATTATGTATAGCTTTTGTATACCAATTATATCTGTAGTGGCAGGAAGGCCACGGAGCAGGTTTTCTAAGATTGAAGCAGAGCTGGGTAAAAGAGGAGTCCTGGAGCCCTCGATGGATTTCTCAGGCTTTTATTGAGCTTTACATGTAGTGTGGTACACAGGTACACAGCAGGCAGGGGTGCTGGGGGGCCAGGAGGCCAGTAGGCCTCTAAGTCCCCAGCAAGTCTTCACTTTGGACTACTCTGGCTTCTTTCTCCCCTTCTCTCGCCAGCCTCTCTCCTGCTTCTGCTCCTCTTGGTGACTACCTTAATACTTCTCCCATGGCCCACAAAAGTAAATAAGATAGCTTACAACAATGTAACAACTGCAGGTGACCCATTAGGCAGGGCAATCCTAATAGTGGAAGGGCAGAAAAGCCTGAAAAACCATTTACCCTACAATATCTCAATGAAATTGGGAGCAGGGAAGAAAGTTCTTTAAAAAAATACATTTTATAAGTGTCAGGTCCATTCTTTCCCCAGTGGATTATTTGCCTATAGCCAAGATCACTTTAGAGATGCAAAATTAAGTATCTGATCTACTAGGAATCAGACATATATATACTTGTACAGAATACATATAATTTATAGCATGCCAGAAAAGGATTAATAATGCAATTATTATTTTTTAAAATGAGTATTTTCTATACTGCCTCATCATTTATAATGCAGACCAAAAAGATCAATGATAGCCTATTATTATCATTTTTTTAGGATTAAAGCTTAAAGATCTTTTAACCTTTTATTAATACTAGATAGAGAGAGAGACTGAATCATATTAAATGTATAAGGACATACATTATCAACATTCTTTACATGAAAATGCATATTAAGACTTATTAGCATTTAAATTTTAAGAAATCTATCTTCTTAGGATTTATAAAATTGTAGTGACAGTATTGATTTGAGGTAAGGAAATTTAAGTCAGACAGATAAGGATTTGAGACCCTTCTCTTATCTTTGCAAATTGTGTACAAGTTATATAACTTCTCTGTTCCTTATTTTAAAATGGGAATAAGAAGTTACATCATAGAGTAGTTATAACAATAATAGAATGCATTACAACAATAATCTTGTTATTGTTGTTTAAATAGATTTAGTCTGTAATCAAGATATTTTCTTATTTATAAAATTCAGGATTTTAAGTAATTTAAAAATAATTTTTAATTTATTTGTTTATTGTTAATTGAGGTAATATTTGGGAGTTGCCACTAAAATACAGGGGATTCATTTAAATTTAGATAATAAATTTAGTAAATTTAGTAGAATGCAGTATTTGGGATATACTTCTACTAAAAAATAATTCATTGCATATCTGATATTCAAATCTAAGCTATGTACCTACAGTTTCATTTATTAACTCTAGCAGCCCTAGCTTTGTGGAATAATCCTCTGTCATTGGGATTTGAGAACTAAATGCATCTAATCTGAGGAAACACAAGTGATGGCTTGCACTTGGATGCCTACATTTATACTATAATCACTCCATATTATAATCATCTCTTCCCTGAAAAAGAAAATTTGACTCCATGTTGTGCTTACCTGTGGTAAAACTTCAATATTGTTCCTGGCCAGATGAAGCTTCTCGAGCTTCTTCAAAAAATTAATCTCTTTGGGTAGGTAAACAATCTGATTGTAGTTAAGTTGAAGTTCAGAAAGATTCTTAAGGAAACAAAGTTCTCTAGGAATGCTGGCTAGCTGGTTATGATTTATACTCAAATGTGTAAGTCTTTTTAACCTAAAAAATAAAGTATATAAATGAAACTCCCAAGATTAAGAATGTCCGTTATACAGATACCACTTATAAAGAAACCATGTGTCAATTTATATTTTTTGTAGCTTTTCTGAGTCTTTTTTTAATTAATTTTCAATATAGGTACTATATTGAAATACCCATCAGGTATTACCAATGTAGCACACCCACCACCATATCAACCATAGTCCATCACCATAGACCATTGTGCTCCTTTCCTCTTTGTATTTACCCCTCTGGCCCCATGCTTCAGTTCTGTAGTCAGCTTTAAAAAGTTAGTTTTTAAGCTTGTCTTTATCTGATCCTTATTTTGGTTTATCTATATTCCACATACTAGTGACATATCCAGTATTTATCTTTCTCCTTCTGACTTATTTCACTTATCATTATCTCCTCCAGCTCCATCCATGTTGCTGCAAATGACATGAGATGATCTTTTCTAATCACTCTTTTGATCATTCATCTGTTTGGGGGCACTTAGGTTGTTTTCATACTTTAGCTATAGCAAATAGCACTGCAGTAAATATGGGAGTGCAAGTTTCCTATGGAATTAGTATTTTTGAATTTGGGGGGCAAATGCCTAGGAATACAATTGGTGAGTCATATGGCAGATCCATATTTAATGTTGTCAGGCACCTCCATATTGCTTTTCTTATGGTCTGGACCAGTCAGCATTCCCACCAACAGTGTAGAAGAGTTCTCTTTTCTCCACATCCTTGCCATCAGTTGTATCTGGTCTTTTCCTATGAGCCACTCCCAATGGTGTGAGGTGATTTCTCATCATGATCTTGATTTGCATATCCCTAATGATAAGTGATGGTGAACATCTGAGTCCTATGTTAGTCAAGTGTTCATAACTGCTGCTTGTTTAAGCATAAAAAATGTTTGTTTTAATTAACTTATGAAGATGCATTATAATCAAATGACTTATGTTCAAAGTATTTTATGTAACCAAAACCCAAATTCAAGGAAAAGAACTCTATTATAATTCCTTGTCTGGATACATTGGCCATATTGAAGAAGTCAAAGGACGAAGGAAATCATATGCATACACAAACATACTATATATGGATGTAGGTAGATCTAGGTATAGACACAGATATACAAATATCGAGCCTGTACCAGATAGGAGAACAACCTAGTTGCTGTGGAAAAAGCAAAGATTGATCAGTCACAAATACTGCCCCCCTTGTGCAGAGCATGATCTAGAAGGAGATAGGAAATAGAGACATAAAATGAGAGAAAATGCCATCATATAGAGAGAAAGGGATTAAGGAAATTTGAATCTATAATTCAAATCTGAAATTTGAATGAAAAAGGCTTTATATAGTACCTGAAGTATATCACAAGCCTTTTGAAAGACTTGAAATTTTCATTTTGGCTCTAAATGATAGAACTTACAAAATAAGGGCAACAGAAGGGCCTGTTATAATAAGCGGAGGCTGATTTAATATTTTAAATAAAAAGCAAAAAGAAATTAACACTACCAAGCACTATTTATGTACCTGTACATTAATTTTAACAATCAATTCATGCCTAAAATAATCAGAAATAATCAGATTATAACTTATCTAAATTATCCACACAGAAGGTAAAGATGCCTTTCAAAAAGATCTATAAATGGTGAATAAGAACATGAAAAAATGCTCAATGTCAATAAGACATCAGGGAAAGGCAAACTAAAACTACAGTGAAATGTGACTTCAGACCCACTAGAATGGTTAAAATTTTTTAAACTGCTGGAATGTAAAATGTACAACTACTTTGCGAAACTATTAGCAGTTCCTTATAAATTATACAGCTACACTCTTACTCTATGACTCAACAACTGACTCCTAGGAATTGAAATGAAAAATAAATTAAGCATGTGTCCACAAAAAGGCTTGTACAAGAATATTCATAATAGCTTAATTTATTATGGTCCCAAATGGGAAACAATAACATAAACCAGAGAAAATAACTTATGTCATATTCACATGATGAAATGTTATTGGGGATAAACAAGACAATAAACTATTGACAAATACAACAATAAGGCAAATCTCAAAATATATGGTGAGCAAAATAAGGTACACACAAAATGGCACATAATGTATAATTTAGTCAGTTCTAGAACAAGTAAAACTAGTTTGTAAAGAAAAGTGTCAGGTTTTGCCTCTGAGGGGTAAGAATTGTGTTTGCCTCTGAGGGGTAAGAATTGACTCTAAGGATATTAGAGAAACTGGATTGAAAGATGTGTTAAATACCTCATTGTGTTAAATACCTTATTGTTGTGTGTGTACAATTGTCAATGCTCTTTGAACTGAACACTTATAATTTTTATATAATTCTTATTCAGCAGAGAGAAGAGGCCATTAGATTTGGTTACCTGAAGAACATTAGTGGCCATTGAAAATGAGTCGTTAGAATGGAGCAAGAAAAAGAGTACTTTAAGGGGTTGAGCAGGAAAGAAAGACACTAAACAGGTGGCACTTTACAGAAGTTTGGTTATAAAGGAAAGGAGAGAGAATAAGGGAGCAAGAGAGAAAAAGCAAAAAGAAGACCTTGTCTTAGGTCTGCTAGAGGCAGGAGACAGGGGAAATAAGGGAGCCCAGATTTCTCAGTAAAATAGGGACAATTTGGAGAGTAATACAGGGCCAAAGAAAGACAACCCCATGTTAAAAAAGTAAAAATGTGTGTGGTAGGTCCTGTGGAGAAAGAGATGGAGAGGTTTCTTCATTAACCATTGATATAATCATTATTTTAATAGACTCCATGTGGACTACTGTATCATGGGAGTTTAGAAAGGTATACTATGAGAAACAGAAAGAAGACCAAAAATAACCACCAAATAATAATAAAAGCAAGCGGGCCTCCCTGGTGGCACAGGGGGTTGAGCGCAGCGCTTTGAAGCTGTCTGCAGCCTCTGCAGCGCAGGTTCGATTCACACCCTACCAGGGAGATACCCACATGGCGTGGCAGACCTCTCCTGTCACCCACTGCTCAGCAGTGCTTTCAGTCCATCTGCCTGTTCTGCTCCCTTCTCTGTCTCTGGTGAATTCTCTCATCCTCCCATGCCTCTGGCTTGTACTCCAGTTCTTGTACAAATAAATCTTTTAAGACATAATAATAATAGGGCCTTGCCTGGTGGCGCAGGCAGTTGAGTGCAGTGCTTTGAAGCTGTCTGCAGCCTCTGCAGCACCGGTTCAATCCTGGCCGCCTGACGAGGGTCGCACATGGCGTGGCAGACCTCTCCTGACGCCCGCTGCTCCCCTCAGCAGTGTATTTCAGTCAATCTGCCTGTTCTGTTCCCTACTCTGTCTCTGGTGAATCCTCACCCTCCCGCGCATCTGGCCTGTACCCCAATTCTTGTATAAATAAATAAATAAATCTCTTTAATAAAAAAAAAGAAATAATAATAATAATAAATGCAAGCATCCCTCGTGCACTTACTATGTTCCAGGCACAACCTTAAATATCTTTTATGAATTATTTAACTATCAAAATAATCTTATAAAGTGGGCACTGATATTATGCTCATTTTGCAGATGAAGACAGTAAGGTAGATGAAAATGAAGAATGATTCCCAGGATCAGAAAATGAAACCCACTTGGGGAGGCAACCAATAAGCTTACATCTAGGGCATAGCCAGAATTAGCTGTAAAACAGCATGCACCTCTATATTTTGCAGACTAACTTTTTTCAGTAAAAGCTTCCACTCACTTTTCTACGATAACACCTTAGATTTTTCTTGTTCCTTCCATATTGTGCTTTTGCTCCAAACAGAGCTAAGTTCATAAGTTGTGAAATCATAATGTGTTTTAGTTGCAAGGATTTTAAAGTTCACCTACTGAAATTTCTCCCTTTGATGATGAAAAAATTAAGGTCCTGGGCAGTTAAATTGCTTGCCAGGGTCATAAAGCTAATTTCACAAAGATAGGACCTGAACCTAGTTGCTGGATGAGCCAAGGGGTCCTTTTTTTCATCTATCACCAATACACAAATCATTTGATAAGTTGAATACATGAAAATGCAAGCAACAACATTGTCATGTTCACTGCTACATATATTCCTCTTCTATAGAAATTAGATCAACTCAAATTTTATGTAGTTGCTCAACTTAAAACATTTCTTGGGCCTCCCCGGTGGCGCAGCGGTTGAGCGCTGGGTTGCGAAGCTGCGCGCAGCCTCTGCGGCGCCGGTTCGATCCCCGGCTGCTCCCTGGCCACCGGAGGAGGGTCCCACATGGCGTGCAGACCTCTCCTGCCGCCCGCTGCTCCCCTCAGCAGTGTACTTCGGTCCTTCTGCCTGCTCTGCTCCCCGCTCTGGCTCTGGTGAATTCTCTCACCCTCCCTCCCGCACTTCTGACTGTACCCAGTGCATGTATAAACAGACCAGCAAACAAATAAATAAAGCATGCCTCTAAAAAAAAAAAAAAAAAAAAAAAAAAATTTAAAAAAAAAAAAAATAAAAAAAAAAATAAAACATTTCTTGCTATGTAAAAATGCTATTTGTGAATCAGGATAGATTGGCTAGAGATATAGAAAATTAAATCGAACTAAACTGTAGGTGCTGCAGAAAGCCCTTTGTTGAGGACTGTTCATAGTTTTGTATCCTCCTCTAAAAATCTGGATGTTCTTACTTTGTAATACATCTGTTTCTGTTCAGCAGGCAATAAAGTAAGTCTCCAAAGTAAATCCAAGTAGGGTTCTCTCTCTCCATCTGTCAGAGGAAAAGCCCAAGAGGGTGTTTTGCTGCAAAAGGACAAGGCCTTCAGCTGGCTCCAGAAAGGCACAGTAACAGCACCCCATCTGTGCAGATGTGCAGGGTAAGTAAAAACAGTATTTTTTTTGTTGTTGTTAATGATAGTAAAATGTAGAGGGTTTTTTTTTTTTTATGAAAATGACATCTTGGTTTTAAATCCTTAGCTTTTATATTACCTTTTCCATCAAGCTGAAAATGGTTTATAATACTCATATGAAATAAAGTTTAATGTCCCCAATTCTGTACTGAGCAAGTTCCAAGAACTGTAGAGTTGGGAATTCAGTCACACAATCAGCATTAGAACTTTGTTTCAAACCTCCACTTTTACACTTAGACTACCAAATCATGCTGTTTCTCATTTCTCTGAAGTGTTTAAGTATCATCTGTTTAAAATTAGTGGCTTGCCTCAGCCCTTCAGATGCCTCCTTGCTATGTATAAATCCCACACAGACTTGAGGCCTAACTGTTCAGATGACCAGGGTGGGGATTGAAGACAGAAGGTAGAGAGTAGCAGAACTGGTGGATGGGGGAACAAAGTCTCTCCAGAAACAAAATTACCTTTTGACTTCTTTAGGAATATCTGTAAGCTGATTGTTGTTCAGATTAAGCAGGGTCAAATTTTGTAAACCATCTGTTAGAAAAAAATTTAGTCACTTTAGCTATGTGTTAGAAATAAATTTTAGCCAATTTTCTATGCACCTTTGTTTTCATGCCTTGGTCAAAGCTCTTTGAGTTGCTGGTAACAGATACCCTCTTAAACTATCTTGAGCAAAAAGGGGGAATTTATCAAAAGTAACAAAGCTAAGTCATGGCGCCTGAGGACAGACGGTCCAGCCAGGCTCACCACAAACTGCAACCAGAAACTAAAAGGCACAAGAACCCAGGAATGTGCTCCGTACTCTCAGGGAATCTCTGCAGCTCAGAATTTAGTTTCTCATTACAGATCCTCTCAGTTTCTAGTATATTCCTACCCCAACCCCCAACCCTCCTACACTCGACACCCCCCACCCCACACACACATACACTTCCTATTCTTTCTTTTTTTGAGCAGATTTTTAAAATTTTTCTATGTTTTTGTAACCAGCCCACAAATTCTGAGTTTGACTGTTCACAGATAGGACAGAGTTCTCAAACTGAAGTGCCTATAGGAACCAAGAAGATATTTCGAAGCATAACAGTGGACCTGGCAGGGAATGTGCTGGATTGGAGAGGTCATGCTTTCTCTAAAAGGGCAATAGTCATTCAATCAGCTCCTAGCATTAGCTGTCAGGTAGGAATATGATTCTAGTGTTGCCTAATATATATATATGTAGGGTAAGGTAAAAGGTATCAGGCTTTACTGCCCTCCCGCCATCAGGATAGATGACGGATCCTCGCGGTCCTGAATGCATGCCTGATGGCGGGCACCTGGAGTAGGGTGGGGCATAGGTAGATGGGATTCACCTGGGCTGAGACTGTGCTTTTTAAGGGCGGCATCACGGGGACGCCAGCGGAAGCCAAAAGAGAAGCCGAGAGAGATGCAGAAGCAGAGATCACCAGAGAGCCCATGTAGAGTGAGGATTTGCTGGGGGATGGGAGGACCGCCAGCCTCCCGGCCCCCCAGCACCCCTGCCTGCCATATGCCTGGTGAACCCCAATAAAAAACCTGCAAAAACCACTGAGGACTCTGACTCCTCCTTCACCCGGTCTGCTGGATCATAGAAAACCTGCACTAGTCCATTCCTGAACTTACTATATATATATATATATATATATATATATATATATATATATATATATATATAGTAAAACAAACAAACAATACCTTGCCACCTAATTCAAATTTTTTAAAGGCAGACCAGACAGAACCAATTTGTGAACCAGACTTGGTCCATGAACCATCAACATGCAACCTTTGCCTTTGTTCATGTGATGCGTTCAGATCAAGTAAACTATTTTAGACTCTATCATGTTACCCAAGAAAGAGAATATGACCGAGCCAGCTTGGTGTACATATCTAGCCCTGGTCAATCTGCTCTGGTCAAGAGGGATAGTGTCACATAATACATGCTGGACAGCATTCAGTTCCCCAAATTACTTCTGCCTTTGGATCTGACAGTATAATTTATGTGAATCACATGGGATTTTCAAATTTCAACAACCCAAAATGAAGAAATGCAGAAACTGCATTCAGGAGCACCATGCAGAAATTACATCTTATAAACCTCAAATTTAAGGGCAAGTAAAAATTTTCTTCCCAAAACCCTAAATTAGCACAAATTAAATTGTTTAATATCTTTTTATATACTTCATGTTCTACCTAAATTTGTTCCCTCAGTATAATTCACGAAACAGTATTGTCTACTTGCTTGTATGACCTTGATTTTTTTTTTATGTGTAAACTGTTTCCTCCCTAAGTAAACTTCAACTGGACCCTGAAACCGTAGCTTTGTATATAGAAAGTGCATAGCATCAATAAGTATTTGTTACAATTCTTATTGTGAGGAAAAATATTTCTCCACATTATGTGATTTTAAAGTACTTTAAAGAGATTGTACGAGAGTCTGTGCTATGTGCCAAATATATCCCTAATTTAGTGCCCCATGTAATAATGCCAATAATATATGCTGCTTGGAAGTGGCAGCAGTACTTATAGATAGCACCATGAGTCAAAGTTTACAGAAACTTATAAATTACATAATATATCTTATTTTACTGCTGGGGACAGACCTGTGAAGTGTCCTGCAATGAACTGATGAAGTTATAAATATCATCTGGATACAGAGAACAGATTGGTAGTTATCAGAGGAGAAAGGGGTTGTAAGGTAAAGTGGATAAAAGGGATCACAGGCTGGTAGTAGATGGAAACTAAACTTTTACTGATAACCATGATGAAGTATATATAGATGTTGACTTATAATGCCGTACTCCTGAAATTTACATAATGTTATAAACCAATCACTTCATTAAAAAAATTTTAGGGGCCTCCCCGGTGGCGCAACGGTTGAGCGCTGGGTTGCGAAGCTGCCCGCGGCCTCTGCGGCGCCGGTTCGATCCCCGGCTGCTCCCCGGCCACCGGAGGAGGGTCCCACATGGCGTGCAGACCTCTCCTGCCGCCCGCTGCTCCCCTCAGCAGTGTACTTCGGTCCTTCTGCCTGCTCTGCTCCCCGCTCTGGCTCTGGTGAATTCTCTCACCCTCCCGCACTTCTGACTGTACCCAGTGCATGTATAAACAAAAACAAACAAACAAACCAGCAAACAAATAAATAAAGCATGCCTCTATAAAAAAAAAAAAAAAAAAAAAAAAAAAAAAAAAAAAATTTTAAGTCATCTGAATCTCTTCATCATCTGCTCTGTCCTTTAGCCCATTCTATCTAAACTGATTAGGAAGAATAGGGAAATTATTATATTAAAGGAAATATGAGGAAAAAAAGTCAGTGTATTTCATATCTTTCTTTAAAATTTTCCCTAAATTAATTTAAACTTAGCATCTTCATCAAAGATCGTGACTTAGTATTGCAGAAAGAATAAAAAATGTAAAGAACAAGGACAGCTATGAGGAGATTTCTTTATTTAACTGTCAACTAGGACTGACTGGCACAGAGCAAGAACCTCTAGATTTGAGAATCAAAATATACACTGATTCTGAAAAGGGGAAAACTCACTGACACTGATGCCTACTTATTTTCTCAGATCTTCATGTAATGAAAAATATAAAATAGTCCCAAAAAAAGTGTTATTCTCAAAATTCTTTAATTACAACAGTAGAGTATAAATATCAAACCAACAACAAAAAAAGATGAAGGCATATAAATTCCTTTCCACTGAAGTCCCAAATTGTTAAGTATAGCGGATTGAAAGTGATACTGTAATGCTGCTCTTTGAATGACTTACCACATGCTTCAGCCTCAAAACTATGAATCTTATTTCCAAATAAATGGAGCTTCTTCAGGGATATAAGGTATTTCATTTCTTTTGGAACTTCCTTTAAAAGGTTGTTTCCCAGATTTAGTGTTGTCAACTGCAAATGCATAGAGGTTTAATAGACTCATATGTTATTGATCTTCAAATAAGTATAAGAAATAATTTAAACTCCTTTGTTGAGATCTGTGCAATCTAGAAAAACTTGGACATAATCTCAAACAAATATTTCACATAAAATAAAATTCACTTGAGTTTCATGTTCAAATAATTTGTTAGTTAAAGCACAACTTAATTTTCAATTAAAGCACTTTAACTTCAGTGTGTTACAAACCATTCCAAGGGTATTTAAAAACTCAATTACTGATCCACTTTAACTCACTTGACCAAATCAAGACTATCCTAACATTGTGACTTGTAGACTAAAAACCATTAAAAGGGGCCTCTCTTGTGGCCCAAGGGGTTAAGTTGCAGCACTGTGAAGTTATTTGCAGCCACTGCAGCTCTAGTTGGATCCCAGAGAGCCAGCCAGAGAGCTGAACCACATGGCACAGCAGACCTCTCCTGTCTTGCCTGCTGCTCTCCTCTGCGGTGTATTTCAGTCAATCTAGCTGTTTTGCTCCCAACTCTGTCTCTGGTGAATCCTCCCAACCCCCCCAGCCCCTACCCACTGCATCTCTGGTCTGTCTTGTATGCATAAATAAATAAATCTTTAAAAATAAATAATTAATTAAAAACCATTAATTTTCTGACATCAGAAATACAGTCAAAGATCTGAGGCCTTCCTTTATTATTACTCCCAAGGAAATGTCTCTCATTTAGGTCAATAACACAGTTCTATTACATGAATACAACTGTTTGTGAGGGCGGTGGGGGGTAAGCAGTTTACAAGAGAAACTAATGACATGATGTGGAAGGGAACAGAAGACCTTCCCACATGAACCTGCCCTAATAATGATGGATTAATCAGTCAGAGGAAGAATTGCAAGTAAGAGGAGTAAGACCCCCGAGCATCTAATCCAATGAATCAATAATATAGGATTGTTCCCTAATATTTTGTCTTTTTGTTTGATTTGAAAATCTAACTGTATCTCCTAATATATGAAACATTTACTTAAAAAAAGAACTACAGGTCCTCCCCAGTGGCGCAGCTGGTTGAGCGCAGCGCTGTGAAGCTGTCCGCGACCTCTGCAGCACCAGTTCAATTCCCGGCCGGCCAGGGAGACACCCACATGGGATAGCAGACCTCTCCTGTCTCGCCCGCTGCTCCCCTCAGCAGTGCATTTCGTCAGTCTGCCTGTTCTGTTTCCTGCTCTGTCTCTGGTGAATCCTCTCATCCTCCCGCACCTCTGGCCTGTACCCCAGTTCTTGTATAAAAATAAATAAATCTTTAAAAAAAAAAAGGAACTAGAGTTAGGAAATTAGGAAATTAAAGTAATTTATTATTTATATTTAAATATCACCTGGTATTTGGTGTGGATGTATGTCAATGATTTAAATTAATATTAGGAGGGTATAGATATATTTACAATAAAATTCCATGTCCTCAGAATCATGGAAAAGGTTTTCTGAACATATATATATCTTTCTCTGAGAAGTACCACTATCCAAAAACAAAGGACAGTATTTCTACTCTTTGGAAGGCCTTATCAATTTTGTAGAAGCTAAAATAAAATATTTTGGCCATTCTAATGAAAAGACAACCGAGATTCTGTGACTGCATTAGTTTCCTATTGCTCCTATAACAAATTACCACAGATTTATTATCTTACAGAATTTGGTCTCACTAACCTAAAACCAAAGGTTGATAGGACTGTGTTCTTTTCTGAAGACTAGAAAAATCCGTTTTCTTGCCTCTTTTAGCTTCCAGCGGCTGCCTGCCCACATTCCTTGGTGTCTGATTCTCCTTTCATATTGAAAGCCAACAATAGTGAGCTGAGTCTCTTTCAAATCACATCATTTTGACACTCTCTTTACCTTTAAAGATCCTCATATAACTACTTCGATTCACCGAGGTAATTCGAGAAAGTCAATACAATGACAAAGTCATCTGATTTCCAACCTTAATTCTACCTGTATCCTTAATTTTTTCCTTCACATTTAGTCCAACACGTTTATAGGTTGTGGGAATTAAGATGTGGGATTTTTTTTTCCAGTAGGAAAGGGCAATTTATTTAATAAAAAGAGGCTGGCACAAGTGGCTACCCATCTAGAATAGAATTATTTTTAACTCTAATACTCCACTTTTTTTTTTAAGATTTTATTTATTTATACAAGAACTGGGGTACAGGCCAGATGCGTGGGAGGGTGAGAGGACTCACCAGAGACAGAGTGAGGAACAGAACAGGCAGACTGACGAAATACACTGTTGAGGGGAGCAGTGGGTGAGACAGGAGAGATCTGCAGAGCCTTGCGGGACCCTCGCCCTCCAGCTGGGATTGAGCTGGCCGCTGCAGAGGCTGCGGACAGCTTCTCAGAATGGCGCTCAACTGCCCGCGCCACCAGGGGAGGCCCAAACACTCCACTTTTTTTTAAAGTAAATCTGAGTCATAAAAAATATAAATTTGAAAAATAAAACAAGAAAAATTACAAGAACTAATTTTAGGCAATATATGCCTAACCTAATGATTTTGGAAATCTTTTTTTTTCTTTTTTTTTTTTTTGAGGTAACACTGGTTTACAACACTATGTGATTCAAAGGCAAAGAATCACGCCTTTCAGATACATGTTTATACCACACCCTCCACCAAGGCACGCTCAGCCCTCCACCACAACCTCCATCGTGTTGCCTCCCTTCTTTATTTATCCTTCTCCTCCTCCCATCTCGTTGTCTCAATTCCACAGTCAAATTTGTAATTTGTTATTGATTTTTGTCTGACACTTTGGTTTGTTTCTCTATATTAGGATGTGGGCATCTTTGAGAGACCACTATTTGCCTACCACAGTGACTATTTGAAATCCCTTTTCCAAAAAGGAGGTAATTTTATTCTTTCATTTACTATTAGTGAAAAATTCACAGTAGCCAAGTTGAGAGCTCAACAAAATCTCTGTGAGTACTGGTGAGGAATATAAGAGTATTCGAATCTGTAAAAGATATGAAATTTTACCCAACTTGTCAGCTAACAGTTCATTGTCACAATTTCATAGATAATGGTAACATGAGACCCCTGGGGAAGAGAAAAAGGATGGTTTATTATTTACAGAAATAGCAGTGCTCAGAATACTGCTATTTTTATACCAAGAATGCAAAAAAGAGACAGATGATAACCTGGATGTGCAGTGGGTGTGTTCCAGAAGAGCCATCATCCTACAGAAACTGAATCATTTATCTTGGCAGTAACCACCCTTGCTATGGAAGCACACACTATGTCGCTAAATATATATAAATATATATCTTTTATATAAGCATCCTTGAGAAGTCAGTCCAGAACAAAGACAGGCAGTGCTCCTGCTCATGAGATTGCAACGGCATGAGAGACTCATGGAGAATTACCTCCAACAAAGAGAAGGTAGCATATATTTTTAAAGTAAACAGGTAACAAGGAATAGAGCTGGTAATTTCCTGCACCATAGATGCTTTCCAGGTATTTTTGAGGACACAGATATGCTCATTTTATATGTTATGCCATCAATGCTCATCTATGAGTTATATTTTTGACATTGTGATTTACAGAATATAAAAATATGACCCCAATACATGAAAACTGATTTCATTGCATAGCAAAGGGAAATCACAGGATTTAATCAACTTTGACTATAACATGAAATTTGGCAGGGGGATGCTTGGGATTATATCCACATGCAAACCATGAAAAAAAAAAGTCTAAATTGTCCATATAACTATCTCTAAGGAAGGAGGTGGGTCAATATTCATTTAAAAATCAGCTTTAAATACTTATTTTGAGCTGCCATTTCCAGGTGCTGAATAAACAAAAGTGAGTATGACTATAAGATCTTTACCTTTAAGGCAAATAGCAAGAAAGGAACCATCAAATGAACAAATGAATGAATGAACAAATAAGAATAAAGCATACAATATTAAATACTCTGTAGAAAATTTTAAAAATGAGGAGATGGTGATCAGTTGATGAAGGAAACTTGTCTTAGAAGTTGATATTTAAACTGAGATCTGAGCAACAATAAGAAAAACATGGCCAAAATATGGTTGAGGAGCTGAGAGATGTGGCTGATAGAGCTAAGAATAGTGTGTAGAAGAAGCCAAGCAAAAAAAAAATAAATAAAATGAGACTGTGATGGCATTTTTAGGCCCATTATACATGGTTTAGACCACAGTAAGGGATCAGGATCTCACTCTAAGTAAATGAGAGATGACTGCAGGGTTGTGAGCAGAGATTTAGTGTTACTTCATTTGTGTTTTAACAGAACAGCTATACAAAGAATAGCCTTTGGGTAGAGCAAGAAGTACGCCACAGGATCTCCCCTGATGTCATAGTCGGTTGAGTGCCCCACTGTGAAGCTGTCCGCAGTCTCTGCAGTGCTGGTTCAATCCCCGGCCCCCGGCAAGGGTCCCATATGGCGTGGCAGACCTCTCCTGTCTCACCCGCTGCTCCCCTCAGCAGTGTATTTCGTCAGTCTGCCTATTCTGTTCCACGTGCTGTCTCTGGTGAGTCCTCTCACCCTCCCGCGCATCTGGCCTGTATCCCAGTTCTTGTATAAATAAATAAATCTTAAAAAAAAATTAAAAAATAAAAAGAAGTATGCCACATCAATAGCATGGAAACATGGCCACATGGTCCAGGTGAGAGATGATGATGGCTTGGGCTAGAATGGCAGTTGTAGAGGTGGAAAGAAGTCGATGGGATTGAGATATGCTTTGGATGTACAGCCAGTGGTTGTGATTTGTAAGAAAAAGAGAAGACTCAAGGATAGGAACAATTTTTGGAGCTTGTATACCTGAAATGAAGAAAACTGGAACCAGCGCACAGTTTCAAGAAAAGAAAAGAATTAAGAGTTGTTTTATATATATATTAAATTCAGATGCATCTTAGACGAATAAGTAGGCAGGATAGTAGGAATAAGTAGGAAATTTCAAGTAGGCAGTTGCAAATACAGATCTAGAGTTTTCTGACGTCAAGACCAGGGTAAATCTATGAGCCTTCATCAAGTTAATGTTTCATGTGGGATTGAAAGCAATCACTGAGGATGAGAGTGTGGGGAGAGAATGGGGTCTGGTAGAGAAAGAGAAGAAATGGCTGGTAAAGCAGGATGGAAATTTGTATTACTTATAGCATTTGGTTCAACAGCCCCCCTTTATTAAGCCAGGGCTCAACCCTTGACTACTGTGGACTTTTCCCACTGGATGTTCTCTTGTGTCCCTCTCTGTAAAGTTTCCTTTGCTTACTGGAAACACTTTACCTGAATATGATTGGAAGTTTATGACTTTAACTTCCCAGGGTGGCCTACTTGTGAATGTGAAATGATGATGACAGTTGAAAGGATAGAACAACCAGCCCTTTTGCCTCTGTGGCACAAGGCGTGCTCCAGAACTCTAGTAGCACAGAATTGAGACTACATTTCTCCTGAAATAACTTCCTTGCCTAGATTCTTTCCATGTTCTGTTCTGCTTCCCTCACACCCTGATAGGTTTCTCCTGAGAGCACAACCTAACTGAATTACAAAAAGCTATGACTCAGGCTATCCAAGATAAACAGTATCACAGAAGCCAAGGGGAAAGAAAAGGAAAAGAATGCTATTTTAAGAAGGAAGATGTGGGTCAAACCCCAAAGGAAGATTAAGTTAAATAAAAGCAAAAAAAAACACTGGATTTAGCAACATGAAAGTCATTAGTGACCTTGACAACAGGGGCAAAGTGTCAGAGAAGAAACTGATTGAAGTGGACTGTGAAGAGAATGTGAAATTGAAGACAATGACTCAGACAATTCTTTTGAGAATTTTTGCTATGAAGAGAATTTAGAAAGTGAGGAGGGAATTAAAGGGTTTGTTTCCCCCTAAAATGAAAGATAGTGCAGGTTATTTATATGTTGACTGAAAGAATCCTGTAGATAATGAGAAACTAATGATATAAGGCGAGAGATCACAATAGAATCAAGATATTTAGAAGATGAGAGTGGAATAGGATCAAAAGTATAAGCGGGTGCTGGCATGTTGGGTAAGTGATGCTCAGGCTTTTGCGCAGTTGGCCTCTGTGGCTATCACCTGTGGCCTTGAATGCAGGAGGAGCTTGGGAGCCTGAGCGTGGGTACAAGTGCCTGATTGTGGACACCTGAAGCATGGTGTGCGCATGCGTGAGTGGGTACATCTGCACCTGGAGGCTGAGACTGTAAGGATGGCGTCACACAGAGAACGGCTAGAGCAGTAGAGAATAGCTTTGAGAGGACGAGTGACTATAGAGAGCCCAAAGAGAAAGAGTAAAGATCCTGCTAGAAGTTGGGATCTCCCGGCCGCCTGCCCCACCCCTGCCCACTCTGCCCTGCTGCTTGCCCGCGTTACATGGCATTAGATGAAAATCGGACTCAGGCCATCGGGCTAATAGCAAGGAATGTAGAGGTAGGTTCAGATCAGGTAAGTGAGCTCTTGGCTGATAGTGTCTGTTTTGTCAATGAAATATGAAACAAAGTCATCTGCTGGGAAGAGAAAATGTCAGAGGTTTGATTGAACAAGATAGCCAAAGGAAGATTCCTTTGGTTAAGAGACCTTAAAAATGGTGAAGTTTTTTTCAAAGTGGTTATCCTATGTCACCATGGCAAATATCTCAGAACTTCAGCCTACATAACAAATTACAGAAATGTCCAGGGACACTGGTAGCAAAGATTGAGTTATCTTTGAGAAATACCTCAACCCCAACCTAATGTGTAATTAATTCTATTATATTTATTAGCTATCTATTATGTGCCTCGTACTATTCTGAATGTAAAAGAAAAAGACATATAAGACCCCCCACATTAGATAATGCTTATCTAATGGGAAGTGAGACAGACAAAAAATTAGTGCACAAGTCATTTCTGTTATTGTTAATTACCACACATGATGGTAGGAAGATAGAATGCAATGAAACTAACTTGGGGCTAACTTGGGTCATTATGAAAGACCTCTCTCAGGAGGTTACATCTGAGGTAAGATACTTGGGATGCCTTGACAAGTTGTTCCAAATGCTATTTTACTGACAAATGATTTCAGAGATAGATGCATGTAGCATAAGCACACGCAGTGTTTTTTAGTAAGTCTCTGAGGTTATGCGCTTCTGAGGAAAGGCTTTTAGTCAAATGAAAGACAACTTCTTGATAATTTGAAAACATATTATTTCAAGAATTATCTATAGTTAAGTTCATTGGTATTTGCAGAGCATAACTCTTCTGTCCCTTGGAAATGAGCATATTGTTACTGAAAGCTACTGTTGCTGCTAAATGGTTTCTCATGGACCCTTGATCCAGGGAATTTTAGCAGCTTACAATGAAAAAGAAGTTTCATAAATCACCTAGTGCACCAGATAAAATGCAAGGAGGCGATTATATACCTTCCTCTTGAACACATCAGTAATGGTAGCTTTTTTATCTTACCAGAAATTTTTATTTTTTTACTTATTTACATATTTCTATGCTTAGACTCTCTGTAACGTCTACACAGTGCTTCCCACAGCAATCATAAAAAGTAGTTTTCTTCCCCTCCCTCTCCCTCACAAAACAATCTTTCAAATTTTTGAAGATTGCTATCATATTCACCCTGAATTTGTTCCATTCTTCCTTAACCATTTCCCTCAGGATGTAATTTGCAGACCCCTCACCATCTGGTCACTGTCTCAATTTTTTGTAAGTTACCCTTCTCTGAAAACATGGTGCCTATGGTGAGACAGGAAATGTGATCTCAAATTTTTTTAAATAAATAAATAAATAAATAAACAAATAAAGGAAATGTGATCTTATAGCAGAGATGCTGGTGGGACCATGAAATATCCCTCAGGCAGATGACTCCACTTCATTTAATGCAGCCTACCATGGCATGTGCTCTTTCAGCATCAGGGTACATTGTTGGTACATAATTAATTTTGTCTGTGGCCAACAAAACCCCCTAAGTTAACTGTCAATAAGATAACCCACATCCTGGGTTTGTGCAATTGAATTCTTTTCTTAATTTAAATGTAGGAATTTACAGTTATCCCTTAAAAATTGCATGTTGTTGGTTTTGGCTCAAAAGATATCTCAAGTGGATGTGATGTTGTCACTCTAAATCTAAAGTCTAAAACTGGACAACCTCAATGGACAAACCAGATATGTTTTTTTCACCCACCCACCCCTTTTTTGGTGAATATACCCACCATTCTTGTAATGATTTGGAATCATCTAGAACTTCTTTTTCTCCCTCTCTAACTAATAGTCACCAAGTCCTATTCTCAAAATTCCTTTTAGATGCATCTTTTCAGTTCTATTCCATTGTAATCACCCTAATACTAATAGTTATTATTGCCTACCTACAGCATTGTATAAAGAAAGAATGCAAAGAATGGGAGGTGTTAGCACTTAAATTCCCTTTATCCAGTTCTACTAGATTATATATAAACAGCTACCAAATAATCAGCCCATGAGGATTTCCCTACCCTAAGTGTTTCCAGCCTTGTCATAGCCTTTTCTACATCTTTATACACTTTCCTTAAATATCAGAGTGCCTACTCCCTATAGGCAGACATAAATATTTAACATAGGAGAACAAGGAAGAGAGGGAAGGAAGTTGTTTGAGTTAGAGGTCATCAAGGAGATCAGTAAAACTATGAAAAGGTGAGACAGGGACACAATGTCAAATTTACAAACTACCCAACTCTGCTTAGATTTGACCTTATTTACTGTCAGTTGTTTGTGGTCAAATAAAAAGGTATGACAGAACTTATCTTAGTCCTGGGCAAGCACACATGTGAGCCACTTAAGGGGAACTTGTATAGCCACTGGATCTTATGATCCGTGTCTACTTTGCTGCACACAATTAGGTTAATTGTTTATTTATGGGGGTTTAAGAGTCTAGCTGATTTACCTACAAAGCACCTTTGTTCCTATATGACACTTTGATAACACTGTGCTTGATTAAGCCGAATTCTGAAAATAGCTTCCATTCCATTGCACTCAAGCCAACAGTACAAGGAACTTGGGACAAGATAAGGTCTCCCCACCTCAAAGGTTCTAAAGTGCTTCTTTGAAATTTGTTAATATATCATAACTTGATCAGTCACAAGCCAAATGCATTCTTCACAAATTATAGAACAGTAACACCTTTTTTTGTGTCATTAGAAGTGATTAAAATTTTCCAGAATTTCAGTAATCAAACAAACAAAAATAAAAAGAGATAGGATCCATACTCTCTAGAGAACTTCCTTCCATCTCATCATTGTTGCAAGTTATGCAATAATGATAATATCAATCATAACAACAGTTAAAATTTACTGAAAGTTCTTAGTGCAAGGTATTAAGCTTTACATATACAAACATTTAACTTGGTCCCCGAGCATGAAGACAGGGACCATGCTTTTTACATACATATCCTTAGGAACAGCACAGACCACAGGATGTTGAATGGCAAATATTTGTAAAAAGAATGAGTATAGAAAAATATATGGAAAATATGGGGACAATCCATGTAGTGTCATCTCTAGGCAATCCAGTTGGGGTTTTTTTGTTTTAGAAATTTATATTTATATTCAAGTAACTTTGGTTTACAGCACTGTATGATTCTAGGGTATTTGTTATCAAACATGCTTCTACACAATGCCCACCACCGAAGAACCAATAATCCTCACCATAGTCCAGTTTTTGTTTTTAGAAATTATAAACTGAACAGCACACTATGGTAAATTTCACAATACAAGAGAACTGAAAGACACCCCCCCCAAACACATACACACACAAAAATAAAGACCTCATTTTATAGATGTGTTTATTGGTTGAGTGACCTTGATAAGTTACTTAACCTCTTCCTGAACCATAAACATTTTAAATATGAGGATAATAACATCCTTGAATATGAGCAAAAAGTTCCTAGCATTGTGCCTGGCTCTCAATAAATGGTTGATGTTATTATTCTATTTAACACCATTTTGTGAGTACCAAAATTTGAGAGTATTACTCTTAAGAGCTGTTTTTAGGGGCCTCCCCGGTGGCGCAGGGGTTAAAGTCTCAGCACTATCAAGCTATCGCCAGCCTGAATTCAATCCCCAGCCAGGGAGCTAGCCCACATGGTGCAGCAGACCTTGCCTGTCTTGCCCACTACTCTCCTCAGCTGTGTATTTCAGTAGATCCGCCTGTTCTGCTCCCCACTCAGTCCATGGTGAGTCTTCTCATCAACCCCTGCACCTCTGGCCTACACCCCAGTTCTTGTATGCACAAATAAATAAAAAATAAATCTTAAAAAAAGGAACTGTTTTTAATGTTTTACATTGTGTCAGAAGAGTAAAGAAGGCAACCCTTGGCAGTTCTAGGAATCCCAGGAAATCTTGGGAACCTCCAGAGGAGAGGAATTTACCCAAAGATGCAAGTATAATGGCGAAATCTGATGGTGAGATGTTGGTGTGCTCTGGAGCCCGGAGAGGCTGACCATGTAAGGACTATCAATTTGAGATTCCTCATAAAATATTTCGGCAAAGTAAATTTTATAATTCTATATGGTTATTTCTAAATTCTTGCTGAATTTATGCAAATGGTCAGATCTATGAACACTAGAGTTAATTTTATTATAACTATTTGGTAAAATTGGGTGAAGGTGGAGAAAAGTTTCAATAATATATCTTTTTGTGAACATCAAATTCTAGTCCTCTCAATCATTTTTGATATTTTTGTTTCTTTTTTATCCTGCAAACTGGACAGGATCTTGAATTTTTCTAATAATTGACTATGATATTTTAAACTAAAATTTTCTAGTTTTGTTTTTTTGCCTAATCTTTTTGACTTGGGTTGACTGAAAAACAGACTGAACTTTTCTGAAGCTGCACCAACTACAAATGAAGAATTTGATATCAACTTCAGAGAAATTTACTATAATGATGATGCATAAGCAATCCTTAGTTTTGGATACTAATCCTGCTTTAGAACAAGGAATGAAAAATTTTAATTATGTGGAACATATTCAAGAAATTTTTAGCTTTTGTACATAATTTTGCTCTTCCCAGATTTGCTTGCCCTCCTGACCAGCACTTACACTCCTTTAAAGCGAGGGTGTGTGCTTCTAAAAACATGGAGATCTGGAGATGCTCAATCACAGCCAAGTGAGCAATAATGAGTCTCATATGATGGGCCAAATCTCTCACCAGATTCAACGATTTTTTCAAGACAATTGACTAAATTTTTTCTCTTTTCCTTTTTTTTTTTTTTTTTAATTGTTCCCTTCATAGTAAGGGGAACTGCTCTTATCAAAATGTCACAAAGCGTGATTATAGGGGGAAACCTTATTGACTGCCAGATTTGCTCGATAGATCTGTACCCTGGTAGCTTATTTGAGGCTAATAATCCCATGACCTTTTTCAACAAGCCTCCCACCAGCCTATCCTTTCAGGTATAGCAAACATGACACTAAGGTGATGCTCCTTACCTCCAGCTTGCTTCTATAATCTATGGCCAGCATGGTCCTGCAGCCCAGGGCCCTCTAGGTCCATCCCTTATCTGCCTGAGAGAGGCCACAAACTCACACTGATGAATCCTCTGAAAAGGTACCCCCATAAGGCCACCAGCTCCATCTGTTGTTCATTACCCAAGTGGATTTCAGAAAGCCTGAATTAACATCTCAGACCCATGGTATTCTTGCATCATTGACAAATTATTCATAAATCAAACTATTTTTTTCCTCTGGAGTGGGGTCTGACCACCTTCTGTAGGGTGTCCTCAAATGCATAGATAACCAGAGGTTTGAAGGATTTTGCACTAAACAGATCATTTCACCAATGAATTTGTGCTGGGCTTTTCCTGTTGTCAAAAGATGCAAAGGGTTCAGTTCAACCTTACTTTTAAGGACGAAATCACATTTTTTCCCCAACACCCTTCCTTGTAAAGCAGATTTTAACTGAATTTCTTGTGTTTTATAGATAGTAATCAGCTTTGACTGGGACAGGGAATGAAGGCTCCTCGAAGGAAGTCATTCAAGGAAAAAGCACATTTGACAGAAATGTAGTACAGTCAAGTTTGGGGGGAAAAAAAGGCCATGATAAAGGCAAATGCACAAGAATAAAGGAAAGGAATTTAAAAACTCCAAGGGAACAAAAATGGTATATAAGGAAGAAAATATAATCATAGTGTATTTATCAACCCTGCTTAAATGATAGTAACTTATTAACAAAATTCATTTTAGAAATTTCAAAATTCTTCTAGAGACAAGATACTCAACCATGGTTATAACTGAATAGAATGTAAACACTATCCATTTTATAAAAGTAAGACATTTAGAATTTGTGAAGGAAAAGAAGGAAGGAGAGCTGAAGATGTCATCTTACAAAATATGGGGGTGGGGACTCAAAGGAGACTGATGAAAGAAAGCTGCAACAATATTAAGAGATAACTATGTAGAAACTGTATTACTCTAATTGTACTTGGAAGGTAGAGATATCTAAAGTAGACAAACTCAAGAAAAAAGTTAAAACAGATTGTTGGGGAGAGGGAGAGCAGGACAGGAGATAGCTTTATATAGTTTCATGTAGTATTCAATTTTATTAAAACAATGCACTACATTACTTTGATGCAAAGATTTCAAGCAGAGGGCCTCCCCGGTGGCGCAGCGGTTGAGCGCTGGGTTGCGAAGCTGCCTGCGGCCTCTGCGGCGCCGGTTCGATCCCCGGCTGCTCCCCGGCCACCGGAGGAGGATCCCACATGGTGCGCAGACCTCTCCTGCCACCCGCTGCTCCCCTCAGCAGTGTACTTCAGTCCCTCTGCCTGCTCTGCTCCCCACTCTGGCTCTGGTGAATTCTCTCACCCTCCCGCGCTTCTGACTGTACCCAGCGCATGTATAAATAAAACAAACAAACAAATATAATAAATAAAAACATGCCTCTATAAAAAAAAAAAGTTTAAAAAAAAAAAAAAGATTTCAAGCAGAGAGGGAGAATGGCTCATGATTTAGTCACATCCTAAATTCTTTTGCATATAAACTACTCACGCAATTAATTAAGTCCAAATCCCTGCTGGTTTATGATTATAATGGATTGAGGAGTTACTTTTTTGGGGGGAAGGAGGGAGTGTAGTTTGTATAGCTGAACTTCTCACAGACATTTCTGAGGTGCAGACTAAAACTCAGATAATTTGAAAATCTAAAAGAAAATGAGGTGGGAGAAGGAAAGAAGAGATTTTTTTGTTTGTTTGTTATTCTGAGCTCATAACTGATGAACTGCAGTGACTTTGTTGGTTGTATAGGTTTTTTTCAGTGTTGATGACAGTTTAGGAGTGGACCAAAAGAAAAGTTAATATCCCTTGCCTTCTCCAAAGTTAATATCCCTTGCCTTCTCCAACCTCAAGATTTTTAGCAGTTGGAGCTT
This sequence comes from Talpa europaea, assembly GCF_964194135.1. Lineage (NCBI taxonomy): Eukaryota > Metazoa > Chordata > Mammalia > Eulipotyphla > Talpidae > Talpa > Talpa europaea. Next base: position 34,776,829 of record NC_140069.1, read on the forward strand.
CACATTGTTCTGCATATATGTTCAACCCAAACATATGGGATTCATTCATGTCAACTGTTGCTCTTTAAGAAGGTTATTCTTTATTTAAAATACTAAACTCTTTAAAAGCCTACTTCAGAAGAAATAAAAGTCCTTTCCATTCCCTGCCAACACTCCTCAAAATTCTGCCTGCTCTAAGAAATTGAAAAGGAACCGCCTTCCTACATCCCAAATATCTCTTCATTCCATATGCAAAAGCTTCAGGGTACTCCCAGAATGAATAGCAACTCTTGAGATCCTAAAGCTCAATTCCAGATGGAGCCTCAAGGTAGACAAGCAGATCCAGTTCCCAACCCTTTTCCGGATAACAGTCTCCAGAAAAATGAGTAGAGGCCTAATCTTATGATTCCAGATGTGGGCCAAAGAACACATAGCTATTTAAAACATCCTTTCCCTCTACCATATGTAATCAGTCCCCTAGGGGAGAAGGTCTTCTGATGCTTCTCCAACAACACTCACCAGTTAGCTCCCTAGGGAACTAAGTTTCCAGAGATCAAAACTTTACTGTTCTCTCTTTATTCTTCCTATTTTCTGTGCCCAATCCAAAAAAGATATGCTGCTCCTCACCTGAGTCAAGGCGCTCACCTCTGGGCAGACTTTGGGAATTAGGTTATTCTGAAGGTTTAGAGTCTTCAGATGAGTCAGTTTTTCCAATGCTGAGGGCATCTTTTTCATCTTCTTCCCATTCAAGGTAATGATCCTAGTACTTTTACCACCCTTCAATGCTCTTATTAACAACTTCTCAGCCATGGGTTTATAGGAAAAGTAGAAAAGGGAGATGGGAACCACTAGAGATTAAGTTCTATATTATATAGCCTTAGAACCTTTAATCACAGAATTGGGAAGTCACGGAAACAAAAACATTCTGATCTCTATTGTGTTAAAGCTGGGGGATGGGGGCATCAGTTTCATGTGTAAAAGGAAGGGAGGGAAGGTAGTGTAAACAACCAAACTGGGTCTTTCATTCACCTTCAGAAAGCCATACAATGAACCAAAAGAATGTCTTTGCACAAAGGAGTTTATTCTGATGTAGCCACCCAAGAAGTCAGCAGGGTTAACCTAAAAGAAGCCAGTTCCCCTAAGGGTAGCAGTACAGTGATTGCACAGGGTGAAAGGAGTGTGAGGATGTTGCTGGACATGAATGGAGTGAGGAGCTTTGCATTCAGATTCTGAGGAGGTGTGGGCAGTATAGACTCATGAGTTAGTGTTTACCTGCAGCAGAGAGTATTCCTTTAGCCTAGGAGATGCCTGCTCTTACATTATCCACTTCATAGGGCACAAAGAATTTTGTTAGAGATGTCACACAGTCAGTTTTCAAGGTTCCTGGGAATGCAATTGCAGAAAATATCACAAGGAGTAGTGGGAGTTGAGAGAGGAGGGAGAACAAAGGGTACTTAGTATTTAATTACATTTAGTTTAACTTTCCTAACAAAAAGTATAAGCTATAGGTTGGTGGGGGCGGGAGGGGGAGAGGGGAGGGGGTACAATAGCTAATTCCAAGTCTGGGGCAGGAAATGTACAAAATGAGTCTAGGATGTCTCTGCCAGTTATCAAAGATTAATGAAACCACATCCAAAGGGCATAAAATTCAACTTCTAGGGGCTAATTCTGATTTAAAATGGGAAAATTTGAAAATTAGAGTGGACTGAAATACATTAAAATCTAAGCATTCATAATGGTATTTTGAAAATAAAATACCATAAACTTGTTGATTACATTGGCACTTGCTTCCATACCAGCTCCTTAGTCCGAAAATTGATAAAGGAAAAAAATCAAGCAATTATTCTCCTTTTCTAGCACTCGTGAATTAATATGAAATCTAATAATGAATATAAAATTCTTATTCAGGGCCTCCCCGGTGGCGCAGCAGTTGAGCGCTGGGTTGCGAAGCTGCCCGCAGCCGCAGTGCCGGTTTGATCCCCAGCTGCTCCCCGGCCCCAGAGGAGGGTCCCACATGGCGCGCAGACCTCTCCTGCCGCCCGCTGCTCCCCTCAGCAGTGTGTTTCGTCAGTCTGCCTGCTCTGCTCCCCGCTCTGGCTCTGGTGAATTCTCTCACCCTCCCGCACTTCTGACTATACCCAGTGCTTGTATAAATAAAAATAAAAATAAATCTTGAAAAAAAAAAGCACATTTCAGAATTTAAAAAATAAATAAATAAATAAAATTCTTATTCATAGAAAAACTGAAGCTAATAAATGAAAAAAGGAAGTATACTTAGAAAAAAATCACCATTTTTCCAAATCCTAATAAAATAATGGATCTACAAAGATCATAATTAGATGATAAAAGTATTAAGCAAAAAACTGTAAAGGAACTCTGTCAGAAATCAAGCTAATAACTCACTAATCAATTTTAGCATCATTAAAATTGAGACAATCACAAGTTTTAAGTCTCACAATGTGATGAAATAAAATGGATCGTACCACCTACAAAAAATCCTTCCTTGAAAATCTAATCTGAACCCAATCATGCTTCTAGACCTAACTACCATTTACAGAAAATATGAGGGCTAAAGAACAAGCTAAATTTATCTCAGGAAAGCAGTCAGCCAAATCTAGAACATCAGAAATTCTACAGGGCAAATGACCCATGGTTTCACCAACACATCAATGCATCGATAAAGAGAAAGGGAGATTTATAGGATAAATGAGACTTAAGAAAAATAATAGCCAAATACATTGTGCACCTTGTTTAGTTCCTGATTTTAATAGAAATTTTATGGAGTCAATTGAGGAAATTTGATCATGCTTGGGCATTAGGTGATAGGAATTCCTAATTCTGTGTGTGTATAAAGCCACAATAGTAGTGTTTTTTAAAAAGTATACTTAACATATTGAAAAACATCAAAAGCTATAAGGTGATGGGCCTTCCCAGTGGTACAGCAGGTTAAGCGCAGTGCTGTGAAGCTGTCTGCAGCCCAGCCTCTCCAGTGTGGGTTTGATTCCCAGCCTGGTCAGGGAGATTCCCACATGGCACAGCAGACCTCTCCTGTCATGCCTGCTGCTCCCCTCAGCAGTGTATTTCAGTCAGTCTGCCTGTTCTGTTCCCTACTCTGTCTCTGGTGCATCCTCTTACCCTCCCGCGCCTCTGGCCTGTACCCCTGCTCTTATGTAAAAATAAATAAATCTTAAAAAAAAAATACTATAAGGTGAAATTACATGATGTTTGTTTTAATTTAGAGGGAAAAAATAGATGAAACATTCTAAATAAGGTTAATAAACTAATGTCAATTACTGATGTTCAACAATAAACAATAGTTACATAGGAGTTCATTATACTATTCCCATTTTGTGTATATTTTAAATTTTCAAAATATAAAGACAATGGCAAAATGAAGGGGAAGGATTTGATGCCAGTGATATTTATTACTCTTAGTATCTCACAGGTGTCCAGTTATGAGGCTGCTAGGCATTAGGGTTACATATGTATGTGCCACATTTAGATTGCAGATTTCCAAAGACTTGCAGACTAGTATTACATACAGGATTGAAAGTATTCAGATCACAATTTAATTCTTTGTCAAGTGATTAAAAGATCACTTTATTCATTTATTCATCAAATAATTTAGGAACACCTTCTATAGACAAGTGTCTCAATTAAATTAAACTCTAGTAGGGAGAAAAAAAACAATCAAAATAAGTAAATCTACTATGCTATGTGATGTTATTACTAAGGAAGACAAAAATGAAGCAGGTAAGGAAAACCATGTGTGGGGACTGAGGAGTTGGCAATGTTAGATGGGATGACCAGAGAAGACCTTGTTTCTATAGCAAGACCTTCTCCAGTAAGAGAGTAAAGCAGTATCAAACTGAAAGAAAAATCATTAAATTTATAAGGGATATTGTAATAAATAGCACTGACATCCTAACAGTAAAATAAGAAGTGCTGATTAACACTGATTGCTAATTGCTAAAATGGTCACTTCCAACTACTTAATCACTGTTTTTTGTCTTAGTTTTTTCAACTGCTTCACTCTGACATTTTTTTAGTTTTCTGAGATGCTGTTATTATCTAAATAAAATGACCATAAGACTTTTTTTTTTAATCTCACAAACACTTATCTCTTCTGTGGCCAGCATCCCAGTTGACACTCTCCAAACACTGATTATTTGTTTCTGACTTAAGTGTGTAAACTGGCCATTACAATTTGATATTATTTCCTATTAATTTGCATAACCTAGAAAATCTGGTAAACACTCATGATTTCCTCTTTCTTTCTTCCAATATCTGATTAGTCCTATTAACATTGCCTGCTCCAGCTATCTGTGGCTGGGTACATAAAGGCTGGGTACATAACATTTATTTTAATCACAAATCTAGTGTTTGAGCAGGGCTCTGGGAGGACTGCTTGTCATTGCTCCTCTTGGCATTAGTTGGGGTGATTTGAAGGTTACAACAGAAATCACCTAAAGGTTCTTTCACTCAGATGTGGTGGTAGGTGGAGAGTATTGATTGGGGCCCCAGGGAGTCAGCCAGAGGCTACAAGTGGCATCTCCTGCATGCCTTGGGCTTCCTTCCTTCACCGAGGCTTAGTTCTAAGGGCAAACATCCCAAGAGAGAAAGCGGGAATGTAAGTTACACCACTGTTGTGAGCTAGCTTCAGAAGTCCTGAAGTTATCACTTCTGCCACATTATCTGTCATTAAAAACAAGTCATGATGATACAGGGCTGCAAGGGGAACTAAAACTGGCCACGGACATTGCCCAAATAGTATACAGGTCACCCTCTGAGTTCTTCAACCACGCGTGCAATTGCAAGACTACTCAGGTTCAGAGAACAACAATAATGGGTTTACTTAACAAACCAGGGAAAACAAAGGGTTACTGAGGTAAAATGGCCTTTACCTCACCCGAAGCAGTGGCTAGTGTCTTAAGGTCCTATACACAAAGCCTCCCAAGATGGCATCTTCCTGACACTGTGAACCTGGAGCACATAGCAGCCAGACTCTAGGCCAGGATCCAACTCACAGAGACAACAGAAGACCAACAGGAGATGCTCACCAGAGCTGCTGAGATGTGGCAGTGCACCACCAGACAAGCGACACTCAAAACAGCAGCTGCAGCAGCCAAATGACCAGACCAGAGGTCACACTCACAGCTCAGCAAGGCACCTGGCTCCAGGTCTTTGCCCTCCCTGCCAGGCTGTAACTGCAGTAAAATGGGGAACAGTTTCAGTCACTTGACTACTTACTTGCAAAGCCTCTGAACTTTTCCTTTCTGAGCTTGGCTGCTGGAAGCCTTGCCACGTTCTTCAGAGGCCCACAACAGCCTTCTGGAAGATCAGCATGGTGGGGGGTAAAAAATCGCTGACCCCTGAATTGCTGAAGATCGAAAACGCTGAATACCAAATGCTCGAAGCTGCTTCTGCAGTCCCTTATCAGAGTCTCCACCCTAAATGCGATACTTTGTTCACATTTTCCCTGGGTCTATCTATCTTCTTCATCAGCACTCCTGTCCAGGGGGCACCACCTGTGACAGTCTTTGGCTTCAGCGGCCAGTGACAATGAGACCAGCCTTATTTAGAGGAAGAGGGATTAATCCCCCCCACACCACCCCCCTTGACGGTAAGTGAACATGTCTTAAAACCCACCACAGTTATTCACATTCTTCCAACTAGAAAAGTAAATGCTCTTTCCCAAGCACCCTCTCCTCCAAAAGTTTCACCTACTTAAGAGATTTGGATCCCTAAATCTTGTAATCTAAATCAAGTAAAAAGCTTCAATTCCTTTTTACTTACTGCCCTCAAGGGCAGTTCCTGAGCACAGCTCAAGTACAGGTCATCTTGACCTGAAGCTAGTGAACTGAAAAGTTATCTATGTCTACATGCACTGACTATCACAATGGGTGAAATATCAGATGGGCAATAGACAGTCCCCCTCAAAACAAGAGAAAATTAGGGGCATGAAGCAGTCACTGGTTCAGAGTAATTCTGGAATTCAACCAGGTTCATGTTATCACTTCTTTGACTAGGGTACAGCCCTACTGCCTGGGACTGGCTCTGGATTCCCCTCTTTCTCTGGGCTCTTCAATGATCTTTTCTTTTCATTAGGCACATCCCATGTTTGCTGAGTAGTTTCCTCAGATTGTTTCCATTCCATAAAAGTCCAAGTGTCCAAAGGCCTCTTCTCATTTTTTTCTCTTCTGGTAATAACTTTACTGTTTTAATTCATACACCATATAATTTACACATTTTAAAGTACACACTTCAATGGTTTAAGTAATTTCTGTGTTGCACAACTCTCACCACAATCCATTTTAGAATGTTCTTATCACCTGCAAAAAAAATACTGTACCCTTTAGCAACCTCTCATTCCTCCCATTCACCAGTCTGCTTTCCGTCACTACACACCTGTCTACTTCACTTTCCATTGCTACTGTCATAGTCCAAAGTAGTTGATCACCTTCATATCAAATTCTTCAGCTCTCTTCGGGGCTCTGAATAACCTCTTGCAGAATTGAAATCCTAACATATGAGGCTAAACTTAGGAAGTTCAATATTCTTTAGATTTGGAGGAATCCACCATGACAGAGTGGTCTATTACGTCCAGCAAGTGAAGGTGGAGAACTCAGCCCAGGGAAGGCTCCTGCAGTCACTGACCACAGTGACCCTCAGGCTGGAAATCAAGTACTCAAGCATTTTATCATCACCATCATCTCTTTTTATTTTCAGTGTTTGGATCTTCAGCTCTTGAGGAAGTTGAGGAAGTTCATTCCTCCATCAACATCAAGTTGGTCCTCTTCAACTTTGTGTACAAGTTGTGTACAAGTCTGTGAAGCAGGGTATATTTAATAACTCTTCTTCCACTCATTTTCTAAAGATGTCTCAATCCATTGTTTACTCCTTTTTAGTAGTGCTAAGCATGTCAATAAGTTGGCATTTCTCCTCAATCCCTTTAACCAGTGATTGTGAGCTGCTTTTCACAACTTACATAAAATTAACTTTTAAAAGATTTATTTATTTATGCATACAAGAACTGGGGTGTAAGCCAGAGGTGCAGGTGGTAAGAGGATTCACCAAAGACAGAGTGGAGAGCAGAATAGGCAGATCTACTGACATATACTGCTGAAGGGAGCAGCAGGTAAGACAGGAGAGGTCTGCTGTGCCATGTGTGTTGCTCCCTGGCCGGCTGGGGATGGAACTCATGCTGCAGTGGCTGGCAATAGCTTGATAGCGCAGTCTTTAACCCCTGCGCCACCAGGGAGGCCCTAAAATTGACTTCTGAAAGACTGAACAAGGCTAAGTATAACTATCAGGTCCACCAATAAGCTTAGGACAGGGAGACACACTATCATGTCCCACTGACGCTGTGGGAATTAAGTTCATGGACTTGGATAACTAGGGAGCAGCTCCGCTACCACCGTAGCCAGCTTCCAAAGGCTCAGCCCAAAGCCAAGCTGCAGAGAGGATCTCTGGCCCACCATGGAACTCTGCCCAACCACAACACACCCTGGGAACACCTCAACATTCCACCTGGAACCCAGACAACAACAGGCAGTATGAAATGGTCAGTTGTTTGGTCAGTGTTAGGACTGACTAATAAAATGTTAAAAAAGTTTCATTATCTCTACCTCTTTCCTGTATACACTCTAGCATCCACTTATATACATTGCAATTGTTATCAATCATCTTCCTGTAATAAATCTATAACTCTAACATGAAACTATTTAATGGCCTCTTCTTGCTTATAAGTTAAAATCCCAGCTACTAGGTTGGGACTCAAAAACTCATCAATTTAGTCCCAGCCTCCGCACATCATTTTTTTTTCTCTACAAACCCTACACTCAGCCTTTAAGAGACCACTTGCTATTCCTCATTAGCATCAAGTACTCATTAGCAAAAGTAACTCTTTTGCTCATTTTATCTTTATGCCTTTTCCACCTGTTTACCTGTCTAAAAGTTCCTAACCCTTTGAAGAATCTGTCAGATATTTCCTCTATCATTTTCCTTGAACCATGACATTCTCTCCAGGAAGAATTATTCTCACACCTGTTTCAGGACTTCATACAATTCCATTTTAGCATTTAATATTTTGTATTATTGTTCTTTTTATATTTCACCCTTGCTACATATTTGAACTGCTATTTGTAACAGACTGCTTGACACAGAGCAGGTATTCACAAAATGTTCATTAAACCAAACTGACAATTTAAGGTTAGTTGCTGTCTGAAAGAACATCATATATAAAGTCCATCAGTAACATAAATTAAAGTTCATGCAAATACAGGAAATAATAAATGAGATTATCAAAAAAACATTGAGTAACATTTGTCAGGCACTGTCCAAGATGCCCAGCATACAAATATGAGTTATAGTCATTGCCCTCAAGAAGCCTGGAATCTAGATGGAAGTTATAAATAAGAGTAAGTCATTCATTCATCAAATATTTATTAAGTTGCCATAACATTGAGATGCCATATCACTGAAGCATGACTAAGATAGATTAAGTCATTCTTCCTATAAAGTCAACATGTCAATACATTAAATGTTAGTTTAAGTATACAAAGTGGCAAAGAACTTGATATTGTTGGTGCAACTATTATTATTCCTACTCTTGACTGTTCAGTCTAGTCACATTGAGTAACAAGAATTAACCAGCTGATGAAATAAATATGAGGAAGGAAAGTACTTAAATAAAAGCAGCATGGAAAAAAGAAAAGGTTCAGAGACATGAAATACACAGGGCCCTTGAGTATAAATAACTCTAGTGTATAAATCTATGGAAAGGAATAATGGAAGGTGATACAGAAAGGTAGATAGAACCAGTCAAGAAGGACTTCTCTGAAATGTCACAATGAAGAGTCGACTTCATCCCACAGGATGGGAAGCCACTGAAATGTACAGGTTAGGAACGCAGTAGTCATATCTGCATTTCTAGCAGTTTAGCAACATGAAGAAAGGGGGAGTTGAAGGCAATAAGACTGAAGGCAGGGACAGCAATTATGAGGCTTCTATATTAATCTAAGTGAAAAAAAGGTGGGATAGAGACAATGATAGGCTATAACATGGGCAAGACTGACTAGAACCTGGGCTCACTGGTACATTAGATGGAATGAACCCAATTTAACTTGTGGAGAAACAAGAGGTAAGTAGTCTTTGGCAGAATAGGCTGTGGCATAGACCCAGGTTTATGAAGACATTAGAAACCTAGGAGGAGAAATATAAAAAAAAGACAGGGTTTGCTATTTCAAAATTTTGAGTTTCAACATGCCACTCTCTGTGAACACCCAGTTGAAAGTGTGGTAATCTCTCTGCTATATGGGTTAGTCCCATGGAATGTCAGTATCGGGAGCTTTCCCAGCAACCAGAAACCCATCCATTTGGCAGGAAAATGGACAAAATCACTAGGTTTTTGTTTTTGTTTTTGTTTTTGTTTTTGAAAGCATCAGTCTGTGAGCTCAGCATAGGAACTAGGAACTTAAATGTTAATCCAGACAGAGCTATTGACTTACGTAAACTTAAGTCAGTCAAACTAGCTCTCTCTTTTCATCAGTAAAACAACAAGAAAGAATACCAATCCAGTCTACCGACATTGTGTGGGAAACATCTAACCAATGATTATAAACTGCTTGGAAGTATCAAGTGCTGTAAGAATGCTAAAATATATAGCACCCTATAATCTCAAGAACCTAAAAGTAAAAATCACCATTTTACTAAGAGGTTTGTTCCATTTATTAACACTTCATCATACAAAAGAACCTGGCTAATTCCTACTATACCAGGGACCCCATGACTAGTTAAAGGATTTTGAGAGTTGCAAAAATGCATGAAAAATAGGAGTTCATGAACACAAGTTACACAGGTTTCATAAATACAGAAACCAATGTACTTATTTGACTTGTTTTGGCAAGTTTATCTTGTGATTAAAACATAGTCTGAGACTGGGGATTAATGTTTTCAAACGTGAATAGATGCTTCATGCACTAGAAAACTAACACAGAAAGCCTCCTATAATAAAGGAGAATAAAAAATATTGGATTTCTTCGGGTTTTTTTTTAAATATGGAAATGGAAGGTTTGATTTAGGGATTTTAGTTCTCAAAGGCTTGCCTTTCAGAGCAGCCTCACCATTTATTAGCTGTGTGGCTTACCAAATTCTTCACTCTCAACTTCAATTTCCTATAAAACAGGGATGAAAATACCAACAACTTCTATCTTCTATGAGGACTAAATAAGCCCACTTATGTGAAGCATTTAGCACACTGCCTGGCACATAGTATATGCTCAATAAAAGGCAATTATGTTTTATTTTGGACAATCTCACATATATTTTAAGATCTCTACCTTTTGTAACAAACCCCAAGGTGCAAACAAGACTCCTGGGACTGATACAGATGCTAGAATGCCTACCATGCCAATGACCTGTCTCCTTGATGCCGCCTGCGTCCTACTATCCTCCTCTTTATCTACTATTTCAAATTTTTACTTAGGTATCTGGGTGCATGCTCAGTAGAGGGTCCAAATGAGGAGCCAGGTGAGGAACTGTCAGAAATGTTCCAAGAATTCTTATTTTGGTAATAAGATTAGAAATGCTAGTGGCTCACAGACTAAAACAGGAAGCAGTTTATGAGAAATACTGTTGTCAACTTTTTTTTTAAAGATTTATTTATTTATTTATTTATTTATACAAGCACTGGGTACAGTCAGAAGTGCGGGAGGGTGAGAAAATTCACCAGAGCCAGAGTGGGGAGCAGAGCAGGCAGAAGGACCCAAGCACACTGCTGAGGGGAGCAGCGGGCGGCAGGAGAGGTCTGCACGCCATGTGGGACCCTCCTCCGGTGGACAGGGAGCAGCTGGGGATCAAACCAGTGCTGCAGAGGCTGCAGGCAGCTTCGCAACCCAGGGCTCAACCTCTGCGCCACCGGGGAGGCCCTGTTGTCAACTCTTAATCTTGCCAAGTCCTCTTCAAAAGTTGGCTGTCATCAACACCACCATAATTTCATAAGAGTGAGTTTGCTTTTTTTTTTTAAAGATTTATTTGTTTATTTATACAAGAACCAGGGTACAGGCCAGATGCACGGGAGGGTGAGAAGATTCACCAGAGACAGAGTGGGGAACAGAACAGGCAGACTGACGAAATACACTGCTTGCGGGGAGCGGCGGGCGAGACAGGTGAGGTCTGCCACGCCGTGTGGGACCCTCGCCAGCTGGCAGGGATTGAACCTGCGCTGCAGAGGCTACGGACAGCTTCACAGTGCGGCGCTTAACCACTTGCGCCACCAGGGGAGGCCCAAAAGAAAGAATATTTTAAAACCTTCTAGTAAAAGGATATAACCTATAAATGTATTTAAATGAAAACTTGCTTTATGAAAAACTCACTATCTTACACTACATTTTTTTTTGCCCACGGTATCAGTTTTAAAGACCTGCATTTGATTACCATTACATTGCATAAACCTCTCAGATTCTACTTTAAAAAATACACAAATACATACACATATTTTTGGAAGCTTCTACCAAAAGTTAAACACATAGAAAACAGAAGGAACAAATTAAAATAAATAGACATGAATAAATTAGAAAATAGAACACAGAGATAAACCAAGTCAAATGAAATCTAAACATCTAAACTAATAATTACAATAATAAACAACTAGATACAAATAATTAATTACAAGTTCATAGTTACTAGAAACAAACAAGCATGAACTGGAATGAGAGAAGTCAGACTCTTGCTTAGGCAAGTGCTGTGCCAGGACAGTAAGCTAGGTAGAGTGGGTTGGGTAAAGCATCAACTCTGAATGACAGTTCAAAGGCCTTCAAAAATGAGGGAACAAGGGTAGATAAAAAACAAGGGAAAAATCCTTCCTAAAAATTACTGTTAAAGAAGAATTAGAGGGCCTCCCCGGTGGCGCAGCGGTTAAATGCTGGGTTGCTAAGCTGCCCGCAGCCTCTGAGGCACCAGTTCGATCCCCGGCTGCTCCCCGGCCACCGGAGAAGGGTCCCACATGGCGCGCAGACCTCTCCTGCCGCCCGCTGCTCCCCTCAGCAGTGTACTTCAATCCTTCTGCCTGCTCTGCTCCCCGCTCTGGCTCTGGTGAATTTTCTCACCCTCTCGCGCTTCTGACTGTACCCAGTGCTTATATAAATAAATAAATAAATCTTAAAAAAAAAAAAAAAGAATTAGAAACTCCATGAGTTCTAATTTTTTCAGAAGATGAAGAAATTATTTCAGAGATTCAAGGTAGGAGAAAAGAATAACTATATTTGGAAACATCAGCAGGAAGAAAAGCTACTCTGATTTGTTCAATAAAAGTAAAAACAATCTGAAATTAACAACTAATTTCTCAGGGAAATTCAGCTGTTTCAGGTAGTTCTTGACAACTTCTTCCAAGACAATGTATAAACTATTGTATTTGCAGCATTAATCTGCACAAACTAACTTCTTACTGCTTTATAATCTTGCACACAGATGTTTATTCATTTTTCTTCTTTAACAACTTCAAGTCTTAGAACATTCTTCTAATTCATTTGCCCTAAATAAATTTTCATTATTCTAAAATATTCTAAGCTTCCACCAAATTTCTGTATTTTTTTTTTACAACCTTACTTCTAAAAGCCAATACTTACATGGCTATTACTTTATTATCTCCCTCTATTCTGTCTCAGGCTAATGTTAATCTATGCTCTCATCTTTATTCCAGATCTCCAAGATGCAAGAATCTGATTCTATTATTTTAATTCTATGTGAAGACAAAACAAAGGCTAGAGAAAATTCTAAACCAAAATGAGCTTTTTCCTCCATTTCTTAATTCTAAAATTGTTAAAGGAATAACAATTTGAACAAACAAGTATTGATTTAATTCAACTTTTATTTTCCTTTTGGCAAATGTCAAATAATGTGAGCAAAACTATCTTGCTCACTATAGTCACACATTCTTTTTTGCTTTCTACAAGTTGTAAACATATTTAAAGTGAATAAAATTCTTGGCTAAAAACATATTCCAGAACTCTGACATATATTTTTCTGAATTAGGACAAAACAAAGCTTATGAAACCTCGATTAGACCATCATCATTCAGCAAACTAACTTAGTATATCTTACTTTAAAATAACACCAATCATCTTGTAAAGATTCCAATATCAGGTTACAGTCAAAATTATTTTTATCTGAAGCTTTATGAAAGAAGAATTGACCACATAAATCTTCATAACCATATTGACCATTAAAAAATAAAAAATAATAATAAACATATAATCAAAAAAAATTTCATTCATCTTGTTAGGAAAAAAATAGCTACCAATAAGTTATTTTAGAATACTCTAAATATAGATGGAATTTATTATAACTAGATTTCATGTCTTGTTTATTACTTAATGTTTATCCTTTAAAGTGATAGTACCTCAAAATAGTCAAGGTGTTTAGCTTTTTATAACCTCATTCTTAAATAAATTTCAGAATTACCCAAAAATTCAAATCAAGAACTACAAAACAGGCTTCAGAATATATTTTGCTTGGCAGGCAGAATGGTTTTTAGTCTCTTGAATTGGAGTAACTTTATGACTTATTTCCCCTAGGTGACCGCAGTCCCTATTAGCTTTCCACACTGTCACCTGACTACTGACCTCATTTTTAATATTACAAATCTAATAGTTAGTTACAAAACATAGTTGCATCCCTGAAGCAAAACCTTAAATATTATAAACTAGATACTAATTGTTACTAGTGGTTTCTCATTGGGCAAAAACAGGTCAAATCACATTTTCATAATACTTCCTTACATAACAGATTATCAGACACATTCATATGCATGGATACTCTCTTCTTAGAATACTGTTAGGAGTAACCTGAAATATGAGCAGTTTAAATCAGTTTGACAAGTATTATATACTGATTTTACTATGCAGTCATGGTTCCTAAACAGTGGTTTTCAACTTTATTCATATATATAACATAAAAATTCTCAAATATCTGAGTTAAAGGAAAGATGACATTAATAAGGATAACAAAACAACAATAAAGGTGTTTTAATACTAGAGAATGAAGCAAACTGAAAAAGAGGGAGACTATGAAGTAAATGTGGCCTTGAACCATTTTACATTACTATTCCTTCAATTTAAAACAGTTAAAGAAGACAGGCCACAAACAGTTTCTCAGTGGAAAAAGCTGCAAGAAAAGCAACACAGCTGAGTGGTGACAGAGAAAATATAAGGAACATGAACATTTGTAGCTTTAATCTGAAATGATGGTATTAATTCTAGTCAGAAGTTTAAGAAACAGCAAGGAATAACAAATGAATTAGTAAAACTATAATCTGTTGGGGTTTTTTAATTACATTAATTTTTAATTCTTTAAAATATTTAAATCTGATAGAGAATGCCTATTTACCTTTGTATTTGTCTCATTTCTTAAAACTTAACAATTTGAGTAAATACTTTAAAATTCTTAATTATTAAAGCAAACTTCAATGGAGTTATTTAATGAGCTTCAGAGCATCAATCCCAATCCCCTCAATACCAAGATAGCTATATTCAAGTTCATTTGTAGCATTAGTTAAATCTGCCATTACCATCACCACATTGTGTAATGACAGAGACTGAGTCACTTCATTTCTTCAAGAAAAATTACATTGAAATCATTACTGAAAGCTTTTAGTAATGGGGAGAAAAGCATATATGATGTTCTACACAGTGAACTCGAAAGTGTTTTAAAAAATAAGAGGATACCAGTTAAGGTTTGTCTGACTCATTTTTTAAAAACCTATCAATAAGCTTTCCATTGAACTGATTTAAGGTAGTTGTGTTATTCAGTGATGCTAAAACAACCCAACACTTGGTAAGTATACTCAGATCGGCACACTGTACTAAAACACATAATTGTACAACAGTTTATAAACTAGCTGCAGTTTTCAGTAGCTGTGTTCACCAACTGTGTAACAGAATTGTAATGTTCCCCTAGGCCATATGCATGTCTCATATATCTGAAATGAAAAAAGAAGAAATGAGTAGTTTTGAAGAAAGTAAATCATTGTATATAAATATTTATATATATAGGTATAATACCCAGCATCCCAGAGACTACATTGACATATTAGAAATTCAACAGTATTTGAAAAGCATTACTAGCAGTCAGTAAGATATAGCTCAAGATTCCTGTCTGCTGAGGCTAAGTCAGGTAAAACAAAATAACTGGAGGGGAAAAAGAAAGACTGAACTGCTTAATATTCAATAAGCTATATTTTTACCTAAACCTAAGCCATTAATAGCCTATCGTAGCAGTGAATTTTGTTTCAGAGATTTCTTAATTGTGTAAAATACTTGAACAATGTGAAAAAACATATCAAAGAAACTATCACTAAGCACTAATAATTTATTTCAGCTTTTATACTTGTTGAAACTTTTGACACTATTGATATCAAGCCAGAACAATATGCAAACTAATTCTAAAACTTTGGAGCCTTTAAAAATGACTTTATTCTTAACTCATACACTAGAATAAATTAGAAGTTTAAACATTTATCTAAAGAACATATTTTGACAATATGTTCTAATTGCCTTTAATATAATTACCTTTCACATAAGTCAAAGATTTTTTTTTATTAAACACCATATACAACCTAAAATCTCTTAATAATCATCTTAAATATAAAAAATACAACAGTAGAAATGTCTAAGTACTTACACAAGAATTAATGGTTTTTTGGGATATTCTTCGCCCACTACTATAGGAGGAGACTCTGCCTGTATTATCTCTATAGGTGTTTGTAAAATGTGAGACAGAGCTCTCAGCTATAGGAAAGAAAATGTATTAGTAAGGGAAATAAAAATGTAAATCCCAAATCCCACTCAAATAGCAAACTACTGAGCTATGCAACCAGTCAGATCAGGGATCAATTCTATTTCTTACTGTAAACAGAGAACTTGGAACATAATGGGTGCTTATTACATATCTGTTGAATAAACAAATAAGTACAATATTTGTTAAATTGCATAGAAATGTTTCAAGTTCTGGCTGCAGGTCAGTTTTTAAGAAATATCACTGTCACAGTTAATGAAGTGAGGGAATGAATAGATTGCGTACACTAGTCTATCTACTTTTGAATATGCTTGAAAATTTCCATAATAAATAGGATTTTAAATTTTAAAATAAAAGCTATTTAAATACCTCAAGCTACAGACAAAATCAATTATAATTTGGGAGGGGAAGGGGGAAGATGAGTAAGAACAGGGCAGAATAGTCTTTTTTTTTTTTAAAGTTTTTCAGATGATTCTAATGTATAACTAGTGTTGATAATCACTGCTCTATAATTCTCAAGCAGGAGCAGAATGACATATACATATAATTTGTACTATACTTTCAAGAAATTTCCATTTGACTAATGCTTAAATTATATACCCTATAATATAAAATCATAAAGTTGGATGAATAGTAGTTAAAAGTAAATACTGGGTAGTAATAATCTTTGGACTTATTATGACCAAGTACTTTAAGCACTTTACGCAGATCAAGTTAATTCATTCAATGCTCATAACATCTTAAGTGGAGGGTAGTACTGTTATACTTATTTTAAAGACTGGAACCTAAGGAGAAAAAAATGTCAAAAGGTCTACCTGAAATTCAAGAAAATAAAGTGACATGCAATTAAACTAAGAAAGTCTAACACTATAGTTCATAAACAAATCAGTCATTAATAATCTTCAATCATTATACCCTGATCTGTGCATTTGCTCCATAATCAGAACATGCCAGTTTCAAACAAATATGAGAAATTATATTAGAAACAGGAACAAGCTTTATCATCTCTTAGACCACTGCACAAAGGCAAACTTAATCCCATACACTTATCTCACACAATGTTCCTTGGAGGAATTGTTTTCTTACAACCAAAATAACATATTTTAAAAGCTAGCAAGGAATGGAGGGTATGAAGCAAGTCTGGAAATCTCAACTTCCCTTCTACGTCTTCAAAATCTAATATAAAGATTTTCTCTTTAATAATTTAAATTTATCCCATTGTGAGCACAGCTTTTATTTCAAATGAATTTTCAGAAGAATAATTTATGCTTAAATATCTTTCAAAATGTTTTGAAAGATTTTTTTTTGCCACTTTAAGAAGAGTAGCCTAGGTGTCTAATAGTCATATTAATCTGCAATTCTTATAAGAAACTTCAACCATCTTTAGTTACTCCTAATGTGGTCACAAAGGTGCAATGAAAACTTATTGAGTTTCAGAGACTCATGAGAGGCATACAAAAGGAATGGACAGAGTTCCCTCTGCTGGCTCAGAAGGGGTACAAATATATAACTGCTGAGAAAAAGATTTTGAAGAAACTGTCATGCTATATATATTCAAACATGCATCTTAAAGTAAAATACTCAAAAGTCACAAACTATGCAAAATGACTAATCATCATTACGCAATAAGGAGTAATAATAATACTAGATTCATGCCTCTGGCACTTTAGCTTACAAACTTAATGTCCACAAATGACCTACTAAATATACATAGGAGTTTTATTACCTCTATTTAATCATTAAGAAACTCGGGCTTGGGAAGTGGCCTAACTCCCCGGAGTCAAAATATCGGTAAGTAGGAGGGAAAGATAGAACCTAAACCTGGATTTTCTCTCTTATCCTCTGACTTTCCAATACCCCAACTAGCTTTATCATCTCTTAGACCACTTTAAGTGCTTTATTTATGGTGTTTTAGTGAAACAAAGTTAACAGTAAGATAAATATTTAAAAGTTAAACAGAATAGTGGTTAACTCCCTACAAGTGACTGGACATATTGTTTTCCGACATGTGAATTTTAACGCATTAAATATTGCTCTCAAGTCAGTCGGTCAGTACCAAGGAATTTAAGACAAAAATAACAGATGCCTTGTGATCAGATTTGACCTGCAATTGCACATAAAGTTTTATTTTCTATTTCTGATGTAATGAGTTAATACTTTTCCAATCATGATTTTCATCAACACAGTATTTGAGTAAAATCTTCACTTTCAGAAGTATAGAAAATCAAGTATATTGCCAGTAACAGAATCACAGTTGGAAAGTTATGTAGATGGGCCACTAGCTTCACCAACCCACAGAGTAAACAATCCATTATTCAAAATGAAATAGTGCTTCACTTCCCTAAAGTGTGTACTTAAGTCAAAGGCCTAGGCATGTTTAACTCCCTATTTCAAGGTTTTGTGAGTACAGAAATAGGAAATATATAAAGAAAAGGAATCTTCAAAGAGAAATCAGGATCATCTGAAAAATATGTCTCAAAAGTACAGATGGGATTTAGAAATAATTTATCAATCCACAATCACTATAAATAATTACAAACTTACCTCAAGCTGACCTCCCCATGCAGCTGTGTTTACAATATCATCACAGTACTTTCCAAACTCCTCTGCAGAGAATAGATCAGAAAATAGCACTTAGTATTTTTCATAACTCATGTCATAAGAACCCTTTTTTTATGGCTCCCACGATTCCTGATGGAACTGCCTGAGTTATGAATTTCCTCCTTCTGTACCTGTACTTTCCAGAATTTAATCCACTTCCCAGATCCAAACTTATACCGACTCCAACTTTCCACCACCTTTTCATCCAAGAGTATAGCAATCCATTTCTACTTATCTCCCTCAGTCTCAACTCCACGGACCTTAATTATATGAACAAGTCTAGTTTCTCTCTTTATTCCAAGCAATGGACCCCCAAATTGCCAACATATTCACTGCCTTGACATGTTCTTCAAAGCCTAAATCTACATCTGAAAGAATACACTGTAAGAATAAAAAATGCAGATCCTATAAAATCAGGTTCATTACAAGATGCCATAAGAAATATAAGAAGAGAATCAGGGTAAAACTGCAAATGAATTGAAGTTTCTTTCCACATGACAGCATCAAATAGTGCCTCCACTCATCATTCTGGAAGTGTTTATCCTATTTGCATCAATTATCAGTTCTAGCTAAAGAAGGGTTTTGTGTACCAGCCCTGGGATGAGATAAACAAACTAATTTCAGAGTTTTAATGGCATATCTTGAGCACATACACTCTTTTTTTTTTTTATGAAATTTTTTTTTAAATAATAAATTTTATTTTTATATTCCCCATACAATTGCAACCCCCTCATTCTGACCCCAATCCCTCCCCTCCCGCCACCCACTCCCTCAAAAGTGTCTCTGGTTCATAGTTATTTGTTGATTTTGATTTTCACTTTCTTATAGTTATTCATTTTCCTGGTCCCTTATTTAAGTTTTCTAGATTCCTGCTATGAGTGAGACCATCCGGTATTTTTCTTTTTCTTTCTGGCTTATTTCGCTGAGCATGATCCCTTCCAGTGCCATCCATGTTGCTGCAAATTGCATGTGTTTATCTTTTTTGAATGCTGAGTAATATTCCATGGTATATATGTACCACATCTTCTTGATCCAGTCATCTATTTTTGGGCATTTGGGCTGTTTCCAAAGCTTAGCTATTGTAAATAGGAGCACATACACTCTTATACAGAAAATTAAAATGGAAACTAACACCAATACTATTTAAAGAAAGGGAAAAGAATTATGGGAATCTAGGAAAAAGTATGTCCCATGTGTTTGTCTCATTCATTCACTGCTTTATCTCTAGGGCTCACAGTAGTACCTAGTTAGTTCCTGGCATGCAGTTGTCAATAAATATTGATTGAGTGAACGAAGATGATTAAATCGATTGTGTTTTCCTCTGATTCAGCATGCTGAGTTACCATCTCCTCTCGACTGCCCTACTGCTAATAATGAATTGAGGAGTTTGAATGATGTTACTTCTCGTGTGTGATACATCATAGCCAATTCTGGTTATCAAGAAAATAGCAATTATCTAAAACAAAGTAAATAGATATTAACATTCCCAATATGGCATCTATGGGAAATAAGTTGGCATCAGAATGAGGTGTTCACATACGTACTTGATATCTATCAATAGATGCCTTAGGCCTAATTCATTGCTAGAGCTTATTCTCATCTATTCTGCATTGTGCTGGATGTTCGTTCCATGGAGTATAGACTCAGTAAGAGAAAGTCAACAATAGAGTTCCCCAACTCCCTCCTGAACTCATTCAGACCACATGACTTACTCCCAATGTATACTACCACATCTGCCACTAACTTTCCGCTCTTATGCCCCTTGCCCCCTGAAACTTACAGATTTTCACTTGCTTTCTCCATTTTATCACCCCCCCTAAATATTTTATCTTAATTATCAAAGATAAAGAGAAATAAGGTGGGTTATAACACATTTGTTTTTGATTTTCAAAGCCAAGTCAAATTTTGCCTGAATATTATAGCCTATGAGAATAAAATTAACTCTCCCATAGTATAGGAGAAACGACAGAACTGGTAAGAACTGGTGTTCCTAAACTTTGTCTGCTTCAAGTCCAGGCCCTATACTTTCAGAGGGTGGTCAAAGCCTATCTTCCCCTAAATTTAACTTCATGAAATATGAACTTAAGAATACACTTTTTAACGATGATGATGATGAGTCCTAATCTCATTTTTATCTTATATAGAATGATTAACATTTTAACTATGAAAGACTAAGTATTTAAAAAATATTAAAGTCAAATGTACCAGTAGCTGGTAAAATACAGGGAAGAAAATCTGCATATATTCAATATTTAAAACTTTCTATCCCCATAAGGACTATATGAGTTTTAATTATCCTCAG
Source organism: Talpa europaea (assembly GCF_964194135.1). Taxonomy (NCBI): domain Eukaryota; kingdom Metazoa; phylum Chordata; class Mammalia; order Eulipotyphla; family Talpidae; genus Talpa; species Talpa europaea. Next base: position 34,797,503 of record NC_140069.1, read on the forward strand.
TCACAGGAGCACTTGATTTAACAACCAGAGCTATGACAGCAACAACAAAACATAGTAAAGAAAATAAATTACCTGGAGTGTACATATCTCCTGTATTAGGATTTGTTAAAAATGGCAGAAAGTCTTCCACATGGCTCTGCATGTATTCAGCAGCCTGACTCCTTAAGGCAGCCACAGTCAGAGGGCTTTCCTGTCCTTGCAGTTGATCTTCAATGGCTCTATACATACAGTGACCATCGGATTGGATCTGTTTAATTTCCAACTGCCTCGCTGCCAATATTTGAGTAAGTTTTTCACTTTCTACATGTCGAGCTCCAGATAAGTTCTCAATTTCAGCTTCAGCTATCCTTTCTTCCCGTTCCTTTTCCAATGCAGCTTTCTTTTCCTAAGGGGACAATGTAGGAAAATTAATTCATAAATATTAATTTACATTTATTAAGAAGATAAAAATGTAAGCTGCTCAAAACTTTTTGGCCTTTTTTCCTCTTCTGTCACAAATGTTATCATAGTGATCACATCACTTGTAGAGTTTTCTACACTGTGAACTCTTTTAAAGGGCGCCTATCTTGGGCCTCCCCGGTGGCGCAGTGGTTGAGTGCTGGGTTGCGAAGCTGCCCGCAGCCTCTACAGCGCCGGTTCAATCCCCAGCTGCTCCCAGGCCACTGGAGGAGGGTCCCACATGGCGAGCAGACCTCTCCTGCCGCCCGCTGCTCCCCTCAGCAGTGTGCTTTGGTCCTTCTGCCTGCTCTGCTGCCCGTTCTGGCTCTGGTGAACTCTCTCACCCTCCCATGCTTCTGATTGTACCCAGTGCTTATATAAACAAACAAACAAACAAATAAATATTTATAAATAAATAAATAAAATAAAGGGCACCTATCTTACCTTATCTGTCCCTGACACTTAGCTCTATATTGAGACAAAGAAAAATTATTCATTGAGGTTTGTTTAAAAACTATACATCAAGTTTCTAAAAAGTTTACTTACTAATTTCATATCACTTCCTTATGACTGGATTGTCCTAGGCTTTTTTTTTTAATTTTATTTTTATATTCCCCATACAATTGCAACCCCCTTATTTTGACCCCAAGCCCTCCTTTCCCCGTTCCCCCCACCCCCATAGTGTGTCTCTGATTCATAGTTATTTGTTGATTTTGATTTTTTCTTTCTTATAGTTATTCATTTTCCTGGTCCCTTATTTAAGTTTTCTAGATTCCTGCTATGAGTGAGACCATCCGGTATTTTTCTTTTTCTTTCTGGCTTATTTCGCTGAGCATGATCCCTTCCAGCGCCATCCATGTTGCTGCAAATTGCATGTGTTTATCTTTTTTGAATGCTGAGTAATATTCCATGGTATATATGTACCACATCTTCTTGATCCAGTCATCTATTTTTGGGCATTTGGGTTGTTTCCAAAGCTTAGCGATTGTAAACAGTGCTGCTATAAACATAGGGGTGCAGGTGCTCTTTGGAATTGATGTTTCTGTGTCCTTTCAAGCACAGCATTAAAAAATTTAATTCCAGGCTAATTCAAGTTTCTTCATTTATCCCTAATAAGGCATTAATATGCTAAATTGCCCGAGAGGCATCAATGTGCTGAAACCTTTAAAAGGAACTATCTGTCTTTTAAAAAGGTGTGTATATACTCACACATTTAATTAAATTAACAGATAAAAACATTCTTTATTAAAAAAAAACTATTACAAATAAAGTTCCCCTAAGAATCACTGCCAATCCAGTGCCAGCCCCCTAGAGATCTGGTGTGTATCCTTGTTTTTTTCCTATGCATTTTAAAAATATAGGTGTACAAAGAGAAAATGTATAGAAAAATATTATAACAAAAATGGAATCACCCAATATTACCTCAGTGAAAAAGTAAATTTTAAAAAATGGAATTAAACATTCTATTTTGCAACTTGCTTTCCTTATTCAATATGAGCTTTTCCTACGGTAGCATATGCCAGTAAGGGGGAAGGGACAGTCAATAAGAGGTATATGACCTGAAGGATGGATAGCAGGTAGAATGGAAAGTTTGGAAAAGAGAAAAATTTCTGAATCAAAAAAGACAAGAAAGAATCAAAAGCCAGAAAGCACTACATGTTTCATAGTTGCAAACAGTTCAAACTGCTAGAGTACAGAGAAAAGTGTCAAAGGTGAGGTTGGTGAAAATAGGGTGAGGGAAAGGGAACACTGGACTATTGTGAAGGACTATGGGTGCTCTGGTGGCGGGAGAACTACGGTGACCACACATGAGGAGAGAAATCCTATACTATCAAAAATGAACAAGGATATAAGAAAAAAAAAATTCATTAAAAAAAGAGAAAGAGAGATGAGGTTGGGGGTTACAAAGAAAGGTTAAATATTAAGTCAGTTTGCATACATAATTTAAAAAAGAATAACACTCTAAAAAGATATAGACAGAACAGTACTTTTCTCTGGGTGGTAGAATTACAAAATTCTATTACAAAATTTAAATTTTGGAGCGTGTGTGTGTGTGTGTGTGTGTGTGTAAGCACATCCATACTAATTATCTGTCTCTTTCTAATTCTCTACTGTGAGTATAGTTAAACATGTATAATCAACAGGGATATGCTGTTCAATTTAAGAGAATAAAAACAATTAAGTACAGTAAAGGATTTGGTAACACAAGAAAATAAATAGGAAAAAATAAAGATTTTCATGCCCAACTAACTCCTCCTTAACACAGAAGTGGTGACGGGAAAGGCAATTTTCTATTTAAATTAATGCCACATAGTGTACTGCATGCCTTTATGTGCCAAGGGAGATGAACCTAAAGTGATTTCTAAGTTATGTGAATCAAAAGCAGTATTACCTCCCCAATAAAACATAAGCCTACTTAAGTTTTTTTCCTCAAGTCACACAAGAAGTAGCATGAACACATTATTTTACTGCATACATACAAATGTGGTTACAGCATGATAAAACCCTAAACCACAAGATGGCACTATTTCTTTATAAAAGACTAACCGTTTCAGAGGGGAGAGGGAGAATAAGCACCTTAGATATCATCTAATCCAAACCCTCACTTCCCCTTCTGAGGAAACAGCATGCAGAAAGATTTCCAAAGGCCATACAGCTGGTTAGAAGCAGAGCAGGGACCAAGCACAACACAGAGTTCCTTCTATCCAGGCACCTAAATCAGAATAAAAGTTGGGGTAGATGGGAGCTGAAGTTAATGATGTCATATACTAGTTACTGGAAAGTGGAACTTTATATTATTTGCAAAACTATATATGCCTCTAAAATACTAATGTAATCATTTCCTTTTTTCTTTCTCCCCACATGTTCTGCTTTAATATTCTGCAGCAAATGACTTTCCTTTCCAGGGCACTAGGTGGGAAATCCACTAACTTCTTTTCCCAATAATGTATAGTTTTGGGGAATGTACAGTTTTCCAATGGTCTATAACCATTATACTAGAGTTGATATGGTATTAAATTATAAAATTTAATGACTATCTCTGTAGAATAGCACACAACTCATAACTATAATGTCAATAAAACTGTAGTCATGTTGATATGGTAATATAACCAAAACAACTCTGAAGAGGAATCTTAAACCTATCAAACCAGATTTCATTCCGGATCTCAGACAGTTCTTGGAATACAGTTCTGCTAAATTCTATTTTGATTTAAAATAGATACCTAAAGGTTTCCACCACACCTAACAGTTTCCACTTAAGCTTTTCATTTAAATAAAATACTCCTGGTTTTCTAGATTAGAGAAAAAGAAATTTGCTCTACAACATTCAGCAATATTCCCATAATGAAAACTTTATAAAATTTTATGTTTTTCTACCAGAGACTACTATTTTCCCCAAAGATAAACACCATTACTGGCTTTTTAATAAGTGTATCTCTGGCAAAATATAGGTTTGAAATAGCTTAATACCCAATTGCTCACCCTCTCTTCAGGCTTCATTTTCTTTAGCATTTTGAACTCTTTATTTTTTTAAGATTTATTTATTTATGCATACAAGAACTGGGGTACAGGCCAGAGGTGTGGGGGGGGGGGTGAGAGGATTCACCAGAGACAGAGTGGGGAACAGAACAGGCAGACTGACTGAAATACACTGCTGAGGGGAGCAGCAGGCGAGACAGAAGAGATCTGCTGCACCATGTGGGTAGCTCCCTGGCTGGCGTGGGCTCGAACTCCTGCTGCAGAGGCTGTGAATAGCTTCACAGTGCTGTGCTTAACCTCTGTGCCACCAGGGAGGCCCAGCATTATGAACTTTTAGTGTTCTCTGTTCCAGAATTTTTATTACTGTAACAAAATAAGAAACTCTGGACATTATTTGTTCTCTGCCAAGTACTAAAGCATAAAAGATGTTTTGAGGGTACAGCTGAAAAAGGTACTCATTTCAAGTAAGCATATTTCAGGAAAAAGTCACAAAATGTTTGAGAAAGGTAAGGAGTTTTATTTTGTTGCCTAAAGGTACAGGTAGAAATGAGTAATTAGTAAACATAGGTAGGAGTTATGTCCTTATGTTTTCCAGATACTCTAAATGTATCTAAGTGGAAGCAATTCCAACAAATTCTTTATTATGCAATTGCTAAGCAAAAAATTCTGTCCTTCACCTTTGATCTCTAGAAGCTAGATGACAATTACAAGGCTATTACAAAAACATGCCTTTAAATAGATAAACTAGATAACCTCAAAGATATCATGAAATCTAAATTCATAATCATAATATTTACTTAAGAATGAAATTTTATACAGGAATGAAATTTTGTACAGGTATGAAAAATGATTCACTATTTGCCATTTCATTTGCCTTTCAAATAAACAAAAAACACCACTGCCCTTAGGTGGAATTTTTAAAGAGGCATATTATGCACTTCTTAACACAGTAAACAACACTATCATTTGTTGACCACTAGATCTCAGGCTTTGTGTTAAGGGCTTTGTAAAAAAATATATTTAACATTCACAATAATTCTGTGAAGTATATATCTCCCCCACTTAATACATGTGAAAGAGTTAAGAATCTTAACAAAGTCACAACAGTAAGTGGAATTAAATTCCTCCATTCATCTAACACTAAACTTCATTAAATTATGTACTACTAAATTGTGAAAGACAAAGCTAGCTTAAAAATAAGTATGTAAATCCTCAAATGCATTGTTAGTAATACAATCTTTGAGACTATAGAGATTGAATTTAAACTCATTATGTGCACTATATATTTTGTTTAATTTCTAGGTTTAAATCTTTGTTTCACTACTTAATACCACAGTTTTTAACCAAAGTTATTCATCAGAATCACCTGGTGCATCACTTTGAAGTTTCTGAATTATCAAATCTAGAATAATACATTGTGTAAAAAAATATCCTTTGCACACCCCCTTTCTGTCCCTACCCTCCTATGAGAATCGCAAACTGCACAAGTTATTTTATATTTCATTAAGTCTATTTTCTTCTCTATAAAATGGGGATGTGAAGTCCTATTTTATAGGATTATTATCAGGACTAAGTAAGATTTCACATCATCTATTAACCCAGCATAGTATCTGGCACATTGCAAGTAAACATTATTTAAAGTCCATTTTTTTTCTGTTTCCTTCCTATATAACTCCTAAGATAGTACTGAGCACAGCAGTAGCTTAAATACTTGTTGACATGACTTTCATACCCGTCTCTTCTGTGCTTTAGAAATCCGAGGCACATGATTTTCAAGAACCAAGTTTGAAAAGTCAACGGCAACACAATCTATCTGAAGGAAACAAAAAAAGTATTAACAAGTTAATGAAACACATTTCTAAATTATTATTCAAAGTAACAGATCATGAAATTATTCATAAAAATCACAAAGGTGTAATCTCACAATATTCAAATTTGAGTAATAGCATTAGATACCATATTAGATGAGATGATTTATCTCCTTTTCCATTTTTAAGGAAAAAATGGTCAGGTTACCAGGAAGTTTCCTTACAGCTTTTCAAGACAGTGTTTATGCCTGTATGCTTTCCTTCCTTTTTAGAATGCCTATTCCATTAATCTACACACTTCCTTGTAAATGCCAATGCATACAGCACTCAAGCCTTCCCTTCCAGTGATGACACTAATTAGAGGATCTCTAAGATCCTGTGCTGATACAGTTCATTATTAATTTTATAACCTCAAATATGGCAGCAGAGACCTTTCCCTCTTAGACACAACCTGAATAGCACTGTTTCTTGACTTTACTAACAACAGAGCTTTATCCATCCTTTCCCATCTACAAAGTGATAGCTATAGGTAGAAAATTCAACATAATTATTGGTAAAATAGTACAACCAATGTTAATAATCAAATGGCTATTAAGTATTTGCTGAAGAAAAACAGATGTTAAGACTTAAAACAATGAGTATTAGCTAGTATTTTATTATTGCAACAATAAGTTAAGCTAGCTTTTAGTGTGATATATATAAAATACACTGAAGCTTCTAACAATAGAGTAACAACATCCAAAGCTATGACCCAAATGATCAAAATACCGAAATCAGATTAAGACTTCAAAGAATGTTTATCAACTTTGAAAATTAGGATTTTTACAAATTTTGGAGAAATCTGCTAAAATCTACAAACTGCCTATAGACAAAATACAGAAAAGTATCTGAAAAACAAAAGAAAGCAATGACATAAAAATTCACGTAGCTTTCAGAAAAAAAACAAGTTAGTTAATGATAAGATTGTAGTCAATGTAGATATAGAGAGTAAGTTTGCATATCAACAGGTAGACAAGATGTAGCTTAAGAATCAAACATTTTTGTCCTAGAAAACCTGGACAGAATCTCAAAATTGAAAGGCCTAAGAAAGCAAACAAAGCAATCTTGCTAATAGAGAAAATAGAGAGACAATCAGGAATAGCATGATTATGACAATAATATTAAACTCCTGGAGACTCAAGGCTTTATTACCTGCAAATAAAATATGTTAATAGCATGCAAAGCCTGAATGTTGATGACTAGATAAAAAAGTTAAAGAAAATGAGACTGGGGCCTCCCTGGTGGTGCAGGGGTTAAAGTCTCAGCGTTATCAAGCTATCACCAGTCACTGTGGCATGAGTTTGAACCCCGATCACAGAGCTAACCCACATGGTGCAACAGACCTCTCCTGTTTCACCAACTGCTCCCCTTAGCAGTGTATTTCAGTAGATCTGTCTGTTCTGCTCCCCACTCTGTCTCTGGTGAATCTTCTCAACCCCCACCACCCCCCACACCTCTGGCCTACACACCAGTTCTTGTATGCATAAATAAAATAAATCTAAAAAAAAAAAGAGACTATACCTAATAAAACTACCATTGCAAATTAGTACAGACAAGCTATTTCCCTGTCAACAACAAACCAAAAAAGAACAAAATAAAATTTAATTATGGTAGATAAAATTTTGCATTAATATAAAAGCATTCTAATTATCAAAAACAGAGTGAGGTTATGGAGTCCATAATCCTTGATATCAAAATGCAGGTGATAAACTATCACACCATACAAAGTTATCAAAGAATTCAGTATTCACATGCTGGCATAAGAGAACTCTGATTTCAAATTATGGCTCTGACATTTAAAAGTTGTTAACTAATTCATGATAAAGTTCTTAATCTGAGTTTGTTTCTCACCTGAAAAATGGAATTAGTTACACTTACTTCATACGTAATACTTCATAGTGTGTTACTCTGAGAATTCTATAAGATAGTAAATTGTAATATGCCAAAGTGCTTGGCATACTCTTAATATTAACTACAATGACAAATTAAGTATTAGTTAAAATTAACTAATTCCATTTACCCAAGAAACATCAGTATAATACCCAAGAAACATCAGTATAATTACATTTACCCAAGAAACATCAGTAAATTTTCATTCATTACAACTTGTTTATAAAGCACTTGTACAACATAAAAATTACACAGGTTGTCCCATTTGATTTTTAAAAATCTTGTACATTTTTAAATAGCAGAAGTATTTGCATGATATTACATGTGGAGAAATTTAAGTTCAGGAAGTTTAATTTACCCAGGTGCCAATCCTATTGTAATGGCAATTATGGGAGCAGCAGTCTGGTGTTGCAACTTTGATTTGGTGGATGGAACAGATTTGGTGATTTGGAACAGATTTCCTCTGTTCCACTTTATCAACCGGTTCATCTGCAAGTTAGCAGTTAAATACATAGGTCTTTGCCGACCTCCCTTACAAAAATACACTACCAAGTAAACCTAATCACAAAAAAAGTTAATGAAAGATGATGTATGAGCAGACTGAGTACCCTCATTTTCTTCCAATTAGATGATTCATATAGTAAACAGTTCAACGGAAGAGGCCAACTGCCTACAAACGCTAAAGGCAAAGACAAACATTACTTCACATACCTTACTCTCCTTAGATGCTAATTTAAATTGCTCTAGTTCTTCTCTATGTTTCTGTTCCATTTCAGCTTCCAACTTTGCAACATCTTCAGTGAGTTGCTTCCTCCTCTTTTTGTCATTCTTGGGAACAGCATTTTTCATACCCTGAATTTTGGCTGAAAAGCCACGAAAATTACTGTCAAAACCCAGCGAGTAAGAGAAACAGGAACCGTGGGGCTTGGTTTGGAGAGAAGGAAGAAGTGATAATGGAAGCAAGAAAAGTCATTTATATCAGATTACAGAAAAGGGTCCAGATGAAGCTGAGACTCCCCCCCAAATATATTTTTATATATATATATTCATTTACATAAGCGTGAATTTGCCTAATGTGGTAGGAGGATGAAAAAGAAAATAACTGCCTGCAACAAGTTTTATATAAAATCTTTCAAGCATCCTTTCTGAGTCCTCAAGGTAAAGACAAGGCATTTCAAAACGTGCCCAGCGAGGCCAAGCATCAGAATCGGGGGCGGGCTGGTAAAGGGGCGGGGAGTGGGGCGGAGAGGGGGGCGGGCGGGGTCCGAGGCGAGGCAGGGGAGGGCGCTCGGACACCAGCACCGTGCGGCGGCTCAGGGGGTGCGCGGCAATACCCACAAGCTCTGAAACTCTAGGTGACTGAGGGGTCCCCGGGGCAGAAGCGTCGGGATGGAAGACACTGGCTTTCCTGGGGGAATCCTAGGAGGAGCCACACCAGCAGCCCTTCCAAGATGCCCCAGGAGCGACCCGCCACGCGCCCTGGGTTGGGGTCGGGCTCCTGGAAGTGCCCACCCTGCCCTCACCTTGCAGCTCCTTCTTCTCTCTACGGTGCCGTCGCATCAGCTGCTCTTCCTCATCAAGCTCCTCGGTGGGGACAGCCTCCATGACGACCAGGTAGCTCAGCACACGCGCTACCACAAACCCGCACCACCGGCGAGCCAGCACCTTCCACCCCTCAACCCTCACCCGCAGCTCCATTGGCCGCGGCCGAGCCCCAGCCCCGCCTTCAAGGCGGCACCGGATCTTAGCCGAGTCATTGGAGCGAGAAAGGAGCATGGACTGCTGCGCATGCGCTCTCCCTCGACTCCCGCCGCTTAATGGGGCGGGGCGGCGGGGGGAGGAGCCATAAAGGAGCTCGGGGGTGGGGCTTGGCCAGCGGGAGTTTGCAGCCTCGCGATTGATAGCGCCCTCGTATTGATAGAGCCCCTTCCCCAGCAGCGGTACGTGCCCGGTTTTTGGCGCTGGCGTGGGCGCGCGGAGATGACGTGAGAGGAGCCATTTTGGCTGTTTGGTCGAGGTGAAGGGCTTTCGTCTTCACTTTTGATTTCGTTTGGTGGGAAGAGCTGTTGGAAAGGTAAGAAAGAGACGTAAAACTTTCATGGGAAACCGTTGATAATTTTCAGGGGGAAACTTTGAGCTGAATTAAACTTTAGCGTATTAAATTTTTGTTTACTGTTTTCAAGGTTTTAATACTGCAGTGGAGAAGAAACAGCAAAGTAGTAAGAGAAAATGCCGCCTCTTGAAACGGATATAGCGGTGGAAACAGAAGAGAGAGTAAGGATTGAGTACCATGTGGTTCAGGAGCTGAAAGAGCTATGCGCAATGATAAAGAGGTTAATGTCAGAGCGCTTGAGAAATTTTGAGGAATTAAGAGCGTTGGCAGAAATAGGCGCACCTGAAGGTGCGGAGGATGGGATGGCTGAAGTAAACGCCAAACAAGATTTCCCAGAGCTTGAAGAAAAAGGGGAAGAGAAATGAAGAAAACGAGAGTCCTGTTGTGCAGATCCAGCAGATAGAATCCACGTGTACTCTGAATACCCGAAACAGGAAAAATCAAAGTTGAAACAATAAGAACTGAAGCAAGTTTTCCAGAATTGAAGACCAAACTAGATCTGCAAATAGAAAACACGCACGGGTTGTTCCAAAAATTTAACAAAAAGTAACCAAAGCAACACTTAACAAAAGAAAGACATTCTGGTTAAGATATATCCTGTTCACGTTTTCAAAATTGAAAGAAGTTCTACAAATAGCTGACCTTAGATCTTTCTCATGCAACTCTGTATGACAAGAATATGGAACAGTATCTACAAAATTTTCAGGACAAATAATCACATACTCGGTCAGGTTATCATTTCTTTATGAAGGCAACTGGAAGACGTTCACAGATATGCAGGGATTTCAAAAGTGTATCACCCAAGTACCATCCTTGAAAATATTGCTAAATGATTGACTCTAGCCAACAGAGAACATGAGTTAAAAATAGGGAAGCGATTGTATGAAAAAATTAGTGATAAAACATTAAAACTACCTAAAAGCATTAAGAATAAATTACCGCATATAGTATTATAAGACGAGTTGTAAAAAAGTAGATTTGTAAGTTGGATCAAAACTTCAGTTTATGTCATTTCAAACTGAAAAAGCATGCTAAATGTTTGATAGATAGAGAATAAATACTGTTGTTTTTTATCCTGAGCGTAGTGTGAAAGTATGCATATTCTTAAGCTACATGTAAGACCTTGTCACTGGACAAGCATTCCAAATGTTAATTTGTTAATTTGACAAAATGGGAAACAGGTCAGTACAGTTTTATTTTCCCTGCTTTTAGTTGGGGGAGGGGGTTTGTAATGTTATTATGGATCGTATTAAAAACTTCAAATCACTGGTAGCGAGGCACTGTAAACGCCTTTATATTATGCACATCTTGCCTAGGGAAGATAACTAGGTACTGCTTTATGTAGTTAAATTGTAAGTGAATCTGACATTGAGGTTAAGTAACATAAAAATATAAAGTGAAAAAATGAAAAAAAAACAGCATTGAATTCAGCATAAAATAGAGGTACAGATGAGTTGACACACTCATAAAACTGGTTAAATATCCCTATGAAAAAATTCAAATTGGGTCAAAAGTCAGTCTTAATGCCTGGATACTCAGGTCTGTGTAAAACAAGGGATAAAAGAGTTTAAAGGCAGTGGAAACCCTGAGTTATAGTAACATTTTTTTAAGAATGCAAAAACTACTTTCAAAACACCATACAGATGTAACTTAAGAGACTTTATGTGGTACATTATGTAGTATTTTAATGTAAATGTTCATACCTTGATGTGGGTGGTAGTTTTGCTAATATATGTATATATATATATATATATATATAGGATTGTTAGAAAAGTCATGACATTTTTTTCTGGTTTTCAAGCAAAAATGCGTCATGACTTTTCCGACAACCCAATATTTTAAAAATTGTACATTTAAAATTAGTACCTTTTATACACATAAAATTAATAAATAATCCTTTAGTAAAAGAATAGGTATGACAGACTATTAAACTCTTGACTTCAGCACTTAAGGTTTTTAATAAGGTAAAAGGTAAAGTGGAGATATAGTTAATAGGGGTATGTGTATATAACGTTACTTTATTTGCACTCTTTTCTAATGCTTCTGAAACATTTCTAAATGATCTTATGTTAGGATACAGAGTAAAAGTAATTTTCCAAAGCACAAGTCACCACACTGAAAAAGTACCTTGAGATTGAATTCAAACATTCAAAAATCACATACTTGGAATTTTTGAAATGTTCTTCAAAACCTTTTAGGTCAAAGCAGAAATTATAGCAAACACTGATAACTTAGTGTAACGGCCAGGGAACTATTATGTGGACGGATGTAGGAAAGGCAAGGAATACAGAATACAAGCAATGAAGAATGGGATATATTTCTAGGAAAGACCTAGCAACTGGATTTTCTAAATTTCGCTACCTTGCAATCCTAAATAGACAATTTCCTAAATATAGACTATTCTAAGCACCACAATAAACTTCCTCATGACAGCATTCTCCCAATTAAGGTTAAACAAATTCTAAGCAGCTGGCAACAGTTGTTTCAAAGGAGAAGTCAGACTTTTCACCTTCCCATCGTTGTTCTCAGATGCCAGAATAATACTTGCTGTGTGATCTTTTTATTGAAAAGTATGGTCCTCAAAAACAGTATTAACATTGCTTCACTCATAAAACTGACACACTAATAAAACTGGTTAAATATCCCTATTGAAAAATTCAAATTGGGTCAAAAGTCAGTCTAACCCCAAGATACTCAGGAGCTTGTTAGAAATGCAGTGTCTCAGGTATTTAACAGCATGGATTAGATCACATGTATTATGGAGCAGCTACAAGCTGCCTCACTTAACACACCTAATGAGTGTACCTAATAAGAGTTTGATAAATGACTATTACTAGAATTCAGAAATTAGCAGTGTCTGTAAGAGTTCCGGTGCTTATATTACAAGCTGTTGTAAAATCCCAATTTGAGGCAAAGATGAGGTAACATTTTCCAAATATTTCAAGTGAGGATTGGTGCTTTGTTTTTCTCCTCTCTTGGAAATGTTCAAGGAGTGCAGTTAAAAATGGTAAAGAATGAGTCTGTCTCTAGTGAATAAAATCACATTGAGATAGATTTAAACTCAGTTCATGTCCAAGTATTTCAACAATTCTGGACAAAGTCAAACTCTATAAAAGCTGTTAAAGACCTGAATCAACTACCTAATTGGTGACAGGAGTATTGGCAACAGTTGGAACAGCAGTTTTAGCAAATTGAAGAGAGGGTAAATTTCATTTTCCAATGAGCTAAGTAAGCCCTTGAAGGTGATGACTTTGTATTGGTGTGGGTTAGACCAGTGCTGTTCACATTTGAATATGCAGACTAGTTGCCTGGAGATCATATTAAGATACAGATTTCCTGTATTTGGGGGTGAGACTGAGATTCTATTTTTTACACTTTCTTATTGTAACGGCAGAACAGGACACGGAGCAGGTTTTCTATGATTCTATGCAGACGGGGTAAAGGAGGAGAGTCTTGGAGGCCTCTGGCTTTTGCAGGCTTTTATTGGGATTTACCAGGTACACAGCAGGCAGGGGTGCTGTGGGGCAGGGAGGCTAGTAGGCCTCCCAGCCCCCAGCAAGTCTTTGCTCTTTCTGGGCTCTCTAGCCTTCTCTCCCATTCTCTTTGCTTCTGTCATTGTTCTTCTCATTTGTTCTTCTCTCAGCTTCTGCTGGTGTCCCCGTGACGCTGCACTTAAAAGCCCAGTCTTAGCCCAGGTGAATCCCATCTACAATATGTCCACACCCTATCCAGGTGCCTGCCATCAGGCATGCATTCAGGACCGCAGGGTTCTGTCTTCTATCCTAATGTCAGGAGGGCAGAAAAGCCTGATAATTTTGGCCTCCCCGGTGGCGCAGTGGTTGAGCGCTGGGTTGTGAAGCTGCCCGCAGCCTCCGCAGCACCGGTTCGATCCCCTGCTGCTCCCCGGCCACCAGAGGAGGGTCCCACATGGCGCGCAGACCTCTCCTGCCGCCCGCTGCTCCCCTCTGCAGTGTACTTCTGCCCTTCTGCCTGCTCTGGTCTGGTGAATTCTCTCACCCTCCCGCGCTTCTGACTGTACCCAGTGCATGTATAAACAAACAAATAAATAAACAAATAAAAATACATGCCTCTTTAAAAAAAAAAAAGAAAAGCCTGATACTTTTACCTTACTCTACACTTACGTGTTGCTGATACTATTCATCTGGGTACCTGCCACACTTGAAAGTAAAATAATTAAAAACTACACTGTATTTACTAATGGTGAAAGTGAAACAAACATAATTGTCTTAAAGCCACTCAGTAAATATTAGAATCAAATCTGATTGCAGGATTATTTTCTATGTAATGCTGCCTGTTACCCATACTACAGCACCCACTAAAAAGATTGACAAGAAAGTTCATTACTTCAGGTAAAGTTCATATCCAGGACAGAATGGCTGTGGAGTGGGTGGGATGACTTTTGTTTGTAATGTGACAAGCATGATTTGTGACAGGGATATCTGTAAATAGATCAGACGTGTGTTTGGAAGTTCAGAGTCAGAAAACTGGAAATTGAGGTTTGGGTTTTCTGAGTTGAAGGTTGTAGGGCAGGAAGGACACAGTGCAGGTTTTCTGATCCAGCAGACCAGGTAAAGAAGGAGTCCTAGAGAGTCCTCGGTGGCTTTTCAGACTTTTATTGGGATTTACCGGGTACGTGGCAGCCTTCTCTCACGTCTTCTCTGCTCTTCTCATGGCTCTGCTACTCTCTCGGCTTCTGCTCCTCTGCTTCCCTCTCGGCTTCTCTTCGCCTGTCCGTGACAGCGGCCTTAAAAAGTCGAGTCTTAGGGGGCCTCCCCGGTAGCGCAGTGGTTGAGCGCTGGGTTGCGAAGCTGCCCGCAGCCTCTGCAGCGCCGGTTCGATCCCCGGCCACCGGAGGAGGGTCACACATGGCGCACAGACCTCCCCTGCCGCCCGCTGCTCCCCTCAGCAGTGTACTTCGTCACTCTGCCTGTTCTGTTCTCCGCTCTGGCTCTGGTGAATTCTCTCACCCTCCTGTGCTTCTGACTGTACCCAGTGCTTGAATAAATAAATCTTAAAAAAAAAAAAAAAGCCCAGTCTTAGTCCAGGTGAATCCCATCTACAAATGCCCACACCCTACTCCAGGTGCCCGCCATCAGACATGCGTTCAGGACCTTAGGGTTCCGTCATCTATCCTCATGGCGGAAGGGCAGAAAAGCCTGGTACTTTTTACCTTACCCTACAAAGGTGATCTTTGAGATCATGAGAAAACACCCTGGACAGAGTAATAGGAAATAGAAGTAAAATGGAAAGGAGATTAAACAGGAAGGAACACCTTTATGCAATGGCATAGGGTAAGGAAAAATGTCAGGCTTTTCTGCCCTCCCGCCATCAGGATAGATGATGGATCCTTGCTGTCCTGAATGCATGCCTGATGGCGGACACCTGGAGTGGGGTGTGGGCATAGGTAGATGGGATTCACCTGGGCTGAGACTGTGCTTTTAAGGGCGGCGTCACGAGGATGCCAGCAGAAGCCGAGAAGAGCAGGAGAAGCCGAAAGAGAAGCCAAGAAAGAAGCAGCAGAAGCCGAGAGAGAAGCAGAGAAGGCCGGAGAGCCTGGATAGAGTGAAGACTTGCTGGGGGTTGGGAGACTGCCAGCCTTCCGTTCCCCACAGCACCCCTGCCTGCCATATGCCTGGTGAACCTCAATAAAAGACCTGCAAAAGCCACTAAGGACTCTGACTCCTCCTTTACCCGGTCTGCTGGATCCTAGAAAACCTGCACTGTGTCCTGTCCTGCCCTTTACAAATGGGTAGGTATTAAATATTATTTGTAAGCTTCAAAAATAATCCCATTATAAATTCTGACTTGTAGTTCACAACTACATATCTTAGGTAGTTGAGTTTAAATTAAATGGCTAGGAGAAATACAAGTTTGGGTCCCTGTAATCCTCTGGTCACATTACTTTTGTCCACTGATACATAAGCCTGTTTTAAGATACCTCGTTTAATGTACATTGTTGATTCACTAACATTAAGCCCATGACCAACAGCACTATCATTCATGGTCTTAATGAATTTTATCCACATTATATTTTCTCTGTAAAGCCTGTCACAGCCTTGCACTTAGGAACATGACACAGCATTATTCTCGGGGGCCATTTTATACCTCAAAATCACCAAGAAATTTTAGCACTATTAGTGTAAAGTGCACTTGATTTTAGTGTGAGCATTGAGATACGACAGAGTGACACCTCTTTGCACTTCAACTGGAACCCTGTCTGCCAAGTGACTCAAATTTGCTCCTCTATATATGCACATGCACATGAAAAAATCTTTAGTATTGATTGGGGTGTTAAAAATTTAGGGAGTAAACAAATTCACAAAGAATCCACAAAAATGACTAATTCATTCAACATTTTTGTTCAGTGTTAATTCTCATGTTTGGGAGCCATTTCTCTAATGAGATTTGAAGATGGTGATTTTCCTTGAGATACTATAACACTGACAATTCCCAGTGAATTAAGGATCACTTGAAAAATTCAAAAGGAATCCATGGTTACCATGAATTGCTCGGCTGACTTTTGCTGCTTTTCTCATATTTATACTGAGCCAGGAAATCTGAATATCCAGCAGTCATTAGTTTGCTGTCCTCTCTGGCACAACAAAAAAAGAATGTTTCCAGTATATATAGAACAGACCAAGATGAAATGTTGAAATCTAGAATACCTGTCCCAAATGTTAATTTTAAAGAACTCTTAACAAGACTAAATGATTATATGCCAAAAAAAAAAAAAATACAGAAAATAGAGGTTTTTCTTTGTGTGTGTAATTAACCAGACAGCATATTTGATATGCAACCAGGTATAAAATGAGATTGATATTTGAGTCATACTCAACCAGCTACAAATCTCTGCAGGTTATATACACAGCTAAGGAAACTGGGCCTTAGTTTTCATTAATTAACAATTTTATCACCTCATGCTAAAACTCTCACAATGATTGTGAGCGTGTGGTAGTCTTCTTGACTGTATGTGTGTGTATATGTGTGTTAGTGTACTTCGAGTGCCATAACAAGATACCATAGACTGAGTAGCTTTGTAACAGGGTGGTCCCCAGGAACACAAAGATCTTCACAAAGCCCAAGCCAGTTTTTCAACAGCAAATCGACATATGAAACAAACACACTAGAGAAACCAAAAATCACATTTGCGCTTATGGTAGCCAGTGCCATAGGGAAGCCCAATTTCCCCATGGGGCTGACTAACCACGGATGGCTCTGTCCTAAATCATGTTGGGCGCCAAATCTGTTATAGGACAAGGAGAGGGGCAGCCCAAACCCCTCAAACCTGCCTGTTCTAAATGGGTTCTGCCATCCGCCGCATCAACACAAAACATATGAGACTTTAATGGGAAGGAACTTTAATAAAACTAGGAAACAATACAGGTAAGGCAAAGAGTCTAGTTTCTAAATGAAGCACCCAAAGTTACCCGTCCCCTCGTGGGTACAAGTCCATCCATATGGGAATGGCTCAGAGCAAGGCCCCAAAGCCTGCCACAAGTCTAAAGCATCTTCCAGTGGGGACCCACAGAAAAGGGTCAGAAACAACCAGACAAGCCCGGAAGGAAAAGAGCAAAATCAACATCAAGATAAAAGCTGCCATTGTCACCTCCCCACGGGTCTCACCCACATCTGTGTCACCCAGTCCACGACCAAAAAGACAAGCTGTTTCTTCACGTGTCTCTAGGCTCCATGCACCTCCTCCAGGTCTCCTGGCTCCATCCTGCTCCTTCCTTCCTCAGTCTCTTCTGCAGCTTCTCTCCCTGCTCAGCTCCACCCTCCCTTGGGAGGGGCAGGGAATCTGGAACTTCCCCCTTTCCTGGGGACCACCCTGTTACAGCTTGACATAGTCCTCACAGTACTGGAAACTGGAAGTTCAACATCAAGGTAGCAGCCAATTACATTTCTGACTAGAGCTCTCTGCCTGACGTGGAGACAGCACCTTTTCACTGTATCCTCATGTGACAAAAGAAGAGAGCTCTCTGGTATCGTCTTATAAGGACACTACACTTTTTTTTTTTAAGATTTATTTATTTATACATACAAGTGGCACCCTTGTCAGCCGTGTACCTGGTAAATCCCAATAAAAGCCTGAAAAGCCACTGAGGGCCCCAGGACTCTATCCTCACCCCATCTCCTCGGATCATAGCAATCCTGCTCCTTCTGCAGCTACATGTGCTCTCATTTTCCTTTTCCTGTCCCTCTTCCACCTTCTGGCACTCTTTCCCTCAAACTATAGGCAAATAAAGCATTTAAGCTGTTCTCTCTTTATCCAGAGCTGTTTTCTCTCCTTTTTTACTAAGCATAGCCCAGACTGTAAGTGTGGGTTTCTTTTGTATCCTGTGTTTTTTTTTTTTTTCTTCTCTGCTTTGTTCACCCACCCACCCCCCACCTCTGTTTTTGTTGTTGTTGTTGTTGTTGTTGTTTTCAAGATCTCAGCTGCTGGGGAACCAAGAAATAATGCTCACATCTTTATGATAAATGCTATGAGAGGAAGTAGCAGGAGGAACTCATCAGAATACTCATCAGAATAGCAAACTGCAAAAACCTGGTGTTGTCTAAAGACTTGACACAGCGCACACAGCTAAGAGAAAAGCAACCACAGATGCCGCCCAGTCGGCCCTCTCCTGTGAAATCAACTCTCTGAGCCAGAGAAAGCGAAATGGTTGTTCAGGACTTTGAGTCTGCCATCTTCTCAGGTTGCTAGCCAAACAGCAGGACATCAGGCCTTCAGCAAAAGGACCTCCCAAGTGTGTATTGACATCCCCCTGCTTCATGCCCCCAAACAAAAGGAGGCAGGATGAGGAAAGGAAGAAAAGGAAGAAGGAGGGAGGGAGGGAGGGAGGCCTTCTGAAAATCTTAGATGGTTTAAAAAAGTCATTTATCAAATTTATTTGCAACAAAATGAGTGACCACAGCGAATAAACATACCTTAAGTTTTTCAGAACCTTTACATTTAAAGAATAATTGTTAACCTCAATGTATATCAGTTTGGGGGAATTTGAGCAAGTTATTTAAATGAAAAATTTCCCAAAGGGTAAATTAAATGATACAGTGGAGGTGGGCTTCTGACTCCTGTTAGGACTTGCTATGTTAACTGCTTTATTTTACTTTTTTTTAAAGCAATACTTTTTTTTTAAAGATTTATTTATTAATTTATACAAGCACTGGGTACAGTCAGAAGCGCGGGAGGGTGAGAGAATTCACCAGAGCCAGAGCAGGGAGCAGAACAGGCAGAAGGACGAAGAAGTACACCGCTGAGGGGAGCAGAGGGCGGCAGGAGAGATCTGCGTGCCATGTGGGACTGTTACTGGGCAGGGAGAGGGACAGCCCAACCCCGCAAACCTGCCTATTCTATATAGGGTTTTGCCATCCACCGCACCGACACAAAACATGAGACTTTAATGGGAAGGAACTTTAATAAAACTAGGAAACAATACAGGAAAGGCAAAGAGTCTAGTTTCTAAATGAAGCACCCAAAGTTACCCGTCCCCTCGTGGGTACAAGTCCATCCATATGGGATCGGCCCAGAGCAAGGCCCCAAAGCCTGCTACAAGTCTAAAGCACCTTCCAGTGAGGACCCACAGAGAAGGGTCAAAAACAACCAGACAAGCCCGGAAGGAAAAGAGCAAAATCAAAATCAAGATAAAAGCTGCCACTGTCACCTCCCCTCGGGTCTCTCACTCACATCTGTGTCACCCAGTCCACGACCAAAAGACAGGCGCAGTTTCTTCACATGTCTCCAGGCTCCATGCGCCTCCTCCAGGTCTCCTTTTGGCTCCATCCTGCTTCCTTCCTCAGTCTCCTCTACAGCCTCTTCTCCCCCTGCTCAGCTCCACCCTCCCTTGGGTGGGGCAGGGAACCTGGAACCTCCCCCTTTCCTGGAGACCACCCTGTTACAGGACCCTCGCCTGGCGGCCGGATCGAACCAGTGCTGCAGAGGCTGTGGGCAGCTTCCCAGCCCAGCGTGAAGCCGCTGGGTCACCAGGGGAGGCCCTATGTTAACTGCTTTAAATTAAGGTAAGAATATTAACTATGATGACTTTTGAAAGTTGGATGATCAATGAGAAAATAAACCCTAATAATTAATACAAGACTAAATGCTAATGAACTAAGTGTACTTTGGGTGAAATTTGCTGTACCTGATGATTTGGTTGTTCACTTATCTCCGCCAGAAAATAGATTTGGCTTCTCTTTCCCAAATATGGGGTCTCTTCCATTTTAAAAACGTTTCTTGCTAATGCACCAGGAATTGAGATCTGCACTGTCTGCTTAATGACTAGACACAAATTAAGAGGCAAGAAAAGATCACTAAGGAGCTGCCTTTGTGTCATGGTCTAGGGAAATCCTTCAGTGATGGGAAGAACAATGTCCCACCAAAGATGTCCATCCACATACTGCACCCTGGATCTTGTGAAGCTGTCCGTAGCCACTGTAGCATGAGTTCGATCCCTGGCCAGGGAGCTACCCACATGGCGCAGCAGATCTCTCCTGACTCGCCTGTTGCTCCCCTCAGCAGTGTACTTCAGTCAGTCTGCCTGTTCTGTTCCCCACTCTGTCTCTGGTGAATCCTCTCACCACCCCCACACCTCTGGCCTGTACCTCAGTTCTTCTATGCATAAATAAATAAATCTTAAAAAAAAAAAAAAGAAAGACTCTGGATCATCCATGTGAATAATTACAAGGGTCCTTACAGGTGAAAAAAGCACAAGAGTCAAAGCCAGAGATGTGCAGATGCTGCACTGCTGACTGGAAAGTTTTCTTATCTCAGAGAAAAGCCGAAGTGGCTCTATATGACCTGCCCCAATCAGCACCAGGCCAGGTTTCTCTAATCTCCACTTTTACTCTCCCCCCACCCCACCCCCAACCCTCCAAGCTCACTTGGCAAAGTTGCATGGCTTCCTCGGCTTCCGTGCTGTTCCGGGTGTACCAAGCTCATTCTCTCCTCAGGCCTGGTTGTTTATTGTCACATTTCTGTTCAAATGTTAATGAAGCCCATCCTAGTTTCTCCATGTATAAAATCACTGTGCTCCTTCCACACAGATTTCCAGTTTCCCTGTACTCTGCTGTATTTCTCTCCATAATATTTATCACTATTGACTGATTACATATCCTTGTTAAACTAATGTTGCTTATCTTCTGTTATAATGAGATAAGGGATGCATTATCCCCAAGAACAATGTTTAGCACATAATGGGGCTCAATAAATCTCTGCTGAATAAATGAATAGTAAAAACTGCAAAATCTCTGAAACATTAAGCATTAGAGGACTGGTTAAATAAACTGGGATGATGCACTTAAGGGTCAGACAAACAGAATTAAAAAAATAATAAAACTAGAATGTGGCTGGAGGAAATGCTTGAAAAAACGAATTCTAAAGAAATAACAGCTGTTTTTCTTACCCAACTGGTTTCTGAAACCATGGAAGAGAAAGTTTTTCTTCATATAATGTGTTTCTACATTTTTCAACTGCTTCTATGATCTCGAATAGGTTTTTATATGAAAAATGTGTCTCTAAGAACTAAAAGGATTTTTTTTTTTGAGGTAACTCTGGTTTACAACAATGTTTATGTTTCAGAAGTACAGGATCACAACTCTTTAGATGTGTTACCACACCACAATCACCACCAAGGCCCCCAGACTCCACCATAGTCCATTGGGCCCCTTCCTCACCCAACTCTCCATTCTTTTTTTTAAAGATTTATTTATGCATACAAAAACTGGGGTGTAGGCCAGGGGTGGCTCCCCTTCCCACTCTAAACCCTAAATCTACAGGGTTTTCTATTGGTTATGTTTTGTCTGTGCCTTTGTTTTGTTTCTCTACATTCCATATGCCTGTGACCCCATGTTTTGTTTCTCTACATTCCATGTATATGTGACCCCATATGGTATTTGTCTTTCTTCTTCTGAATTATTTCACTTAAGTACTCCCTTCCAGCTCCAGCAATGTTGTCACAAATGGCAAAAGTTTATCTTTTTTCTTTTTTTAAATAGCTAAGTTGTATTCCTTTGTGTATCTGTACCACATCTTCCTAATCATCTGTCTATGGACATTTAGGTTGTTTCCGTAACTTAGCTATTGTAAATAGTGCTGAAATGAACATAGGAGTACATATATTCCTTCCAATTCATGTTTTCACATTCTTCAGGTAGATAACTAGGAGACAAATTGCTGCATTATCTGGATCCTCTGCATCAGTTTGATAAACCTCTACACTGTTTTCTATCGGGATTGGGTCAGTCTACAATCCCCCCATATCCTTGCTACACTGTTTCTGGTCTTTTTGATATGGGCCATTTTCACAAGTATGAGATAGTATACCATTGTAATTTTGATTTGCATTTACCTGATGGTAAGTGATGATGAGCATTTCTCATGTGCCTGTTGGCCATCTGTGTGTTCTTTGGATATAGCTCTGTCTGCTGGAGAATTAAATAAAATCCCTCAGAGCCAAGGGTGAAGCTATTAACCTGAGGCTCAGTTAGTACAGTACCTATCTTTCAAGTTTCCCTCACCTAAGAACCGTTTTCCTGTCTTAGTAGGGTAAGCATATAAAGAAAAAATACTCGTATTTATCCCTTTATGTAATATCTAAATCCCATTTCCTTGGACCTGACAGTGATCCTCAAAGTCGCTTCAGTAGGCATTTCCAAAAGACCTATGAACTTTCATGCTTAACTGCAACTCTCTCAGCCTGCTGAGAGACTTTAGAGTTTCTGCATTAAAGTTGCAGAATATACACTAAAACCCTAGCATATAATAAGAGTAAGGCAAGTGTACAGATAAATATATTCTGACCCATTCTAGGTTAGTTCAGTGAAGCCATTCTCCTGATTTTTCCTTCAGGTAGAGTTAAAAAGTAAGACTTATTTTAAAAATTAAAAAGGTGGGCCTCCCTGGTGGCGCTAGGGGCTAAGAAGCAAACTATGAAGCAATCCGCAGCCACTGCAGCACAAGTTCGATCCCTAGCTGGCCAGGAAACAACCCACATGGCGCAGCAGACCTCTCCTGGCTCGCCCACTGCTCCCCTCAGCAGTGTACTTCTTGTCGGTCTGCTTGTTTGTTCCCCACCCTGTCTCTGGTGGATCCTCTCACTCCCCCACATCTCTGGCCTGTACCCCAGCTTTTGTATGCATAAATAAA
Source organism: Talpa europaea (assembly GCF_964194135.1). Taxonomy (NCBI): domain Eukaryota; kingdom Metazoa; phylum Chordata; class Mammalia; order Eulipotyphla; family Talpidae; genus Talpa; species Talpa europaea. The sequence goes on from NC_140069.1 coordinate 34,820,433, forward strand.
TGAATAAATAAATAAATCTTTTTTAAAAAAAGCTAAAATAAAAATTAAAAAAGTCCAGCTCATATTTACAGAAACTCTATGTGACAAGCACTAATAGTAGCATTCCACACGTTTTCTCATTTAATTCTCATTAATACCCCATGATATTATCTCTGTGTTACAGACTGATTAGACAAGTCAGGTGTAAAGCAGTTAAACTTCCTGAGCTAAAATCACCAGTTATAACCCTTACAAGAACATATATAGCATGAACATAATTTACATTGCATAGATAGTTATTGAAATATACTTCTCACTTTAGAATTTCATACTATACTATTTCCTAAAAGCATGGTGTCCTTGAAAAACTCTTCTTTGCCCTTCTCTATGCCTTTATTGTTTATAGCTGTGAAAGATCAATACAGAAAGGCGTCCATGAATCACATCTTCCTGTATCCATGCTCCTCTGCATATGACATTGCCACGCCTTCCATCAAGAGACTGAATTTTCCTTTTTGCCCCTTGAATGTGGGCTGGCTTTGTTACTTGCTTTGACCAACAGAATATAATAGAAGGAATCTTGTTCAGGTTTCAAAATCTGAGGCCTTGGCAGCATTTGCCTTTGCCTTTTTGAGAGTGCCATGCAGTGAAGAAACCCAGGATAAAAGTGCATTTGGAAAGAGAATTTCAGCCAACCCAGCTTTCTCAGCTGAGCTCAGTTCCAGTTGATCTACAAACCAAGTGCATCTTTTGAAATCTAATACATTGCTGTTTTCATCCAATAAATTTTAGGATGGTGAATTATTATGAAGCAATAGATAAATGAAACAGAAACAAGCACTAGAAGTACAAAGCAGCAGATAACCCAACAGAAATTGGTACCGACGTTACAAAGCCATAGATAAATGTAACAGAAATTAGTATTGCTCTAACAAATTCCAAAATTAATGGCATTGTCTACAGGGCCAGGCAGAAGGAGAATGCTGGAAGGGGTTGACAGTGGTTGTTAGTGGAAGCTAGAAAATCAGGGAAGAAATTGCCACTGGAGACTAGAGAACAGAAGTGAATCAATTCATTGTCGCCTGTGGTAACTTAGAAGGTTGAAAATGAACTTGTTGATTTCACTCAGTAATTTCCATGTAGATTATAGAAAGTAACATTCAACTTCTTCTAACTGTTGGATAAAATATTGTAAGAGAGAGATGGCATTTTCTATCATGGCCATAAAAAATTACCACAAACTTAGCAGCATCAATGACATAAATTTATTATTTTATAGTTCTATCAAAAATCCAAAAACAATAAGAACAAAACCATAGCAGTAAATTGATATTTAGTAAAAGTTTGTTGTGCACAGGGCCTCCCCGGTGGCGCAGCGGTTGAGCGCTGGGTTGCAAAGCTGCCCGCGGCCTCTGCGGCGCCGGTTCGATCCCCGGCTGCTCCCCGGCCACCGGAGGAGGGTCCCACATGGCGCGCAGACCTCTCCTGCCGCCCGCTGCTCCCCTCAGCAGTGTACTTCGGTCCTTCTGCCTGCTCTGCTCCCCGCTCTGGCTCTGGTGAATTCTCTCACCCTCCCGTGCTTCTGACTGTACCCAGTGCATGTATAAACAAAACAAACAAACAAACAAATAAATAAATAAATAAATAAATAAAAAACATGCCTCTATAAAAAAAAAAAGTTTAAAAAAAAAAAAAAGTTTGTTGTGCACAAAAGAGCAGTTCATAAAATGGGGAACCTTCAAATCAAACATTGAAATGAAGCTCAGAAGCATGATGTCACAGGATGGCTTATCATACGGAAATGAAGAACTTTCACAATAATTGATAAATTATAGTGGGATTTTCCAGGGGACAGGGGATTGCTTAAAAGTGATTATCTTATGCAATTTTATAATGATAATTTAAATTTATGATTATCAGAGATAATTTACAAGGTATAACCTAAATTGTTTCATTTATGTTTATGGAAATATTCAAGTGGCTTAAATGATTTTGTCCATTTGGGGGATTTTCAGGGCTTGTCTCAGTTTGATTTGGTGAAGAGTTCAGAAGTCCAACACAGTGCTCATTCAGAGAACCAAGATGTCAGCAGGGCTGCCTTGCCACTTAGAAGTTCTAGGGGAAGATCTATTTTCTTATTCATTCATGGTTGGAGAATCTAGTTCTTTGTGGATGTGAGATCAAAATGCCCACTTCCTGCTGCTGTCAGCTGAGCATCATCCCAGCTCCAAAGGCCTGGCTTGGTCCTCTTCCTCCATTTTCAAAGCCAGCAGTTGATTCCTTCTCACACTTCGATTTGTCCTTCTCTGTAAATATTTCTAGCCATAGCCAGAAAGTGTCTCACCTTTTAAAGACTCATGTGATTACCTTTGACACACTTGGATAATCCAGGATATTCCCCCCACCCCAACGTCTGCACCCTTCAATCATATCTGCTAAATCCCTTTGCTGTTTAAGGTAAGTAATTCACAGATTTTGGGGACTAAGGTGTGGAGATTATTTTGCCTACCACATAGATTAATTAAAGAAGGAGCTTTCAGTTTAAAAAGATTTTAAAGAAAATATAGAAGACACAGGAGTCTTTTATCTGGTAAAAAATTTTAATTGTAAGAAATGGTCTCAGGATAAAATTCAAGTCAAGGAGATGACTGTAAAACCCTTTAAGACTTCTGATCAATTCAAAGCAGGGGTTAGAGACTTCCTTATATAGATAAAGGGTGTTACTAAGAATCTGAAAAGCTTCAAATACAGCCCAACATAGAAAGATACCTGTCCCCAAAAGAATTATACTTGTGCCTTTTATGGTAGTAGGTAAACAATCAGATTCCTAGGAATTCCTCAAGCTTTTAAGTGAACTGTATCAACTTGGATTAAAAGGGACAAAGATAGTTCAAGATGAAAAGAGACCTCGGGATCCCTGACTTTCTGTAAGCAGGAGGAAAGCTGGGGAAAGCTACCCAGCTGCAAGCTTTTCTTTATCATATCTTAAGAAAATACAGGAATCATTGTCAGGGCCATGAGAGGAGGGCAACAATAGATGAGGAGACCAAACATCATCAGGAGCAGAACTATGCCCTAATAAAGGTGCAGTCACTGACTCTGGGGTCAAAGGAGCTGGTGACATATGCCCAAGTGGATTTTAGAATTCTATGGTTTAGTATATACTATGTACCTTCCATTCTGAATGTAAACACCTCCCTCCCCTCATCCTATGAATTATAAGATTGAATTGTTTATTTTTGTTATCCCATTCTTGGTTCGCCATTAAATATTGGAGACTGAAGCAGGAAGAGATGAGGAGAGCATATAACTTAACTTTTAAGTCCACAGCTGTCTGAATCAACACATGCCATACCCAAGATGCTGAGCCTGAGACATCATACTGAAGAGCTTTGTCTGACCTGGCCCTGATTTAGATGACAGCATACACAAAGATGACATTGGTGATTAATGAGACTAAGGGCCGTGGGAATGGGTAGCTGTAGTTTGTGAGAGGGATATTAAGCATTGTGACCAGAGGAGAGATCAAGAGATTGGTATATAACGGCTTCCAATGAAATATGCCTTCCTGTGTTCCATACTCTACAAAGTGACACGGTCACTCTTTTTAAGATGAGATGTACTCTATTCCTTGACTGACCTTGTGACTAACTTGGCCTCTGAGCCCGCAGCTTCTTTTGGACAGGAGGCAGGCTGATGGTGGGAGTGATGTGATTTAAGATCAGAGCCTAGATCTCGAGAGGTTCCATGGCTTCCACAGTCACCCTCTCAGTATGTGGCTCAGACTATCAGGTATATGAAGAAGCCTGGAATGAAAGACAACATGGAGTGAGAAGCCTGGAATGAAAGACAACATGGAGACAACAGCCACCCCAAATGTCTCAGTTGAGCCCAGTCCCCAGTAATCTGCTTGCTGCATGCAGCTGCCTCTGTGGTATGGTTTGTTACTGAGTAGTAGATCAATAGAAGGGTAGCTTGAGGTGCTAAAGTGAGTACCTTTTCTTTCAAAACACACATTAGAGCCTCTCATGAATAAATACAGCCAAGCCCCATAGTCAAAAAAAGTCTTTGATTGATGAATATTATTTACTGAATCACTATAATCTATATATTATCTTTAAACTAGAGTGAATTGATAATCATCTAAACAGTTTTATTTGTGTTAAACTCAACATTGTGAAATTATAATCTCAATATCCCTGCTAACTTTTATGATGTAAGAAGAATAATTGCCATCAGCTGTATCACCCTCATTGAAATTCTGAAATAGAGCAGTCATATAAACAAGGAAAGAAAGGAAAAAAAACCTTTATGCTAATCTTTACCTGGGCAATAAAGAAACTCTCATTGTGAGATGTAACGTAGAGATATGAAAACCAGTGTTCCATCAGATGACTAAATAGTCATCTTTAAAAAAGCCAAGAAATGTTTTTAACTTTTTTTTCAGCTAAACAATTTGTTTTAGTTAGACTCTAGGACTGGGAAGGATTTGTTCATTCACTCATTTGTTTATTTGGCAAATATGAATTAAGTACTTATTAACGTGCCAGGCATTGTGGTAGATTCTAGAGACACAATAATGAATGAGATAGATATGGTTCTGTTAAGAGGGCAGGGTGAGGGGCATCCCAAGACATTACAGTTCCTAACTTCACAAAGTCCATTGTGTGTAGAGGGAGGGTAGGTAATGGAAATGTAAATAAACTTACAATAGAGTATGGTAGAAGGAAGACAGGACACTATGGAAATAGGACTTTGTGTCTCCTTCCGACAAATTTCTTTAACTTCCAGGTGGCAACTGTAAAACTATTCATTTTATAAATTATTGGCACTTTACTACAACTTGACCACTCAGTTTAAAGTTCCTGGAGATCTATGAATGCCCTTGGATCATAACATTTGTGTCTACTTTTATATTATTGTATGTATCCTGACACTACTGACCCACAAAAAATGTTGCATAAGAGAAAATATCACTCTTTGATTTTTAATTTTCTCTTAGCATTTCTAAATGGTGCTTAAATGGATTTTCTGGGAGAAAGCACATCTTCAGAGAGCAAAATGAAGGCCCTTTTTAATGTAATATGAGAGGTAGTTTCAAATGTCTAAAGTTTACTTTTCCTCATGCCCTTATAAATCTACAGCTAGCAATAACAGCCTCATTTTTAGTTTTTGGCTGTGCTACCTCTCAGGTATCTTGAAGGTTAAGACCATACCTGACTCATCTATGCAGACCCTGCAAGCAGGTAATATTTGATGAACAACTCAAAGAATTGCTGCAGAAAAATTCTTGTTCAAGACCATGTCTATCATCCCATTACCTTTTTATTTGGGCATTTTCAAAACTTTTTTTTTGTATTTATGTAAACCACTTTAGCAAACCAGCTAAAAATAAATGAAAAAAAAAAAAAAAACCTAAGCATAGAATTGTCGATTTTAAGTCAACAGAAAGTAAACCAATACCCATGCCTTGCTTCTGTTTTCACCCTTACATGTGAAAGATTACTTCAAAACATTAGTTCAAGAAAATAGTTTAAAAATTGTCTGACATTAGACATAAACCTCATTATTTGTGTATGCGTTGGCTAATGCGGTACAAAACCAAAACCAAAATGGCAACCTATTTTGTAAAACGAAAGTTATCAAAGGAAGCACGTTCTGCATCATTTCACCAAAGTACTGTGGCCTGATTATCAAACAGGCTTTAGAAAATCAACATGTAAAGAAAGGCAGGAATGGCACCACTCCTGCAAAAAACCTACTTCCTCTAAGACAAGAGAAGCTGACAAATGGTTTCATAACAAAAGAAGCAGCTTCCAGAAGGAACCCGTAACCCCAGGAATAAGCTTTCTTCCTACAATTGCTGCCCAAAGTTTGACAGTGAAGAATCCCTCCTCCCCCCTGGAGGAGCTAAACTTGAGAGCTGCGTTTGCAGTAGTTTTCCAGTAATCAAGTCTCAGCCTTTTCTCTTGCCCCCTTTCGGGCTGCTCCACACCCTTCTCCTTAGTTCAGGAAACGCAAAGTACAAAGACAAGCCTTGGAACCCCTTCCTGCCGCTCCCCTTGTGCCCCTGCAGCTCACTTCGCACCTTCCCTTCCCCGCCGTTCCGGATCAGTCCCACGGAGTTCCCAGGCCTGCAGCTCCTCCCCTTCCCCTGGTCTCTCCTCCCTGGGCGCTCGCTTCTTTCTCCTCCCCTCCCCCATGCATGCATCCCGGCGCCCTGCCCTTCCCCCGCCTCTCCCCCAGCCGCCAGCCTTGTGACACATCCCGGGCGCTCCCGGAGGCGGCCGGCGCGGCTGCAGCACCAGCCGCCAGCGCCGCCGGAGCCGCAACCCCCGGCTCAGCCTCCCCCCGGCCCCGCCGCGGCTGCTGCAGTCATGGCTGCTGATGGGGCAGACGAACGCTCTCCGCTGCTGTCAGCATCCCATTCGGGAAATGTCACTCCCACCGCCCCGCCGTACTTACAGGAGAGCAGCCCCAGAGGTAAGAGCAGCACAGACCTTTTTGACTTTGCAAGGAAAAGCCTAGAACGTTTAAGACCCTGGAGTTGGAGGAGGAGGCGAGCCTCTGTCTCACTTGGGCTGGGAGAAAGAGATGCTGACAATGTTCTGAAGCAGAGCTTGCCTGCCTTAGAGCTTCACCGCAGAGCTTTCTGGCGTGGGGTGGGGTGTGTGTGTGTGTGTGTGTGTGGTGGTGGTGGTGGTGTGTGTATTTCACCCCCTTTTTTCTACTGGTGTGGTGTGGTGTGTGTGGGGTGTGTGTGTGTTTGTGTTTCACCACTTCTTATCTAGGGTTACTAGATGTGACATGAATTTCCCAAGCTTGGACTTTGCTGTTGCAGAGCAGCCCCTAAGTGCAGCTGAGGGTGGTGCAGATCTTTCACAATCATTCACAAATCCTTTCAGGTTGCCTAGAAACCCTGCGTACTGCTCACCTTGGCATCTGTCCTTGAAAGGGCTTAGCTTGAAAATTATGCATCTTTTACTATTCACCCACCAGTGCTGTCTTCAATCAGGAAATTGCTTTACTAAAAGGAAGAGTTAATCAATATTCCTAGTGTGTCTGAAATCCCTGCCCTTATTACTGCTACTGTGAGGAGCATATGTTGGCTTCAGTTGTGAATGAGGAGGAATAGAAGGGAAGATGGGATATTTGTGATGCATGTTTGGGAGAGGTTGAAATGAACTTACAAAAAGTAATCCAAGTTAATACCGCGTATGCTTCTGTTTATTTTTCTTTTCAAGATAGGATCAATAAGGAGTTGATGGCATTGGGGTCTGGAGAAAGAAGGGAAGGATCTATTTTCCAAGCTATTACATTTATGAAAAGATGTATCTTTGTTCTAAGTCTTTTTTTTTCTTTCAGTTGATTCTTGCAGTGGAAGTAAGGTGAGAGCTGCAGTTCTAGAAAATGGAAGGCAAGACTTAAAAAAAAAACAGATTAGTGAAAAGATTGGTCAAATATGACACTTGTGAATACAGCTAAGTGCATCTTTTGTTTTTGGCTGAATGTGAAGGAAGTTTAAAAGCCCAAGGAAGCAAAAGTGGATGCATTTGAAAATATGAGCCGATCATGTTTCTTGCAACTCAACTTTTTCTAAGTTCAAGTATGGAACTGGAGCAGCTGTAGAGCTGGTTGAACTTGTCTGGTACTTAAAATTTCCATAAGAGCAGCAATGTAGATCTTAATCCACAATTAACAAGAAGTAGGACAAAGGAAGATGTTTAACTGTGAATAATTCAGTGTGATCAATTCAGTAATTAGGTGCAGAGACACTCATAGAAAACCCACAAGTCATGTTTGTTGGTTAGAATTAAACTTGTGTCAGGATAGCAGGTTGGGAAATTTCCTTTTGGACAAATTTGATATTAATAGTCTAATGTTACCTCAATGGTAAAGTCTAGAATAGGTTTAAATATATGGCAATGAATGCTTTACCTTCAAGTCATCCTTTCAAAACAAAATATTGACTATTAAGAGAGTTTGAATTGAAGCAACTGTCTTATAACTAGTTTTCATGTCCTCTTTCTTGAATTTCTGTTTTGTATTTTCAGTCAACTAGTAGCTAAATTATTTCACAAAATGGTCATACTCATTGACCGGCTTGTAGTGGACTTCTTTATCATTTGCCATGTTTGTGTAATCTGATAAGACTCTTTTTACTACACAATAAGTTACAGGTTCCAGTTCAGCCACTGAGAAGAAGCTTCATTCCAGAAAATTGTAATAACCTGAGACATGGAATAATTTAGCAAAAAGCATTTTCTGCCCTATGACAGCATAAATTATTTTCTAAGTCATGAAAGAGACAGGTTAGATAATCAGAAATACTAAGCGCGTATTGGTATAATACCTAGGAAAGCGAGGGACGTAAGTGAGAACTAAAGGCATTTTATTTGCAGTTTTGATAGAATATCTCAATAAATAATAAACAGACATCTTCATAACTATTTTGAGTAACACACAGGATCTAATTTTAAAAGACCAGAGGTATTTTTTCTTTTGCTTAGTAATTCACTGGGTAGCACCATAGGCTCTTAGAGATTGCTCTAGGTGGACAAGATTGACTAACCTCATACCTTCATGGAGCCAGGTTGTAGTGGGAACAAAGAATAAGTAAACACATGGCTGAATTATTTCAGATTGTATGAAGCATTCTGTCACTAGACCAGATGTTTCTAATAGTTGACAACAACTAGAATTGAAACTTGGGATTTAGAAGCCCAAAAATAGAATGCAGATTTTTGATAATGAACTTTGGTTTGTGATGCCATTCATACTTATCCAGAATTTTTTTTTTTTTTTTTAAGAAAAGCTACAACAAGCAAGCAAATATCTTCTCCAACCCAGCCCTTTGCTATTTGTGTCTCCTATGGTCAGGAATGTTAGCTCCCACCTCAAGATGAAAAATTCCATTTCAAGTTGAAAGTTGATGGTTTAGGATCAGAAAAATTTTCTTTTCTCCCCGATAGGTTCTGTGGTTGGTCTAATAATTAATTTGACATGAGACAGTTCAACAGGAGAAAAATTTAATGACGTATGTATGGAACGCAAGACATGAGACTCAAGGGCAAATTGGGCAGTTGAGGCTTATAGGCTGGGCTGAGCTGAAGAATGGGATTGGGGCTTCCGGTTTCAAAGGGGTGGAGGGTGCTTCACAGGATGGTAAGAAGAGCAATTGCTTGGTGATTAGATGTGTGCCCTGTCATGTAGGTAACTTTCAGATAAAAAAGTTATCTCTGTTAGAGTGTTCTTTCTGGGCCAGGCCTTTTATCTGAGTTTCTAGGCAGTTAAGGGAGAAGTAAAAGTTTTTCCTCAGTCTGCTGGGCCTTAGTTTCCTGCAGTTGAAAATAATACACATGTGAAAGTGGCACAATTTGAAGTGACATATCCTGTTCCCCTTCAGTGGAGTGTTTATTTCTGGACAGATTATTGGCATTGTCGTGGAGAGTAGTTAGTATTTTGCGTCTGGTTTTAGCACAGTGAGAATTGTGTATGTTCTTTAACAGCCCACCTGGGTATCTAAGTGAATTCCTTCTATAATTAAGTAATTATATTTACTTACTTTATTTACTTAGTTAATTTTTTTTTACTTAATTTACTTAGCTAATTTATTTACTTAGTTAATTTATGTCATTTATTATGCAAATATGTATTTTTGAGTAGTAACCAAGCATTGTGGTAGAAGGGAAAAAGCAGAAATGACTTCTCTTCCAGTTGAGTGGGGATAGTGAGACATAAATTTACGTAATCATGCAAAATGAAGTGGGGAAGAGGACAGTGCTAGAAATGTGTCAGTGCTAGGAGGTTATGTAATAATAGATTTAGGTTGGTTAGGAAGTCAGGGATGACTTTCCTGAGACTTAATGGCTGCCTGAAAGTTGAGCAGTAGGGATAGCTTGACAAAAGGAGAATTGGAAGAACATTTTAGCAAAAAGAAAAACAGTATCTAAACAAGCCTTAGCAAGACAGAGCATGGTAAGTACAAGAAACTAAAAGAAGGCTGGTGTGATTAAAGAGGAAAAAAACAATAAGGAATGTTGCAAAATGGGATTGGAAAGGTAGTTATGGTTGGAATTCTCTGCATATACCTTGGCCCCCCCACTTTGATATTCAGGTTTTTGGAGAGTGCCTGTCTTGGAATCTGTACTGACCCTGTGATTCAGTTTAAACCTAAAGACTAAGTTAGAAGAGAGTTGAATGTCTTGGAGCCTAGGCCCCAAGAGGTCCTGTCCTATTCTCTTTTGTAAAGTGCTCTCAGAGGGAAATAACTTTTCATGTAAGCAGTTGAATACAGATTGCCATGCTTTGAGGAAACTTCACTAGTCACGTGGAGAGACTGTCTGAACAGTGATACCTCCTCAGCACATAAACTTGTGAATGAAGATGCCATCTCAGATGCCCAGCTCAGTTGAGCATTCAGATGGCTTGCCCAAGCCAAATTCTTACTGCATCTGCATGATAGATTCTAGGTGATTATCATCCAGCGAAGGCTGAATGATCCACAAAGAGAGCTAGTTTTAAGTTGTGTTAGGCCACTAAGTTTTCAGTAACTTGTGCAGCAACAGATGACCAGAACAGTAAGTATTAATCAGTCCATGCATGCCATCAACATTGCTCCTGTTGAGAATTTTGCCTTAAGCAAAAGGATGATCTGCCTTGATATTATTATTATTATCTTAAATCACTCTATAGATTCGAGAGTGAATGAGAGGCTAGAGTGGATGAGGATAGATGACTTGTGTGCTTTAATTAGCTCAGGATGCTATAACAACTATACCATAGTCTGGATGACTTAAACAACAATTACCAGGAACTTCCAAAATCAAGGTGCTGGCATATTTGATATCTGGTAAAGAACCCTTTCCACATGCAGAAAGAGAGCATGAAAGCTCTCTGATGTCCCTTTCATAAGGGCACTGACCCACTCAATAGGGCTTCACCCTTAAATCCTAATCATCTCCCCAAAAGGCCCTCTCTTGTGGCACAGAGGTTAAAGATGGCGCTGTCAAGCTACTGCCAGCCTCTGCAGCACCAGTTTGATCCCAGGCCAGCCAGGGAGCAACCCACATGGCGCAGCAGACCTCTCCTGTCTTGCCCACTGCTCCCCTCAGCAGCGTATTTCGTACATCTGCCTTTTCTGCTCCCTACTCTGTCTCTGGTGAATCCTCTTATCTCCCACACTCCTGGCTTACACCCCAGTTCTTGTATGCATAAATAAATATATCTTGAAAAAAATCATCTCCCCAAAAGCCCCCCTTCCTAATAACATCACATTAAGGATTAGGATTTCAGTTTATGAATTTTGGGGGACACAAGCATACAGACTGTTGCACTATGTGTATTTGAACAGTGTTTTAAATTTCTGAAACCCCTTGCAGAATTTTAGGTTAGCAGTGGATTGGCAGTAAGAGATGATACAGATCCAGGGACCCATATCACTGGCACAGCACACTGTAAGATTAGATTAAGCACTCGATTTATTTGCTAAGGGTTCTGAAGCACACCAAAAGCCACATTGTCATCATGAGCAGAAATAGATGCAGCATATTGAAGAGCAGAGCTTCCTGAAGGTCCAATAGGGCATGTACCTCCTGTGAAACCAAGCTTCTTGGTTGGTTTTGTACTATACTAAATTTAATGTTCTATTTAGGAGAATTTCTTCAAACTGGTTCTTGAATCAAAATCTGCCTCACAGAGCCCACATCCTCATGAAGGGAAAATAGAGCCTAAATATTGGCAAAGTATGTCTGCTCTCAGTTTTTCAGAGTAGCAGCGAGCCTGTTTCCTATTCCATTTATCAGCAAGCATCCGGCTGCATGATTCTCTTATTCTATTTTATAATGCCCAAGTTTCTTCCTGGGGCTACCCAGCGTCCTTCAAGCATTAATCAAGAAATGGCTCATTCAGTTCATCATCTTTTCAAATATTTGAGTGCCTCTTACACTTTTCCAGATGCCAGGGAGCTTACATCCCGGTGAGACACACACATAGTGAGCATTATAATTTCAGAGAATGAAGAAAATAGTGGAGAATGAGGATAATGGAAAAACTGACTCTGTGGAGAGTTTTTAGATGGTGTTTTCAGAAAAGTATCTGAGAGGAGATGACATTTGCCCAGAGATATGAAAATTAGTTAGAATCTGCCACTGGGAGACCAGGGGAAGAGTGCCCCGGTAACTGGAATGGCAAGGATCAGACATACAATTTTTCAAAACAATGAGGACAGTGGTTTAGAGCTTGGTGACACAGGACAAGCATGGTAGTGGAGGTGAGGGGAGGCTAGGAAGGCTACACGAGAGAAGGCCAGGGCAGCTTTGTAGGTCACTGTCAGGAGGTGGGATTGTATTCTGAGGATAATTGGAGGCCATGGAGGGCTTGATATAACAGAGAGACAGGAAGTGTTTTACTTTTCAAGAACATCATTCTGATTATTGTGTGAAGAATAGATTATTGGGGATAAAAGGACGAGAAGAAGCTAATAAAACCTGAGACCAATCAGGAGGCTATCAAAGTAGAATAGGTAAGAGATGATGGAGGGCTGAATCACGGCACAGGTAATGGAAGTGGTGAGATGTGGGTGGACTCAGGACATATTTTATTTTTTTAAATTTTTTTAATTTTTTAAAAAAGATTTATTTATTTATTTATACAAGCTCTGGGTATAGTCAGAAGCGCAGGAGGGTAAGAGAATTCCCCAGAGTCAGAGCGGGGAGGAGAGCAGGCAGAAGGACCGAAGTACACTGCTGAGGGGAGCAGCGGGCGGCAGGAGAGGTCTGCGCACCATGTGGGACCCTCACCTGGTGGCCGGGGAGCAGCCGGGGATCGAACCGGCGCTACAGAGGCTGCGGGCAGCTTTGCAACCCAGCGCTCAACCGCTGCTCCACCTGGGAGGCCCTCAGGACATATTTTAAACATAGAACATCAGGAATTGCTAATGAATTGAATGAGTGGAAAGAAAGGAATGAACTAAGCTACTAGTTAAAAAGTGCTTTTTCTAGGATGGGTAAATAGGAGAAGAAGGGGCGAAGCACTGTGGAAGTTAATATTTTGTTTTAGACAGGTTGAGTTTGAAACACTTTTAGACACTGCTCAATTAAGATGTTGAGTAGGCAATTGGATGTACAAGTCTGAGTCTAAGGAGACTTTGGGGCTAGAGAGGAAATTTCATTCAACAGTGGCTTACACAATGTATGGCAACACATTGCTGCAGTGGGAGATGATGTTCTCAACTTTCTGTTTATTTCCAAGGACTCTGCAAGCTCTTTTCAGCAATGTCATTATATTAAAATCTTGCAAGACTGGCCAGATGGGTACAGATGTTAGCCAGATGGATGGAGAGGAGAGTTAGCAAGATGTATGTCCTTTACTGTAGTTGAGGGCAATAAGGAACTATCTGGGAAGTGATCCAAGTGGAAACCCTAATCCTTCCACTTTGGGGAAAAGCAGACAACCTTAGATATGGCGTTGTGCTCAGCTGTTTTGTGTTTCATATTTGCAAGGATGAAGAGATATTGAATAACCTGGGAAGGGCATCTCTTTAATAGCTATTAAAAGGGAATACTTTTTTTCCTGCTGTTTCCTGTCCCTTTGAGAGGGCTCGTATGCTTTCATGTAGTTGGGAGGCAGTACTTGAAGTTTGTGTCGTTTTGGCACTTTCCCTTTCCCCACTTGCTAAGTGAATTTCTTCTCTGTAAGAATTAGAAACATATGTGAAAAAGAAAAGGAAACCATAGCTCCTCTTCGCAGCTTTCAGGTGAGTTTCTCAAGCATTGTGTAACTAAATCCCTCATAGCCCCAGAGAACTGCCTTCAGGTGTGGTTTGGCCTGGAGGATCTGCCACTTGAGTTTCTGCTGAATACTAGCTTTGACCTTGGAATAGTTACTTTACATCTCTGAGTCTGTTTCCCACCTGAGAAGGTGTGGTATAGATGTTATTTGCTTTTATAGTCTATAAGACAGTTGTTCTTGGTCAGGAATCTGGATACATTTAGGAGAATATATATCTAACTTTGAAATGTAGATGGTTATTTTTTTCCTACCTTACTCCCTCTTTGACTTAAATTTCTTTTTCTTCCAGTATTTTTTTGAAAGTTTGAAAGATAATATGTTGAATATTAAAAGTGTTGACTTTTTTTGTGCATTAGAAGCCCAAATAGCATGCAGTATTTTCTCCATACAATGTATTTGTATATGCTACATGACTGGGTAGGGCATTTTAATCAAAGCACATATTTCCAAAGGCAATGACAAAATCTTTCTTCGTCCCATCATTTGCCAGGTTGAATTATTTAAACTTGGTAGAATGATAATGTGGCTTGTACAACAGCATACAAGAAAGCTCCTAGTTGTTCAACATTTGAGCATGTGGTTTCCACAGAAGTAGAATGAGGGGAAAGGTATGTTAAAAGATAAAATTTTATAGTTCAGGGATTTAGCAAGGTGCTGAGATTCTTCATCTAGAGGAGAGAAATAGAGTGAGGAGAGACTGGCAACACAATGCTCTGAGGAGATTTAAAGTGAGAAGACTTTCACAGACACCTAAATTGTTATTAATTTTAGATCAGAGAACATTTCCCAAATAAGCATTGATATCTATTACAGTCTATGGATTCTACCAAATAATGTGACATTATAGTTTTTTTAAAAAATTTAAGGCTTTTTCCAAATTTACAGAATTCAAGGGCCCTGTTCTGTTTCTTTGTGTAGAATACTTTACCATGTCAACAAAGAAGTGTGTGGATTTGCCACTAGTCCTTAATAAGGGCAAAGGTCAAGACATGCCTGAATACAAAATGACCTAAATGGAAGCAGTATGATCTTTTATGATCTCATTTCAAAAGTCTAATATACTGTCACTTGTGCTGTGCTCCATTGGTCAAGCCATTATAACTACCTGGACTCAAGGTGAAGAAACTTTGACTTCAACTCACAGTCGGAAAAAATGTCAAAATATTTGTAGCCATGTTGTAAATTCACCATAATAAGCCATGACATTCCCATAAACTAGTGCACTATGCAGCTGGTAAAGAAAAGAGAAAAATATATGTAATGTTATGAAAAGATTGCCAGGACACACTATAAAGTGAGATAAGTAAGATGAAGAAAGGTGAATGTGGCATATTCTCTTTTTTTGTGAGAGAAATGGAGGAAATGAACACTTAAAGGATTTATAAAATAATAATGTAAGTGGAAATCTCCAAAGCTGGAGTTGGTGGGTGGGCACAAGAATTGGAGTAACAACTCAGCATACACCTTTTTATGTTACTTTGATTTTTGAGTCATACAAATAAGTTAACTAATACAATTTTATAATAACAGAAAAATATTAATACTTGAGTTACATTATATTATCGACTTTTTTAGAGTTTATCCTTTACTAAATGCAATTTTTTAAGATCATATACCACATCTCTGTACAGGTGCTCGCTGTTGAACACTGTTACATTTCATTGTGTTTGATTTAGTCCACTACCCAGCATGTCAAGGTCTTTTTTTTTTTTTTTTTATATATAGAGGCATGTTTTTTATTTGTTTGTTTGTTTGTTTTGTTTATACATGCACTGGGTACAGTCAGAAGCGCGGGAGGGTGAGAGAATTCACCAGAGCCAGAGCAGGGAGCAGAGCAGGCAGAAGGACCGAAATACACTGCTAAGGGGAGCAGCGGGCGGCAGGAGAGGTCTGCGCGCCATGTGGGACCCTCCTCTGGTGGCCGGGGAGCAGCTGGGGATCGAACCGGCGCCGTAGAGGCCGCAGGCAGCTTCACAACCCAGCGCTCAACCACTGCGCCACCGGGGAGGCCCATGTCAAGGTCTTAACAGGAAGAATCTGTTTCTGAAATGGGAAGCATACCACTTCGTTTATGCTTTTCTCTAAGATCATACTAGTGGTCTCATCTGGTATTATTTATTACCCATTTATAATCTTTTCTAGCATTTACTTTTTTACTTTCTGTTGGTAGATGAGTAGGAAAGTGATTCTGGAAATGATAACACTTGAATTCTACCCATTCATCAAGGCCTTTTCTTTCATGCAATGCTTTTAAATTACTGCTACTGGAAGATGTACGTTCCCAAAGCAATCTTTCCTGAACATGTGCACTATATATCTTAATACTTATTTGTGTACATGACTCTATTGAGGGAGGAAAAGAGGGCGATAAAATTACGGTTTCTTTTATCTTTGAGTCCTTGCTCATGAAATCATACATTTAAGTACTCAATGTGTAATCAGTGGTATGGATGAATGATAGACTGAGAAATCAATGAAGAATGTCATCAGAGTTATTTAAAAAAAAAGATTTATCTACTTATGCACACAAGAGATGGGGTACAGGTCAGAGGTGCAGGAGGGTGAAATGATCCACCAGAGACAGAGCAGGGAACAGAAGAGGCAGATCTACTGAAATACACTGCTGAGGGGAGCAGCGGGTGAGATAGGAGAGGCCTGCCACACCATGTGGGCCAGCTCTCTGGCTGGCCAGGGATCGAACTTGTGCCGTGCTGCAGTGGCTATGGGCAGGCTCACAGTGCTGTGGCCCAACCTCCTGCGCCACCACGGAGGGCCTCATCATGGTGATTTTGAAGTCAAGGAGGGTGTGAGGTCTTTGCAAGGAACTGGAAGAACATGAGAACAAAAGATGGAAGTGATCCAGTAGAGTATGTGGCCAGAACCCTTTCCTCTTTAGAAATGTCCACAAGGCAAAGGAAGGAACTCCATGGCTACAAACTTTGCTGGCTACCATAAGGACCATGCATCTTCATGGTTTGACTTCTGGATTTCTTTGACAACGTATATTTTGAAATGAATTTCAGTTAACCTACAGGCTAAATACCTAAGCACTAGAATTTAAGGGATTTATTCACTAAATCTCTTTACATACCTATTGTATGCATAAGAAATAAATATTGGTTCTAAAAGATTCATCAAAATCCATATATGGGGGCCTTCCTGGTGGCGCGAGGGGTTAAACACTGCACTATGAAGCAATTCACAGCGTCAGCAGCATGAATTCGATCAGCAGCATGAATTCGATCCCCGGCCAGCCAGGGAGCAACCCACATGGCACAGCAGACCTCTCCTGACTCGCCCGCTGTTCCCCTCAGCAGTGTACTATGGTCAATCTGCCTGTTCTGTTTGCCGCTCTGTCTCTGGTGAATCCTCTCACCCCCCGTATCTCTGGCCTGTACCCCATCTCTCTTATGCATAAATAAATAAATCTAAAAAAAAATCCATATATGTATCTGGATTTACTTAGATTTTGGTGAATATGTCCCAAATTACAAAATTACTAAACTATTAAGTTTTCATCTAGAATCTTTTAATCTTTATGTCATTTATAGGAAAAGGATGAAATATTTCAAGCTAGAAAAATACTGAATTTAATATGACCATTAAAATATCTTACCATCTAATTCTATGGAACATTGTGCTATAGTCATATATTTAAACAAACAAAACATTGCAAATCCAATTGAACTTTCCCTTTTCACCATATTGAGCTTGTCACCCCCATATTTGTTCTTATCTAAGATAACCAATAACTGAATTGGATTAAATTATTTTTAAGTACATGTTATAATTGATTTATGAATACTTTAACCTATAAAATCATTTAATATATATACTAGCTCTGTACAAAGGAGTATCTTGTTTTTTCTTAGAAAATGTACCCAGTATGTATACATAGTAAAAATGAATTGTCTAGGAAGAAGCAGAATAGGAAACTACTCCTAGAGAAGGAGTTTTTAATTCTTAGCCTAGTGCATTTTTTTGTTCTTAAAATAATTTGTTTTTCTATACTAAAAATGAACTTCACTCTATTTTTCTTGAAATGCAATTTTCTTGGAAGCAGTATTATAAACAACAAACTAGGAACAGAACCATGCAAATACGTAATATGGTTTCATTTGAATCATGCTAGAAAATTTTGCACTTTTGATATAGAAATAAATGTAGTAGTTGATGTAGAGAGAAAAATAAATAATGTCAAGACTTGAAAAAAGCATCTGTGCTACAGGTGAAATGCATATTAGAGTAAGTTAGAACTACTTAGAAAAAGAAAAGCCTTAGAAAAGAGAGAATTCAGAGCAGAAGCTTTTGTCATCCAGAAATTGGTCATTGGTGAGTAATTAAACATTTCTTGCCATTGTCTCCAATGATAGAGCAGTTTTTTGTGTTTTATAGTCTAGTGCTCTTTTCTTCATGCCATCTCTGCCACCTTAGTATATATGGTAGTTTTTTAGTACAACCCAAATCCCCGAGACAACTAAAGGAAAGAAATAGAGCAGATTAATAGCTCCTAGTGGAATTTGGGTCTCATCATTTGCTATATAGGAGTTTCTGCTTCACTGTCCCTACATACAGTACCATAGGCACTAAGATGTCGATTGGTATTGGTGCAAGCTGATGCTACAACCACAATTAATATGGTATGCCTATTTTTCTAGAGTTACTGTTTGGAGAAAAGAGTTAATGGTAAAAAATTATAGAAGGGTTGCAGTGCTTAAAAAAATGCTGAATTGTGCTTGAGTGATTGTGTCCTCCCCTCACGCCCTACCCATGACCTCTGACACATGCCTTTGATTAGTTGTCAGATTAGTTGCCCTCTTCTCTGCTTCCATAGTTTCCTGCATGTCCTTGTCATTTACCACACTAAATTATAATTGCAGTGGGTTTTTTTTTTTGTCTTCTTACATGCTAAGAATGTGAGCTCTTTGAGTCCCAGGGGAAAGCCTCATTCTCCATGGTATACTTAACAAGCATCTAGTGCAATACCTGGTACAGAACAGACGCTCAAGTAATTGTGAGTGATGAATGTTAACTCTTCAGCCTCCACCCATAGAGTGCTTGGCTGCTGCTGCTTTAGAGTTGAAGGCTTCTTGATTTTTGCTGGCATACAGCTCATAGAAGGCTACTATCTCATACCTCTACGGTTATCAAACTAGGGTTGCCCTGGAGCAACAAAGCCAGCAAACAAGCCAGTGCAATGAAGATGTGATTGGTGTCATGGCTGTCTTATCCTTCATATCTTTTGCAGTGATACTAACCGTTTCAGTCCTCCCAAAGATGTGTTGCTTTAGCAGAAATTCCTGGGGTCTCTATGCAACCCTTCCTCTCTTAGACCTGGACTAAAGAGGTTTTACACTGAAAGAAAACCATCCCATAGCAGCCAAACTTGTTCTGTCCTCATCTGTACTCTCCGCAAAGATCTCAGGAGGATAAAACAGGACTTTTTCACTGCTGATCTTTTTATACCTTTCTGTTTCATCCTATAATCAATCAGAGTATCCTAAAATAGCTCTGATTTTAATCTGATGTCATTTTTCAATTTTGATACATTTTTCTCAAGGGCCTAAAGGACTGAATATAAAGAGTGTATTAATGAAGTGAGTGAACTGGAAAATGCTGCCATTGAAGAGACTTAAAAGGAATAACTGATACAAAGGTCAGCACTTTCTAGTAAAACAATTCTAATCTTTAAATGTGGGAAGATATAGCTAGGGAAAATGAAGTATGGATTAATTCAATAGAATGAATTAGCAGCATAGATGGGCTGTTAGGCATAGACTCGATAAATTAGGTCCATATTTGTGATGGGAAATGTGACTTGATCACTTGTTGGTTTAAAGAAGAATAATAATGGTTTCTTTTGAGTGTTGTAGGAAGTCCATGATGGATACCTTGTGATCCACATGCCTTGGTCTTGTGTCTCAGGTTTTATTAGTCTCAGATTTCTGTGAAGTTTTTGTTATCATGAACTGGTCCTTTTTCCATCTCTGTTCTATTCATATTCTGTTCTTTTTTTTTTTTTTATTTTTTCTTGACTCTTCCTTCTCTTCCTTCCAATCCCCTTTAACTCAGATTTGGAATCCTTACATCTCTTCTCTATGTTAAGTCATTATCTTTAAGAAAGGCAGCGTTATTCTGTGATTGCAGTGATGGGGGACAGCTCTTTGCTGAAGTGCTGTATGAAAGTCTATTCAAAAGTTAGAATCTCGGGCCTCCCCGGTGGCGCAGCGGTTGAGCGCTGGGTTGCGAAGCTGCCCGCGGCCTCTGCGACGCAGGTTCGATCCCTGGCTGCTCCCCGGCCACCGGAGGAGGGTCCCACATGGCGCGCAGAACTCTCCTGCCGCCCGCTGCTCCCCTCAGCAGTGTACTTCGGTCCTTCTGCCTGCTCTGCTCCCCGCTCTGCCTCTGGTGAATTCTCTCACCCTCCCGCGCTTCTGACTGTACCCAGTGCATGTATAAACAAAACAAAACAAATAAATAAATAAATAAAACATGCCTCTATTTAAAAAAAAAAAAGTTAGAATCTCTGGGCTCCAGTCTTCTCTGTAAATTGAATGTTTACTATATAATCCCTAAGATGGCTTGAATTTCTGTTGTACAATTCTGAAACTTTAAGGGATTTTTTTCCAAGAGACTGCCGTTCTAACAAATACTGTTCACATGGAAGAAAAAAAAAATTTTCATTTCGGCAAATTTCATAGAGAGAATGGCTTGTTTAAATAACAAGGAAGACATTTCTAGGATATTTATGACTCTTCACATCTAATGATCCCGAGTTCTGAGATTATAGTGGACTTTTTATTCAGGGCAGACATTTAAAGTAGGTATGATCATTGTGATCTGCTGGCTGTTTTAAACTGAAAAAAAAAAAAATGAACAGTCTAAGTGCTAATTATGCTAGGTTTATTAACTATGTGATAAATTTCTGCAGTTACAAGTCCCTTTTAAGACAACATGGAGTTAATAGGTGAAGATTTCCTTGGGGAAAAAAATATAAGATACTATCTCTAAATCATCTCTGGGCTGAAGTAATGGACAGCAAATTGAAATGGTAGCCCTGAAAGCCCTGGTTAGTGGAGCAATTAGCCTGCAACATCTGTCATCCTATTGATCTTTTGGATTAATTCCATTTATCTGGTGGGTTCAGCCAGTGTCCCCTAACTACCCCACCTCTCTGAGTGCATGGTTTGGAGAGGGTATTCTCCAAAGAAGAGACACTTTTATCAATCAAGCTGCTCTCCAAGGAAGAGAGCAGTAATATTTTTAGTGTTCTTTTTCTAAGAGAGATAGATGTGTCAGACAAGTTTCAGTGATTCATTCATTCATCCATCCATCCATCAATAAATATTTAGTGAGCATCTGCCGTAGACCTGTCACTGACATAAGTGCTTGTGAGTCAGTCCTGAACAAGCCAGACATGACATGTCCTCTTGGAGCTTATAGTCTCTTCCTCTTAGACTTCTAATCCTCACTTTCACCTTAACCCAACTTCCCAAGCCTCCACAAGAGTAGATAGGACCATATTTTTGTTGCTAA
This sequence comes from Talpa europaea, assembly GCF_964194135.1. Classification (NCBI taxonomy): domain Eukaryota; kingdom Metazoa; phylum Chordata; class Mammalia; order Eulipotyphla; family Talpidae; genus Talpa; species Talpa europaea. Next base: position 34,841,739 of record NC_140069.1, read on the forward strand.
AGAGGCTGTCATGCTCCTTCTCCTGCTCCTTCTTCTTTTCCATCTCCATTGTCATTTTCTTTGTCATCATCTTCCTTGTCTTCATCTTCTGATTAAAAATTATATAGTGTGAATCCTAGAGGAAAACTTCACAGAGTTTCATTGACTCTGATGCACTTCATATCCTTACTAGGTCATCCTTTGGAATTTTGTCCTTGGAGCAAAGCTTCTGCCTGGGTTTTACTGTCCTCTTATGTAGTTGCAATGTGTGGTCTCTTTGCCTCAAACATATTTTCTATCATACTATGTAACATAGAGACCTAGAATTATGAGAGAACTAACTCATGTTAATCTATCACTCAATTTTATTAGTAATGCTGTTGCTAAGAAAGATTAAAAATAATTTTTATTACTACATACCAGGAAGTATATCTTGAGTTTCCAGTGAGGTATATATTCTTTTTTTCCCAGAATAATGCCCTCTTTATTGAGATCTGATAAAGTACTCTGCAAGGGTCAAAATTATAAGGATCAAAAATATTGTTGGCTCACTGTCACTTAAACCTGTTTTTGTTTCCTTGATTAATACAGTACAGGTCATTCTGGATTGACCTCAAATTCTTTCAAGGATTTAAGGCTATTTTTATAATTTAAGACATCTACAGCTTCTTTTTCAGTCTGTGTTTGGCAGGGCTCTGGTATAAACCTCCTAGAAATGTGCACATGTTGTCATTTCAGAGTGGCCTCTTACACTGCCTTGGCTGCTGCAGAGATTGGCTAATTATGAATCATTTGAGTGAATAAGACTTGTTGCTAATTCTTTGTAGGTCTGAAAAAAATATATATGCTAAATTCCAAGGATGCCAGGTGGTAACATGTGGGTTTTAGACATACATACTATGCCTTGCTGTAATTCATTAAAAAATACTACAGTTCAGAATCGAATCCAGTCAATAGAAAATTTCTATTTCAAAAATAATTCTTTTCATGATTAGCTATTGTGATTATATTTTATACTGTCACAGAAGTCCCTTGAAATACTAGTACTCTTTAGTGGGGTTCAACCATATATTGGGGTGTAGCCCTTTCTAGATGTCCTAAGACAGTATCTTACCTTGCCAATGCCCGATGCCCATCACTAGCTACAGAACTGAGCTAGGCAGCCCCTTTAGAAGTCCCATCCAGAAGGTGCAGCTGGTTAGTGCACAGTACTTGTATGGAAATCCCGCCTGGAATAGTATATTCTTTGTCTCAGACTTTCATAACAAATATGTACTTTTGATAGCTAAATACCATTTTAAAACATGACTTCCTCCCTTTACCTAGCCAGTCAACCATGGACTCTTACACTCTGTGGTGTATGTGTGTGTGTGTATGCGCGCATTTGTAGGTTTTCTGGAAATTTTCAAATGCAAAAATACTGAGAACAAAATGACCTTTTATGTCATGTTGATTAATTATCAACATTCTGTTACTCTTGTTTTATCTATTTCCCCATCCTTTTATTTTTCTTGGTATATTTAAATTAAATCCCAGACATCACATTTTTGCCCATAAACAATTTGGTCTGTTTGTTAGATTTTTAATGTTAAGTAAAAATTTGAGTTAACAATAAAAATATTGTTAAATTAGTTTAAGTTAGCATGGTTCCATTCTAATTATCTTTGTTCCATGCTGGTTAAGTTTGGTCTCTCCTTGATTGCCACTAAAATCCTATTTGTTTTTGTTATAGCCTGCAGTCATTGTACTGGTTCCACTATAAACAGAGCATGACAGCTACATGACTTATGTGTGTGTATAAGCGATTTAAAAACTGCTTTTATTGACTTTTTATTTCTAAGTAGTTAGGTCACTAGTGTAAGAATTTTTACATTAGGCATAAAGTACCACTTTCCTATTATAAGATTTATGAGCTGACATATAGGAATAGAGTGAGTATTTTGAGTATAAGTTAGTAGAATGATTCTTGGTCATTTGGGTATATCTAGACAAACCCTATATCTAGGGTCCTCGAACTCTCCTTACCAGAATTAAGAATTATTCTATTGATACTTTACAAGATGGTCGCATGTGAGTTTATTCTCTGAAACTAGGACATGCTTGCTACCTTTCAAAACAGTTAAAAGATTGTGGGAAAATTTTGATAAGTTTCTGCTTTGCTTCTGTTGCTCATATGCTCAAACTAGCCATTATATTGCTGAGACTGCTTCAATGACTAATATCTTTTCAGCGGAACTCCCACCTCCATATACAGCCATTGCCAGTCCAGATGCCAGTGGTATTCCAGTAATCAACTGCCGTGTGTGCCAATCTCTCATCAATTTGGATGGCAAGCTTCACCAGCATGTGGTTAAGTGCACAGTTTGCAATGAAGCTACAGTAAGTGGAGATTTCCTTTAATAAAAGCAGAAATTGTTATCTGACACCTACTCCCTAAAGAAAGTACTCTAGTAATGTTACTTAAAAGTAGATGTGGGCGGGATCCAGATATGGCGATATTTTTATTCCTGTCTGTTTTCCATTTCTCATACAAGGATGCCTCTAGGTATTTAAAGCTAATTCCATTACGATCATTCATAGTGAATTTAAATATAATGCTATTCGGAGCTTTATTTTCTAAAACTAGACTGAACATAGTTATTTATAATTCTCTTCAGTGTCTACCCACATAACTAAATCCATTGTGATTTTTACTAACATGAAAATATCTCAAAGTTCACTGCAAATGTGGACTTTGATTTCATGTAGAAAATTATTTAAACTTGTTCTATATCTATAGGATGTCAGTGTGGTTTTTCTAAGCTTTTGTGATTAAGCATTTATTATTGACATCTGTGCCAGGTGTTTCCAAGTAACTTGGTATTTTCATTTGTTTACCTGATAAATAAAATAATGAACAACTAAATTTTACTGGGAAAAGCAACTAAATTTTAAGTAAAATTTTTGTAGTTTATGTAATCGGTATACATCGAAGTATACATTGACTAGGATATTTTTACTTTCTTAGTTAGGCTTATATTAAAAAAATTCAATCTCTCAAAATCCGTAACTAAATATTAATTTAATTTTTGGTATTTGTATATGTTTCCCTCTTTGGAAAAGTCTAAAAATGTTATCCATTGTTGTATCTCTAGGACCCATAAAACATGGATATGTTTTATGAAGAAGTCATAAAATAAAACCTTAAGTCATGAGGTACATATTTCATTGTAATATTTTTCTCTATAAGGGACATTATTTAGAGACAAATTTTATTGTATAAATAGTTGATACCTAAAATCCAGTTCCTTTCTTTTTAAGTTGAACACTCACTAGTACATTTCATATTAACTTCCATCATTCTCTTTGTAGAGTGTAGTGGCAGGAAGGGCACAGTGCGGGTTTCCTATGATTCGAACAGACCGGTCAGGTAAAGGAGAGTCCTTGAACCCTCCGTGGCTTTCTTAGGCTTTTATTGAACTTTTACATGTAGTGCAGCAACCAGGTACATGGCAGGTGGTGGGGGGGCAGGAGGCTGGCAGGCCTCTAACCACCCCCCAACCACCCAAGTCTTCTCTCTGGGCTTCCCTGGCTTTCTTTCTCCCCTTCTCTCCCCTGCCTCTGCTTCTCTTGGTGAATATCTCAATACTGCAGCCATAGCCCACAAGAAGTAAACAACACAACTTATAACAATGTAACAGATGCAGGTACCCACCATCAGACATGCAATCCTAGTGGTGGGAGGGCAGAAAAGCCTTAAAATCATTTACCCTACATAGAGTTACCAAGCAAGTATGAGTTATTAACATAAATAGCAATTTTGAAAAATGCTAGTGCTTTAAAAATTTCCTGAGATTTGGTGTTAGGGTGATTTATTCTCTGATTCCTCCATAGATACCAATTTTTATTCTTTAATAAGTGGGGGAAAAAAGGAGCGTTAAATCTTTATACTTGAAAGTAAAGAGCAGACTAGATCTTTTTTTTTTTTTGCAAGAATATTAAAGTTAGTATGGATTCAGCTTTTAGCCTCACCTCAATCTAACTCCATAGAAGTGATGACTTCATAGAGAATCAATAGGTTTTGGCTATAAATAAACCATTTCTGAATAAGGAAAAGTATGCTAAAATTTTTGTATTATTACTGCCCAAGTGTTAAGTAAGGAAATGTAAATAATTGTGAATGTTCTAGAGAAAATGAATAGTCTCCAACCAGATTGCTTTCTATAGATCAATAATGTTACAGGGGAAGGAAAAAGTGAAATATAATCTTTGAGGAGTACTTTAATGTATGCCTTGCTAGTCTTTGCTATGTAATTTGACCTTACATTTGTGAATGAAGAGGTATCAGGCAACTCAGGACTTCTCTGGACAAATTCTGGGTTGGAAAGAACAGATAAAGTGGCCCAGAGTCCAACAGAATAGTACTCTATTTTCGCTGTGACTGTTCCCTGCTCAGTTTTACTGTGATTCATTCTTTTCACATCACCTAAAATAGGGTATCAGTGTATCTGTCCTCTTGGGCAGTCACCTGTGACAGGAATCTGATATTCCTGTGTAGATTAGCAAAACAAAAGAAGCTAATAAAGAGTCCTTTTTATGTCAATAGACATAACTGGGAGTAAGGGTGTGTGTGTGAGAGAGAGAGAGAGAGAGAGAGAGAGAATATGAACGAATTTTAGCAAGATTGAGAGAATACAGAATTTACGGTTAAAGGAAGAGTGATTTCTAGGACAAGTTAATGGAAAATATGAAAAGCCCTGGAGACACAGTGGATCTTTTTTGGCTGCACAACCAGTTATGAGTCTGGTATTTGGAGGCCCACACAGTGGGGTTTGAATCCTAACTCTGCCATTTACTAGCTATCTGTTTCTGGGGATATAACTTCTCTAAATTGTGGTTTCCTCATGTGACTAGAATAACATAACTACCTTAAGAGGTCATTGTTGGGATTACAGGGTTAAATGCCTAACGCAGTACTGGCACATACATGTTTATTTTGTCAAGTAGGAATGCTAACACTTATGCATATGGCACCCATTTCACTGCAGACCATACATGACATGGTTTGGACTTATACTGAGGACCAGTGCTTGAAATCTTCTAATTGCCTTGTTTCCTAAAAGATTCAATTGAGGTCTGGAAATGAAGTTGGAATAAAACATAAAAAAAAAAAAAAAACTTATCATTTGCAGGGCACACATTTACTTAATGGTAAATTTTGGATATACAGAATTTAACACAAATTCTGTTTTTTGGACACTGTATGTAATCTATACATATATATATAAAACTGTGGATGTTTGCAAATTTTAGATATTCAGATTTTGTTAGCTATACTATAATTTAATAAATTGTAAGTGGCTTATTGCTAAGTTTCATATTTTCCAACAATGGTTATTTACTTAAATGTTAGAAACATCTTTTTTTTTAAAAAATAAACTGTGGCCTTCCAGGAAAGTCACAAAAATAACAGTACATAGTATAGAGCACTCCCATAGGCACTTCATATATGTTCTCTGAATATTAATATTTTGATATATTAGTGTTCTCTTTGTAAATAAATCTCTCTAAATAAATATTTTTTAATATCCTTTTAAAGTAATTGTGGACATGGTGATCCTCGGCACCTAGACATTTTAGAGTGAATTTCCTAAAGAAAAAAAAAGACATACTTTAAAATGAACCCTTGAAAACTGACCATAGATCTGAGGCAACCAGGAGGGAGGAAAGAGATCGAGGGGTAAGGGGGAGGAATGGAGAGAGCACAAGGGGCTCTGGTGAGGACTGTGGGTGCTTTGGTGGTGGGAGAGCTAGGTGACAACATCTGAGGAGAGAAGTCCTACTCTGTCAAAATATTAGCAAGAATGTGAAACAATGGCACTTCATTTACGAAATGAAAAATAAAACTAAAAAAGAACATTCACTTATACACAGTACAGTGATCAAATGCAGAAAGTTAACATTGAATTAATACCATGATACTGTTTTCTAATTCTTTGATCAAATTCATATTTGCCCTGTTGTTCCTTTAAAAAAAAAAATCTAGCCCAGGAGAGATGCCAGAATTATAGTTGTATTTGTTTATCATATCTCTTTAATCTCCCTTAATCTAAATCTTGTCTTTTATTGCCTAGACATTTTTGCAGAGCACTGAAAAGTTATTTTATGCAATGTCTTTCACTTTGGGATTTGCCTGATATCCTCTTATAATTGGCTTTAGTTTATATGTTTTGGTAGCAGTGTCACTAGAGCAATATTCTATTCCTCTCAGTGCATTATAGGTTACTTACTTTTGTACCATCTAGTACTGAAGGAGTGTTGTTTGTGATGTTATTTATCCTTGCTTTTAAATTTGCTTCTAAGTTAAGGGGGAAAAAAAAGACGTGCCAGTAGTAAGAGTTATGACAAGTATTTTCATTCAAAGAGGTCCAAAATTTAGTCCCTACTAGTGATTTAACTTTAGGAAAATTAGAAATTTATCATAATTTCCTCTTCCCCTACTTGCTCCTTGTGGACAGGTGCAAGAACTCTTAGTGAGTGCACCTGACCAGACAGGTAGATGACCCTGTCTTATGAACTTTAAAAGGATAACAGCTCTTGGTGTGCACGAAATATTTCTCCCATATGAGAAGACCAGTACAAATTAATTTTGAAATATGCCCTTCATAATCAAATCTCTGCAATGCCTGCAGCTTCCTACAGTGTTTGCCAACCTTTGAGCTATTTAAAACTACTTAGAATGTACTTTTCCTTAAACGTGACTTTAGTAGCCTTTTGGGAACTTTCATTTTCAAACACAATCATTTCCTTTTTAAACACAAGGAAAGGCAATGGGTACTTTGGCTAATATGCTGTGTTTACATTTTCTTCCCTTATCTAGCCAATCAAAAACCCCCCAACAGGGAAGAAATATGTTAGATGCCCTTGTAATTGTCTCCTCATTTGTAAGGACACATCTCGGCGAATAGGATGTCCCAGACCCAACTGGTAAGAGATAAAAATTCAATTATTCATTCATTTGTTCATTCAACAAGCATATATTAAAGGCTCATAATATATAGTATTTATTCTAAATAGACTTTGCCCTCAAGTATATATAGGACCTAAATTATTTTTTTTCTTTGTTAAAGGACTTAAATGTGTAGGTATTTGTAAGATAATATTCTTGAGTGGGCAATGGTAGTTTCCTTGATGTTATGTGAATACTTTATGCTCTGTAATAAGTGATTCATTAAGCTAATTATTTAAAAAATAATCAGTTTGCCTTTGGAATAATGCATAATTATGTATAGTCTCAGGCATAATTGGCATTTATCTTGACCTGGAGGTGTTTGGTCATTTTGTACCTCACTGTGTACTGCACTAGTCTCCAATGAGTCAAATCTGTGCAATAAATTCTGAAGTTACTTGCCCATAAAAACTGCCATAATAACATGCTCAAAGAAGAGTATATCAATATCTTAACTGTTTTTTTTCTGTAATCTTTAACCTTTGACCATTATATAAATCGTTGCAATCCCATCTGCTGGTAGATTGGAGAATAAAAAGAAAAGAAGGCTCCCATTTTCCTTTCTGTCCAACTCTGATTAAATAGATTTCAAGAATACCAACTATAAAGAGAAATTTGATTGTGACTCAACACTTTGCACCTTCATGACACACGCATATTTGTTAATGTAGAATAGTTGATGTACAATTTTTTCCAAATTAGAATTCAATGAAATTTGTAGGTTTATTTACTTATTTTTAAAGTAAAATTGCATTTTAACATTGTATGAGTTTTAGGTGTGGATCATTAAGACTCATCATGTGTATATACTACTTTACGTTCACCACAAATGAACTTTATTTTATGATTTAAACTTACAAAAATTTGGAAATCACAGTTAAATGGTCGCCAGAGTCGTTGATTTGGAACAATAGCATCATTTATGGTTTCAATGCCAAATTTAAAAAGACTTTCATTTTGCTTTTGAAGTATTGACTGCTGTTTTCTGTGATTTTGGCTCCAAATTCACATTTACTTCACTTATTTGTGAAACAAATGTAACATACTTTCAATGTTATATTCCATATTTTTGGCCATATATTTCAAGCTCAGCCACTAGTCCATTTGTAGTATAATCAAGTTGTTTCCTTTTTCTTTCCACAGTAGACGCATAATTAACCTTGGTCCAGTAATGCTTATTTCAGAAGAGCAGCCAGCTCAACCTGCATTGCCAATCCAACCAGAAGGAACCAGGGTCGTGTGTGGGCATTGTGGAAACACATTCCTGGTACGTCACCAGACATTTGTCACAGGAACATCAGTATGTAAATGTAGATCATGATCGGATAAGATTTGACCACTGCTTATAGTCTTATAGTTTACCCACATGCAAACCGGTCAAAAGATTAAAATAGCCTTTTTTAAGAAAGAAAGAGAATCAGAGGTACAGCAGGGAAATACTGCTTCTTTTGTGAGTTGGATACAAGGTGCAAACTTTGATTGGTTCAACTGGGAAAATGGGGCCTCTCTGGAGAGGCCAATGAGAAATAGTGCTCTTCCCTTAAGGTTTAGCAACATGGTTGTCTTGGGGTGGTGAACTCTGGGTCTTAGAGCTGTTCTCACTTCCTTAGTAGAGCACCAAGTGAACAAACTCATGTAGTGGCCCAGCTTCATGGCTCCTAGATTCAGAAAAAATTCTTCTAATTTATCAAAACCTGTGGATCTTTAAAACCTTGTGAGACCATGAGTATGGTCTCACTCATAGCAGGAATCTAGAAAACTTAAATAAGGGACCAGGAAAATGAATAACTATAAGAAAGTGAAAATCAAAATCAACAAAAAACTATGAACCAGAGATATTCTATGGGGGGGTGGGAGATGGGGAGGGGAGGGATTGGGTCAAAATAAGGGGGGGTGCAATTGTAATGGGAATATAAAAATAAAATTTATTAAAAAAAAAGAAACATGAATAATGGGAATTAATGCTAGGTGTCTATAATTAAGTAAACCATTGGATAAAACTAAGAAGGTAAAAGTAATTTGATATGATCAAAAGTTATAGGGCCTCCCCGGTGGCCCAGCAATTGAGCGCTGGGTTGAGAAGCTGCCCACAGCCCCTGCAGCGCCAGTTTGATCCCCGACCACCGGGCGAGGGTCCCACATGGTGCGCAGACCTCTCCTGCTGCACCCGCTGCTCCCCTCAGCAGTGTATTTCATCAGTCTGCCTGTTCTGCTCCCCGCTCTGGCTCTGGTGAATTCTCTCACCCTCCCGCGCTTCTGAGTGTACCCAGTGCTTGTATAAATAAATAAATAAAATCTTAAAAAATAAATAAATACCATTTTAAAAAAAGTTATAGAAGATCTTGATTGGCCACTTAACTTTAACCCTAAGTTTGATTTTAAAAAGTTAATTTCATAATGACCATGTTGGGAAGAGTAAGAACTGGTTTTCTTTTGTTACCGAGTCTTCCTTGGAGACAAAGGATTTTTCTTAGAGCCTGAATACTAAAGGAAACTTCCTGAGTGTAAGCACAGACAGGGCTTAGGTTGCAGAAATATGTAAACAAGACCTGCCGTCATGAGACGATGAATGAGCTTGAGAAAGTGCAGATGATTTGCTTTTTAGTCCTAGTTTTCATTTTTAGTAAAGTATAATTTCATATGCGAAATAGGACTATTGAGTTTATAGGGAAAATGTGGTCATCTCCTTATCTAACTCACCCCAATTATCATTCCCCAAATACTTTCAACTCTTTCAGCTGTTCTGAAGTACTTCTATTTGTTTAGTTTCTTTTTTATTAATTGAGTTATTTTAGACATTATATAAAAGGTAGGTTGAGGATTTATCATTTATGGCACTGCTGTTCCCACTTATTTCTTTCCCTTCTTCCACATTCCAGCAGAGTTATAATGTTTTATTCAATTAATAGTGTTAACCCCCCCCCTTTTTTTTTTTTGTGGGACCCTTGCTGGTGGCCAGGGATCGAACTGGCACTGCAGCCTCACAACCCAGCGCTCAACCGCTGCACCACCAGGGGAGGCCCTGTTAACCTTTTTTATTATTAGGGAAATCATGTTCACCGCTGAGCCAAGTAATAGACTACATGTCTTTCCTAGTGTTTTATATAAGTCTAAATAAAATTCCTGCCAGTTCACATCGGAGAATCTGCCTCTTCATCTTCCTTCCACACAGTTGTCAGCCTCCACCAGTGGGACTTCCTTCTGCTTTTGTCAAAGGTGTCCCTTTTACTTCTTTCCCCTGTTGGAATCCCATGCCATCCTCACAGTTTTTGGTTTATTCCTTTATTTCGTTGAAGCACATACTAGCTTTCTGAGAAAGGTAAAGGGAAATAAATTTGAAGTCTTTCTTTTCTTGAACTTTTTTATTCAAATTAATGTAACTAATCTAACCATCACTTTATAATTTGTCCAGATAATAGAATTATATAGGTTGCTAATAGTTTGCTGTCTTATTTTCTTCTTTTATTTTCTCCACTGTTCTGAAATTGCATCAGATGTGCTTTCCAACCTCTTGTCTGGGTACTAAGCAGACCCTCTTACCATCCACTCCACAGCCTTTCTTTCCTTTTTCTAGAATTCCTTATATTAGATCACTGAACTGATGCACTCTCTCTCTCTTTACGTGTTTTTTTAGTTTTGGACTTTTCTCTCACTTTCTGGGAAACTTCCTCAACTATATCTTGTAGACGTACTTAAAATTTTTAAATTTCAGATGCTCTAACTTTATTTTAAATGCCTAATAGTTTTCCCATATTTTCTGATAAAATTTTCCTTTTTCTAAACAGCATTCTCTTTTTTATGCCCTCTTTCTGAAGCTACTTGTGTTATAGGACAGGGAGAGGGGCAGCCCAAGCCCCGCAAACCTGTCTATTCTATGTAGGGTTCTGCCATCCGCCGCATCAACACAAAACATATGAGACTTTAATGGGAAGGAACTTTAATAAAACTAGGAAACAATACAGGTAAGGCAAAGAGTCTAGTTTCTAAATGAAGCATCCAGAGTTACCCGTCCCCTCGTGGGCAAAAGTCCATCCAAATGGGATTGGCCCAGAGCAAGGCCCCAAAGCCTGCCATACGTCTAAGGCATCTTCCAGTGGGGACCCACAGAAAAGGGTCAGAAACAACCAGACAAGCCCGGAAGGAAAAGAGCAAAATCAACATCAAGATAAAAGCTGCCATTGTCACCTCCCCACGGGTCTCACCCACATCTGTGTCACCCAGTCCACGACCAAAAGACAAGCAGTTTCTTCACATGTCTCTAGGCTCCATGCGCCTCCTCCAGGTCTCCTGGCTCCATCCTGCTTCCTTCCTCAGTCTCTTCTGCAGCTTCTTCTCTTCCTGCTCAGCTCCACCCTCCCTTGGGTGGGGCAGGGAACCTCCCCCTTTCCTGGGGACCACCCCGTTACACTTGTTGTGTTTTCTCTGAGGGATTCTTCTTCTTTATGCCTTCTTTATGTTTTCTCCCCACTATTTATTTGTGTGTGTGATGGAGGATTTACTGAAAAGTTCATTCATTTTTCATAGTGAGTCACTGATTGGAGTCTCAATGCATACAGCAGAAGCAAACTCCTCTCACCCTCTCTCCTTCCCATTCATGCTTCTTTTCTTCCTCAGTTTTCCTCTACCTTTTCTCTTGAAGAACTGTCTACAGTCAGTTCCAATAAGTCTTTTTCTTTTTTTAGTTCAAGTTCCTCTGGGAAACAGTCTTCTGATCTCTTGTCAGGTACATGCCTGGGAGACAGCATTCTAGGTGCCGAGAAAGGTAAAGGGATAGAGGTCTGTCCTGTTCAGACTAAGGACTTTGACTTAATTACTTTGTTTTTAGACTGTATTCTTTTCTTGTGTTCTACTGTGCCTGGTTTCCTAAGATGATAGACTCTTTAGTCCATTTTCTTATTAGAAGAAATCATTGTTTTTTTGCATGTGTTGTAAAGGGAGGGGTTTATGGTTTTGTGGTGTGACGGAAAGAGTTTACAATACATACTCCTGTTTTTGTCACTATCACCACCACCCACCTTTGTGAGCACTGGGTAGCCCAAATATCTGAAAGGTCTTCTCACTCTTCAGTGTGAATTAGTGTGCTTTTCACTGGCCTGTCTCGCTGTAGGTAGCAAGTTTCAGAAACCTTTTCAGTAAGTTGCCAAGTAGCCATTAACTTTCCATTGTTCAAACATTTGAGACCATTTCCCCACTGTTTTTTTTTTTTTTTGTCCTTATGTTATAGAACATAACATGGATAATTTGCCATGGATAATCCTTGTAATGATATGATAAGTAAGCTGATTTCATTTGTACAAAGATATGTACTGAGAGTGAGGATATATGCTGGGAAAAAAGGAAGGCACAGTCTCTGTCCTTGTGGGATTTTTTAATCCAGTAGGAAGAGAAGGTCAATTAAAACAAGAAATATATGAAATGTTTTAAGACTACCATAGGGAAATACCAGGTATTCTTATATACACCTAGCTCAGTGGAAATGAGATTATCATAAGAGTTATGGAAAACTATAGTAGTTTTTAGTGTATACTAATTATAGTTTAGTCTATAGTAATTATATACAGTTTATAGTAGTTAATTCTGTATTTGTGGAAGCTTCATATAGGGGGAACTGCTCAGGGTTAAGCCTGAAGAGTCAAGACTAGGTATCTGGCTTTTATGTATTCAGAAAAGTGGTGGTGATGAGTCGGAATAGTTAGCATAAAGAATTTGAGAGAGAAATGACAATGCTGATAATAAGGTAGATAAGGGAGGAAAAAGGAAAACCAAACACAAATGTTATATGCTTTATATTTAACTTTTTGGAAATCATTTGGCATGAATTCTAAAGAATAATATAAAGAGGTTAAATACATATGTGACATAGTTTTCATAACTTAAAAGATAATTTATGTGTGGGCCTCCCTGGTGGTTTATGGGTTAAGTCTCATATCACCTCTAGGGCCTGAGTTCAATCCCCAGCCAGGGCGATAACCCACATATGGTGCAGCAGACCTCTCCCGTCTAGCCCACTGCTCTCCTCAGCAGTGTATTTTAGTAAATCTGCCTGCTCTGTTACTAACTCTGTCTCTGGTGAATACTCTTACCACCCACACCTGTGGCCTATACCCCAGTTCTTCTATACAAAAATAAAGTCCTAAAAAAAGGTAATTTATGTGTTTAGATATCTTCCCACCCCCAGAAGAAAATTACTAATGTAATGTGCAAGCCTGAGCCTAATTTCTAAAACTGACTCTTTCTTAATACCCGGTACAGGCAAATGAATAATGTTAACATTAATTTAGCACAGTAATGCTGATTAAAAACTCTTAATTCCTTAGCAGAAGAGAGTATTTTGGATTAATATATGTTATTTAAAGATAATTTCACTATTCCTAGAAACAAAATTTTTCTATGTACCTATAGGGTAGTTATTGAGAGTTTCAGATTAATAATAGCTGCTCAGGGTGAAGAATAAACAGACCTCGAAGCTCTGTTGAGAACTTTACTTTGTCCTTATTTTTTTACTGATCATGGATAATTTCATGTTCTTTCTTGTGTGTTTGCCTTCAAGATGTTAGCTATTAAGAGAATTAATTTTCTTATCCCTACCTTGTTTGAATCTTGGCTTATATTCTGTAGCAATTAAAATAAGTTACAGAGTTCAACAGGATTGAAAATAGAATATGAAAAAAAAACAGGGAGAATGAAAGATAGGGCAGAAAAAAATAAGTTAATGCATAAGAATATTAGTATGCATAATATTTAATCATGTGCAGTTGATAAAGTAGACAGAGTTTTAATGAGGCTTTAGAGTATAACCAAAAGAGGAAAACATGATATTCATGATGTTTTGCAAAAAGGTCACATAGATGAAGCTTTTATTGGAGTAATGCATCCTGAGAATCATTCCCATGGATTAAGAAAAAAATGATGTAGTGGGCAGTGTCTTTAACAGTATCCTTCAGTAATTTCTTTTAATATGTCAGTGTTACAATGCTAACATTAAATTTACTTAGAATTTTCACTATTCATTTCACAGGCTGGCCTGTGAATTCATAGATAATGTTTAGAAAACCTAGATTTATGTTTTCCAAATATGTCTACTTAATAGAGAATTCATTTTATAAGCTAATAATATTAGGTGTTCTGTGAGTAAAGAATCTATGGTATTGGGAATTGTTAGGATAAAAAAAAAATGACAGGTTTTTTTTGGGTGCATTCTTTAGCACTTGCAGCATACATCTTTCCGAATGTCCAGAGGGATTTTTAATCTAGTGTGTACAAATATTTTTTAACTTCCAAACTATTTTGAGGGAATTGTCTAGCCAGAGTTGTATTTTGAGGAAAATTGCTTGCAAATGATTTTCTAGAATAATAAAGGCAATACATAGGTTTCAGCTAGTCCTCCATGAATGTAAAGACAATTTAAGATAATTGACAAGCAGAGAGTTAAATTTTCATTTCTGTGGGGCGGGTGTTTTTTGCTGCTGCTGAAATGCTTTGTCACCTGTGCCTGACTATAAGGTTGGCACTCTCCAATAAAAACTGAACTAATTTACAGCAAATGCCTGAATCAGAAAATGGTTCAAACTTTTCCTGATGTGAGCCAGTATACCTTCAGGCAGGATCGGATTTTATTCAGTTGAACACACAGACATGTAGTTTGTTGCCATAGGAGAAAATAACGATAGTTTTAACTTGACCATAATTCAAAGTAATATACATGTCATCTATTGTATCCATTAAAAAAATCCAGTAAGGGGCCTCCCTGGTGGCGCAGAGGTTGAGCGCTGGGTTGCAAAGCTGCCTGCGGCCTCTGCGGTGCCGGTTCGATCCCCAGCTGCTCCCCTGCCACCAGAGGAGGGTCCCACATGGCGCGCAGACCTCTCCTGCCGCCCGCTGCTCCCCTCAGCAGTGTACTTCGGTCTTTCTGCCTGCTCTGCTCCCCGCTCTAGCTCGGTGAATTCTCTCACCCTCCCGCGCTTCTGACTGTACCCAGTGCATGTATAAACAAAACAAACAAACAAATAAAATAAATAAATAAATAAAAAAAAAAAAAATAAAAAAATCCAGTAAGTTAATATCAAATTACTAGTTTTTATGTGGTATAGCTTTCTTATGATTAAAAAATATTTATCTCGGGGAAATTAAATTTATTTGTTATGTAGAATGGTTATAAATAAGTCAAATATTGGAATTTCTCTACTAAAAAAATTGGGCTTTAGAGAAGTTGCTCTTAATCTTTCTGATAGCAAATTACATGAATAATTATTTTTTCCAGTGAGAGAGACTTCAAAGTCTGGCAATAAAATTTTAACAGATTTAAAAAATAATAGTAAGCCAAGTTCATTTTAAAAGTATAGGTATTTGCATTCATTTGAATAAGTAAGACAAAATTATTTCTAATAATAGATGCTTTTCTGTTTTCAGTTTGCTATATCTAAGTAAGTACTAGGAGATAACAACAAAACCAGATTTGTTGAGTTGCTAATTGTATAATTTACTAATTACACAATAAATCCTTAACTGTTAGCTATAATTGAATTTACCATACATAATTTGGTGCTAAAATGAAGAACATTATGAAATGATAATATTGAACTAAAATAATCTTCTTGGATTGGTCATCTACAATAAAATCCTAGACCTCTTATGCCAGTGTGTTAGCCTTCAGGCCTGAATTTTGAGTTACTTTTCATTCAGGAGCTTCTTAAGTGCCTTCTCAATCACCTTGTTTCTTTTAGTTATGAGAAATTTGTTACATATAGATAAAACCTGAAATATTTTACAAGTTCAGCAGCTATCCGTAAGCTGATTACAAAAACATAAAAAAGTACTCAATTAGATTTCTATATTCTTTACTTTTTATGTTTTGTACCAATTTCTATATCTATATGAATACCTGCTTAGCACATGCATTATAACACTTTTACTATTAAGAATAAGCTTTGAAATAAGTTAGTTTGTTCCAAAATAAGTAGTAAAAGAAAGATTTACTGCTGCTTGAAAAAAATAGAGCCTTTTTTGGGCATTATCAAATGTTGAAAAATAATCATTTTGAAAAGAAAGTGAACCTTCATGTGAAGTTTCATTTCTAGTTATTTATCTTGGTACTCTTATATTCTTTCTGTGATTGAGAGAGATATTTTCAAAGATATCTAACTTCTATCAGGTTTGAAATATAAATGAGGCAAAGGAAGTCCAGGTAAACACAGTTTATTTGTTGTGGGTTTTTTTTTTTGTAAGCCTAATTATTAAAAATTATTAAAAAGAAAATTATACATTAGCTATTTTGTGAAAGTTGTCATCTAAGTTATATCTATAACCTCGTAGCATAACTTACTGAAGACCTGCTAATCCTGAAATTTGAGAGTTATGGAAAGAGAATGGGGTGACCAGGAATCCTAGACAAAAATTAACTTTAATAAAAGAAAAGTTGTTTTTCTGTAAAACTGTTAAATTACTTACAGAAACCTAAAATTATGAAGGAAATGTATACATTACAAGGAAGAAGATAGAAAGGCAAACAAGGTGAAAGGTGAGAAAGGTATTTTAAAAATATAGTTTATGATAAAAAAATTACTTTAAATTTATGTAGCACATTCTTTCCAAAACTTTACCTATTACCAGTAAAGTATTCTAAGTACCTGAATATTGATGCTATGAGGAGGTAGTCTGTTCTATAACTCACATTCACAGGGATGAAGATAAGGCTGTCCCATAGGAAAAGTATGTTTTATTACAGAAGCAAGCACAGAACAAAGGTAGTTTCCTGAGTTGAGTTCTGTCTTCACCTAATTTGTTTAGTTTATTTACTGTGTGGGATTCCCATGTAAATGGAGTAAACAGTTGCATTTTAATAATGTAACCATTCAAGTATTTAATAGAAGTCATTAAGATTTTTAAAAAATATTTTAAGAGGTCTTGTTTTTTTCTAAGAAAGCAATTCTTTTTTCATTAGAAAGTGTAGTCATATTCATTTGTTAATATTTTCAGTTTTAAAATGTAAGAATGTAAATGTTATCCAAAGTAGCTGCATCAAAATGATATAAGTTAAGCAACTATAGTTGCAGAACAAAATAGTTCTGAACAAGCAGGAAATATATAAAATGTAGGAAAGATTTAAATGAAAAACAACTTTGAAGTCACATAAAAAATGTTTTTATTCCCTGGGGGTGAACTGTGAGACACAGGACTGAAAGAAATGACCTGACATTCAGTTTTCAGTGTAAAACAAACTTAGATTGCGTCAGAACCTTGGGAAAATCATGGGAACTCTTTCCAAGGGGAATCCCAAACTTTACTTTCAGGAATGTGGAGCAGTGGTGGAGGGAAGAGCTCCTAGAACCTGTGAGAAGGGAATTGTTTCTGCTGTGGTCCCTGATGACCTTTGAACTGAAAGAAACATCTTATCAGATTGGATAGTTTTCACTTGTTTTTCTTTTCAATATCTTCTTTATTTATTTTACAGTGGATGGAACTGAGGTTCAACACTCTGGCAAAATGCCCACACTGCAAAAAAATGTAAGTTCCTTGTAGTTGGAAATACTATTGGGAAGTACTTCACAACAGCTTAGAGTTCAGAATTCTGACTTAAGTAGATTTTGATTTTAAGACATGCTGTGGGTTGAGTGCATGCTTAATTATTTATGCTTTTCAAGACTTAAGACTTTTTAAAAAAGGCATCTTTAAACTGCTTAATAAATTCAATTTTGTAATTAAAATGATTTGGTTTATCATTCTCTTAAGAGAAATCAGTTTCTAAGACAGTGAAATCACTAAAATTATCAGTAACCTGACAGAATTTTTAAATGTTGTAAGAGGTTACAATCTATTACAAATATCCTAAAATTTATTTTTTAAAAATGGACTGTAATATAGGAGAAAAATTAAAGTATTTGGGGTTTGTAGATAGGCAGTTGCTAGCTTTTGTCTTCTCCCCCACAGAAAGATTGCTGTATGGTGGCAAAGTTTATATAATTAACTATTCAGTCTATTTTTCCCTATTCCTAAATGATATACCTAGGAAAACAAAAAGCAATATAAAATGGGGTAAGATAGGTCATATTTTAATGAAAGATAATTTATGGTATCTATGTTAGGGGTTCCCTCAGTCACCCTGTTACAAGGCAGGGAGAGGGGCACCCTAGAACCCTGAAACCTGCCCACTGTAAATAGGTTCTGCCATCTGCTACATTAAGACAAAACATGCTCTAATGCATAAGACCTTAAATGGAAAGGAACTTTAATAAAACTAGTGTGCAACAAAAACAAGACAAAGAATATAGTTTTCAAATCAAGCACCTGCAGTTACCCATCCCCTCATGGGTAAATGTGCAGCCAAACAAGGTTGGCCCAAAGCAGGGCCACTGAGGCTTGAAAGCTTCCCGCAAGTCTAAAGCACGTTCCAGGGGGGACCCATAGAAAAGGGTCAGAAACAGCCAGACAAGTCTGGGAAGAAAAGAGCAAAAAATCAAAATCAAGATAAACACTGGAATTGTTAACCTCCCGAAGCTGCTAGTGCAGCTTCTTCACATGTCCCTCTGCTCCATGTGCCTCCTCCCAGTCTCCTCCTGGCTCTCCATCCTGCTTCCTTCCTTCTCCTGTCTCCTCTCCAGCTGCTTTTCCCTGCTCAGCTCCACCGTTCCTTGGGTGGGGCAGCAAATCTAGAATCTCTCCTTTCCCTGTGGACCACTGTTACAACCCCAAGATTCTGCGATTTTTCTAATAGGAATTAGAAATAATACTTAGAGTGAAAATATACAAAGCAAAATTAGCAAAAGAAAAAGGTAAAGTGTGCAAAATTAGCAAATTAGCAAAGTTAGCAAATTAGCAAAATTAGCAAAGTGTGCAAAATTAGCAAAGTGTGGAGGAAACTAGGAATATTTCAAGAGTCCTCTCTCAGATGTCTCATAGCATGGGCTTATTCCCTAGCAGTAAGTTGTTCTGTGTTACAAGTCTCATCAGAGACTCAGTGTGCGAGGTTTTTTTTTTTTTTTTTTTTTTTTAATTTTTGTTTTACAGAGGCATGTTATTTATTTATTTGTTTGTTTGTTTGTTGTTTTGTTTATACATGCACTGGGTACAGTCAGAAGCGCGGGAGGGTGAGAGAATTCACCAGAGACAGAGCGGGGAGCAGAGCAGGCAGAAGGACCGAAATACACTGCTGAGGGGAGCAGCGGGCGGCAGGAGAGGTCTGCGCGCCATGTGGGACCCTCCTCCGGTGGCCGGGGAGCAGCCGGGGATTGAACTGGCGCCACAGAGGCCGCGGGCAGCTTCTTAACGCAGCGCTCAACCGCTGAGCCACCGGGGAGGCCCAGTGTGCAAGTTTTTTTAATTGAAGCTACACAGAGATTCTTATTGTATAACACACACTAAAATTCTATACTCTGAGATATAATAGATATTATGGATGAATAAATATATAATGAATGTGATTCAGAATAAAACACATTGTTTGATAACTCTTGCCAGGTAGGGAATGGGGAAAATTTTCTTCTGGAATTCTAACTTTCCAGTCACAAGCCAACCTTGCAAGCAGGTCCCTCTAAGGATTGCAGTCTTAAACCTGTTGTATTAACTCTGCATCTATTTTTGTAATACTTGTTCTCCAGTGTATATGTGAATTATGACTTAAACAAAGGAAATTTAACTAATTGATAATTCAATTTTTAAAATTGAAAATAAGAGTTTGTGGTTTAATTATTGTAATCTTTATCATGATATAAATGCCTTACCTATTTTGACAGTTGAAAAATTCTGAGAATATTTTCTAGGAGTGCAAAAAGTATCTGAGAAGTAGAGTACATGTAATGGAGTATCTCCATATATCTATGCTAGATCTGATTCCAACTAAATATAGCTCTATGATAATGTGCTTTACAGCATATTTCTAGCTTCAAAGGCATATAGATAGCTCCTTTTTTGTGAAATCAGTCATTTGAATTCTTTGTTGAATCTCATAGACATCTGCATACAGAGCAACACAGTGCATCACCCCAAATAAATACACAGGACTCTATGTATTTGAGGGACATCCCCAAACACATGTATGTGAATGACTCATAATTCTGTGTATTAGCTGTATTTTCATGAAAATGAAGAAAAATAAATTGCAAATGTCTTCACCAAGAACATGGTATTAAGAAATTTTATAGAGGGCCTCCCCAGTGGCGCAGTGGTTGAGCGCTGGGCTGCGAAGCTGCCCGCAGCGCTGGTTCGATCCCCGGCTGCTCCCCGGCCACCAGAGGAGGGTCCCACATGGCGCGCAGACCTCTCCTGCCACCTGCTGCTCCCCTCAGCAGTGTGCTTTGGTCCTTCTGCCTGCTCTGCTCCTCGCTCTGGCTCTGGTGAATTCTTTCACCCTCCTGCGCTTCTGACTGTACCCAGTGCTTGTATAAATAAATAAATAAATCTTTAAAAAAAAAGAAATTTTATAGAAAATTAAAAAGGAGAGACTTCTGGTGGTTAGCAAGATTGTATACTGAGCATAGTGATAGTTCCTTTATATACACACATATATGCTACCTCTAATCTCTACAACGATCCTGGAGTGCTGAAATTTTCCTCCTTTTACTGATGAGGAACTATTAAAGGGGTTGAGGATGTTGCCCACATGATTTTCTTGGTTAATTATTTCAGCACAATGATAATATTTTGCTAATAATAAAGAAGTATTGAGTCTCTAGATGCTTTTTGATTGGTTAAAATATCACAAGATAGTATATTGATATGAAGAAGAATTTGTATCAAATTGTTAAGGAACATCTTGCATAGATATTCACAGTATAAATGTCATTCTCAGGACTCTTTATAGAATTGGAATCATAATCTCAACATGGGAGGACACAGGATATTCAGTACTTATTTGAGCAAAGATGTTGTTATCACATGAACACTTTTGATTTGTATCTAGATTTCTTTTCTCTTTGAATGTTTTCTTGATAATAAAATGTGAGTCATCTGTTGAAGAGTCTGAGATAGAATTATATTTCTTTAAATACAAATATTAAATATACTAAAATTATTTTTAATTTATTAGAGTTACTAAATTACCATGAACTTTGTCTGTCATTTTATCTCACAAACCATGTGGAAGAAAGCTCCATTTCCTCCAGGGCTCCAGAGACTAAGCATGTTCATATATCACTGTTTCTTACTCATGCAGTCACTGGTACTATTGTAGCTAAATGTTAATTTCTCTTTTAATTGGAAGCTTGTTTCTCTTTTAATTGGAAGCTTGTGCCTGACCCAAGAGGTAGCTTTAGAATTCTGAAATACATTGTGAACTGTGTTTTCATGTAGATGTTATAATAAGCCTAAGACTATTAGAGATAGCAGTTTAATCCATGATACTTAGTATTGAACTTCTTCTCCATCACTGATGTACTACGCCTTAGTGGATCACCCCCTACTGTTTTATATCAGACTCCTCCTCTTAAATGTTATATGCTTTTATAATTATCCATTAATTCAGTGAACAGTCCTGTGCTAACTATTAGGTGATTAAAAAAAAGAAAGAAAGAACCTTGATTCGGTGAATTTAGTCTTGTAGGTGTAGGGGAAATAAAATAAAAATTAGAGTGTTTTGAGTGCTTTGAAAGAGGTATGACCATATGACCATGGCGCGCAGACCTCTCCTACTGCCTGCTGCTCCCCTCAGCAGTGTACTTCGCGCGTCTGCCTGTTCTGCTCCCTGCTCTGGTTCTGGTGAGTTCTCTCATCCTCCCGTGCTTCTGACTGTACCCAATGTATAAATAAATAAATCTTTAAAAAAAAAAAAGGAGGTATGACCAGCATACTCTGAAGAGCCCTTAATCCAAACTGGAGGGATGGGGAATGTGAGAGAAGGCTTCTAAGAGGGAGGGATTTATGAGCAAAGTTATTAAAGATAAGAGGGAATGATGTGAAAAAGAGGGTGGGATGGATTCTTGCAGGAGGTGCTACCTGTGCAGAGGTGTACAGTAGAGTCACCAGGTTGATGTGCTGTTAAGGAAGTGAATGACTTAAACGTAAAGGGAGATTGGGGTCAAAGATGACCTTATATCTGAGAGGCTGTGGAACCAGTCAGTAAGATAAGGAAAGCAGGATCTAGGAGAAATGTGTCTGGGAGAGAGATGATGAATTCATTTTTAATGTGTTAGAGATAGACTGTAAGGCTTACTAGATTAGCTAAGTCATCATCCCTTGAAAATCACTTCCAACTGTCTGCTTTTCAAACCACATGGATCAATATGGCCATGACCTCTCCCTTACTCTACCAGGATAAATAAGAGCCAAAAAAGTTCTATATTGATTAGCTCTTTACAAATGTATAGTTGTATGCTTCAACTAAAACCCTTGTTGATGCTCTATTTTCTGTCAAATTTTATCAATTTATCTGTTGTTGATACTCTTTTTTGTAAGTGTCCTTGATGAATTCCCTCCCCCATTCTCCAAAATAGTTATCTGTTCTTAGGACTTTGAACTCCCTGTTGTGTTGTGGGTGCCAGAGTTGTATGGGTGCCACAGTGATCCCCTCCCACAGGGCAGCTTCTTGGTCTCAGTGTGTCTTACGCTCTCATGTCCACTTCCACTCAAGGGTATTTTTAAGCACTAGAAACAATGCTGGGCATAGATGTGAGCAGTTGATGTGGGGTCACAGGCTCAGAGTTGTTTTCTTTTCCTTCCTAGCAGAGTCTTATCCTGGGGTGTCCACTCTCACTGTTGGTAAATGTTCAAGCTCTCGTGTGTTCAAGCATTTCTTTGCAGAGATGCCAGATGTTTTGGATCCTTCAGCCTGGGCTTCGAGTAGTGGCCCCTCTAGAGAGGTCCAAGCACTCTGACCCAATTAAGGGTGTAGTTTCTGTCTTACGAGCCAAAGACTCAACCCAATAATCTTTGCCCAATAATCTTTGCCCCTACCTCTCCAGCTCTCCAGCAGTATACCCTCCATCCTGGGTGCCTGTTTGTGCACCCCTCTGTCCAGTGCTGGGTCTTAGGAACCCCGATGTTGGTGTGTGCCCCAATCAGTTGTAAGGGGGCTCTGCACAGCAACTACTCTTTTGTGTTGTACTACCTGTTATTACTCTAAAAAAAATTCAATTAAAATTTTTCCCACCCCTTTTTGCCTTACTGATGCTCTTAGTATTTGTTGTGGTTGTTAGTTTTCCCCTAGGGTTTTTTTTTTCAAATTTTATTTTTATATTCCCCATACAATTGCAACCCTCTTATTTTGACCCCAATCTCTCCTTTCCCCGCCCCCTCCCCCATAATGTGTCTCTGGTTTGTAGTTGTTTGTTGATTTTGATTTTTTCTTTCTTATATTCTTTTTCCTGGTCCCTTATTTAGGTTTTCTAGATTCCTGCTATGAGTGAGACCATCCGGTATTTTTATTTTTCTTTCTGGCTTATTTCGCTGAGCATGATCCCTTCCAGCTCCATCCATGTTGCTGCAAGTTGCATGTGTTTATCTTTTTTGAATGCTGAGTAATATTCCCTGGTGTATATGTACCACATCTTCTTGATCCAGTCATCTATTTTTGGGCATTTGGGTTGTTTCCAAAGCTTAGCTATTGTAAATAGTGCTGCTATAAACATAGGGGTGCAAGTGCTCTTTGGAATTGATGTTTCTGTGTCCTTTGGGTAAATACCTAGGAGTGGAATTGCTGGATCATATGGAAGGTCAAGAAATCTCCACACAGCTCTCCATAGTGGTTGGACCAGTTTGCACTCCCACCAACAGTGCAGAAGAGTTCCTTTTTCTCCACACCCTCGCCAACATTTGTTGTTGCTAGTTTTTTTAATATGTGCCATTCTCACTGGTGTAAGATGGTATCTCATGGTAGTTTTGATTTGCATTTCCCTGATTACAAGTGATGTTGAACATTTTTTCATATGCCTGTTGGCCATTTGTATTTCCTCTTTGGAGAAGTTTCTTTTTAGCTCTTCTGCCCATTTTTTGACTGGATTATTTTCTTTGTTTTTGTTGAGTCTCATCAGCTCTTTGTAGATTTTTGTGATCAGTCCTTTATCATTAGTGTTGTCCCCTCGGGCTTTTGTTAGCTTTGTTAGTTTTGTTAGTTTTGTTAGCTTTGTTTTACAACAGTTTTATTATATCTGGAGAAGCCTGGAGTCTTCACTCTGCTATCATCAAGTTACCTTTCCTCTTACGCTCTCAGCCTTCAGACCCTCTACTCTCTGTCTCTGAAATGATTGAGACTCTCTGTGAACTCCCTTGTCTTCATACTTCTTATCTATGAGCCTGTTTCTATCTATGTTGATGCTAAATCATCTTCTCAGAGCGATGCAAGTCTCTTCAAGGAGTATCGCTTCATTTGACACTGACATCCTATTACTTCCGGAGTAAAGTGCCATCAGTCCCAACTAGGCCAAAATTCACATCCCAACTGCAAGTCCTAATATGTCTGTTCAGTCCTCCTCCTGCTTGTTTGCCCTGTGGTATTTGGCTTAATTGGCCATCCTATTTTTTTCCTTCAAAATGTGTTCATTTTTTGGTCCACAGCCATTTCAACTTGAATGTCCATACACATCTCAAACAAAATACACTCAACCCACTCTATAATCTATCTGTTGCATATTGATGAGCATATACTAATGTTATCCCATTTGCCCAGTTGACCAAGCCAGAAATGTGTATCTTTATTCCCCATATTTAAGTGGATATAAATCCTGTCATGTATGTTTTTTGACATGTTTTATTATGTTCCTTCACTCTTCCCATTTTAGTTCAGGCATGCAGTATCTCTCACCAGAAACTACTATAATAGCTTTCTAATTTGTCTTTTGGCCTCCAAACTTGTAACTCTATATTTACTAGAGTAAAGGCCTTCAAATGCAAATAGGATTTTAAGCTTTCTGGCTGCAAAAGTAAATCTTTTGGTAATTATCAAATTAATGACAGTGGCACACATTGTGTAGGCTCTATAACACCCGACGCTGTCATTTTCATTGTTATTCTAGTTTTGCCTATTAGTAACGTATGCAGTATCTTGAGAAAGGACACCTTTTACTTACTTACTTGGCTAAACTCCAAGATCAAATTCCAAACTTTATAGCAAGGTATATACAACCCTCTCAGTATAGGTATTTGTCTAACTTCTCTAGCGGTATCTTTGTTACGTGTTCTTATACCTCTACACATAGCCCTCTATGTCCCAGCCTTAATAAATTCTACTTCCATAATAGATTGTTTCTTGCTTCAGTCCCTCAGTCTCTTTCTGCTAGGTCTGGAGTGACCCAACTGTCTACTTGGAAATCACTTGCTTAATTTCTCAAATTAGTTGAAACGTCCTTTGCTTCTACTACTCACCTAGAGAGACCATCTCTGGAAGAAAGATTATTCTGCTGCTTGTTCCTTGAACAAAATTCTTATTTGTTCATGTTTGAACAGTGGTACTGCTACCAGCTAAGATGACTTACTCTCCATATATCATGTCTTTCCCTGTCCTTACACCCCACCTAATAAAGACTTCCCTGGCTATTTCACTGGAGAATTGTGCTATAAATAACACTGCTAGACACCTTCATTTTCTGGGTGCCCTTCATAATTCTAATGTTCCACAGGGAAGTGTTGTGAAGGGGAAGATTACTAATTTGGAGATGAATAGTTAGGTGTTTGGAAATCATTGCAGGATCTTTTCCTCTTGGAGATTGGCTATCTACATCTGTACCTTAGGAGGCCCTTTTATAACTCATATGTATCTGTTAGTAAGCCCATAGATAAGGTCTCACAAAGGTGAAATGGAGACAATTTATGTGAATGTCTAATATTTTCTTTTACTCTCATGAATTTGCAGCTCCTCAGTGGGTAGCGCACTTCCGCGAAGACGCTGCTGCGCATATATCACCATTGGAATGATATGTATTTTCATTGGAGTTGGATTAACTGTGAGTATTATGCTATTGTTAGAATTTTTTCTCTCAACTTTGTCAGTAGTAAATGATATAAGGCAACAAATATACCAATTCATATTTTTTAGGAATTTTTGTATCCTTGGGGATATATTTCATAAAATCACATCAGCCAAGACAAGTTCTCTGAGCAGATATTTTGTCAAGGTTTCTAACCTTTTGTTTTTATTTTGCTTTATTTTAGGTTGGCACCCAAGATTTTTCAAGGCGATTTCGGGCAACATATGTTTCTTGGGCAATTGCTTATCTCTTAGGTTTGATCTGCCTTATCCGAGCTTGTTATTGGGGAGCCATAAGAGTGAGTTATCCAGAACACAGTTTTGCTTAAGCTTATGTATGTATGATTCAGTTATGCAAGTGAGAGTATCTAGCAGTTCTAGAAAGCAACTCTGGACATCTTTAAATCATTTATCCTGATGGATTCCATTCTGGTTTATGTATAAAGTTTTAAGACTTTGGGAGTCCTTTATGAACAACTGTTCATTGCTCTACATTATCTGCAAATAGTTTGTTTTGCTCCTAGGTCTAAAACTCCAAATAATAAAGCTGTGCCCTCATGTTCTTTTACATTTCTTAAAGCTATTTTTGGTTTATCTCTAAACATTACATGTAACATTATTTTTTCATCATTTTTAAATCAGATATTTCATTACTTGCTGACCTGTGAATATTCCCAAAAAGTGTTTCTCAATGTTTCTACAGTAGTTTCACGTTTCTACTTACATTTTAATTAAACAGTATCAAAATTGCTTGCTTTAAAATCTAAGCAATATGCATTTTGCTTGAACTGCTTACTGTAACTTTAACCTAAGATCATAATGACCTAATTCAGGAAAAAAAAATTGAGTGTACCCTCAAAGACTTGACATTCTTGTCAGATAAAAACCATTTATAAATAGTGTATGCTTGTTTTTTGTTGTTTGTAGAAAGATACAATATTTTGGTAGTAATTTAAAATACAAGAATGAAAATATTTATTTGTCCACAGCTGGAGATAATGTTGGATAAATGTCTTTTCTCAAAGATCACAGGACTTTTGTCTTTCATTTTTGTCTATTTTTTTCTTTACCGGTTATGAGTGTTCTATAATAGATTTATGAAATTTAATGTTAATCAGCAGTGTGTAATCCTTTGTAGAGCCTGGAAGAAATATTTCACATATGTGTTTTATAATAATTAACCATTTAAAAAAAAAGCTATCTTTACATTGGGTTGTACGCCTTTTCATTAGATCATGGCAGATTTTCTTTATTGGGATAATTATGGACTACTCTGTGAAGGGAGACATTTTACATTAGCTAAAATGTTGATATTAGAGATAGTTACTATTAAAAATTCTTTTGAAATGTAGCTGGTCAGATAATTACCCAATATTCAAGAAAATAAATCAGAAACAAAAACAACATAGTTTTCTAAGAATTCACTACAATTTAAGGAATCAGCTCTTACACTGCCCGTCTTTGCAGTTTTGAAAAAGAAATTGCTTGAGAAGTAATGTTCTAAAGGCTTTAATGTAGCAGAATTAGAAAAAGAGATGATCTGAGTAAATTAATTGGCTATTTCAGGGATTAATAATAATATTTTAAATGATTTATGTTCCTAGTTGTTATAAAAATGTATTCATTGGAGAGTTTGGAGCAAAATACATGTAGACTTCGAAGAGTCAATGATAAATATATAAATGCAGTAGCTCAGGATTATATGTACCTTTGAAAACACACTAATAAAGATTATTGTTCAAAATTACCTTGTTCTACTCCATTTTTAGAAAATAAGATTTCTTGCAAATGGCCAACAGGCATATGAAAAAATGTTCAACATCCCTTATAATCAGGGAAATGCAAATCAAAACCACATTGAGATACCACCTTACACCAGTAAGAATGGCACATATCAAAAAAATAGGCAACAACAAATGTTGGCGAGGATATGGTGAAAATGGAACTCTCCTACATTGCTGGTGGGAGTGCAAACTGGTCCAACCACTATGGAAAGCTGTCTGGAGGTTCCTCAGTCTACTAAAAATGGAGCACCATATGACCTGGCAATTTCACTCCTAGGTATCTACCCAAAGGACACAAAAACATTGATTCAAAAGAGCACCTGTACCCCTTTGTTTATTGCAGCACTATTTACAATAGGTAAAACCTGCAAACAACCCAAATGCCCAAAAATAGATGACTGGATCAAGAAGATGTGGTAAATATACACAATGGAATATTATTCTGCAATCAAAAAAAGATAAAATCATGCCATTCGCAGCAATGTGGATGGAGCTAGAAGGAATTATGCTCAGTGAAATAAGCCAGAAGGAAAAAGAAAAATATCAGATGGTTTCACTTATAGCAGGAATACAGGGGAACCAAACAAGACATCAGTGTAAAAAAATAATAACAGTACAAAATACAACAAAGCAAAAACGGACAATTATAAATCAGAGACATACTGCAGAGAAGGAGGTGGGAGAGGGATCAAAGGGAGGGAGGGAGGAGCATAGGGGACTGAGGCGATGGTGCACGGATGCATTGGTGAAGGAAACTATGAAGCAAATATTGTTTAAAAAATGAACAATGATGTAAAAAATTTTTTTAATTAATTTTAAAAAAGAAAGAAGGGAAAAATAAAATATAACATTCTTCCCTTCAAGGAAAAAAAATAAGGCTTCTAAAATTGCCTTGAGATCTTATTCTAAAGGAGTTTTCATGTTAAAGAATGTATATAATATTCAGTTATGTAACATTTATGCTTTATCTAGTACTTTCATGGTTTCGTTATACATATTTTAAATCTCTTTGTAATATGCTTGATGTTAGGATTGAAATAATTTATTGCTTTTTTTAATGGTTAACTAGTTGTAATAGCATTGTACATTGAATATTCTTAGCCCATTAACTTGAAATCTCACATTAAATTATATGCTACATGATCATATTCCTTTTGGAAAATAACTCCATGCTAGCAGGAACTTTATTGGTCTAATCACTACTTTATCTCCAGTATTTAGAATAGTTCCTAGTATATATGTGCTCAATGGGTATTTGTTGCGTGAATGAATACATGATTGAATGAATTGGTATTTTAAATTCTTACATGCATTTGGAGCTGGATTTTATATTTTGTTTCAGTATACATAGGCAAATATTTATATAATCTTGTAGTAAGAAAACACTTTCCAAATAGAATTCAAAACCAGAAATCACTTAGGAAATGATTGATAAGACTATGATTAAATAAAAAAAATCAGCAAAGCCAAATGAGAAACTGTTGAAGATATTTTCAAAATAGTAGAGTTAATCTTCTTAAAATGGGAAAGATACTAAAGGTATGAAATAGCAATTTACAAAAGAAATATATAGTGAGAAACAACTTTTCCAACTCATTAATAGAGTCTGAGTTAAAAGATAACTATTTTTCACCTATCATATTAGCAAAGATTGAAAGAGAAATATTCCTGCAATGTTGGCCGTCTAGGAAAGCGCACACACATATTCTTTGACCTATTAATTCTGTCTGGAGTTGTTGATCTTGAAAGGTGTTAGAAGAGAACAAATATTTATCTACAATGGTATTTATAGCTCTCCCAGATGATTCTGAAGTAGGTTTTTCCTGGATCATACTCTGAGAAACATTGCACTATATTATACTGAAAATATTCACAGATGTTTACATCAACTTTCTCTGCTATTCACATTTTCTGGTAATATTTGAGTAAATACCACCATTTTTTTGGTTCAGTTTTTGTTTCAGTTTTGACCTAGCTGTACTTATGTTCTCATGTAATCAAGAAAC
Source organism: Talpa europaea (assembly GCF_964194135.1). Taxonomy (NCBI): domain Eukaryota; kingdom Metazoa; phylum Chordata; class Mammalia; order Eulipotyphla; family Talpidae; genus Talpa; species Talpa europaea. Next base: position 34,871,385 of record NC_140069.1, read on the forward strand.
CATAGCCATTTCCGTGTTCAGGCTTGTACAGATTCCTCCAAAATCTAAATTTGCATTTATCTGATGTGTTTTTTGGTGTGAATGTATGTAATAAGCAATGAAGAAAAAACCCTAGTGTTTGCCTTTCATATGCTAACATTTAATCTCTGTGTCATAATTCCCATGTTTTTACCATTGAAGAAGCCCAGGTTTAATCTGATGGAGCCAGCTGAAATCAGTCTATCTGCCTCCAAAATTTACCTTCTTTCGCTGAGCTTACTGTACTTTGCTTTCTAGATAACTTTTATACTTTTGTGCCCCCTGCCGTTCATTGTCTGTAACTCATCTGTGGAAAAAAAATGACGAAAGTATTTTCCCTAAGTATTCCATATCACCAAGAATAGAGTACCTTACTTTAAATGTATTTTTATGAATTTGATATATCCAACTTTCTTAATTTTGGAGAATTTCATGTTAACAACATATGATTAGATGTGTTTTCTCATAATTATTAAATTCATTGGAAGACTGTAGATATAGTAAAAAATGAGGAAGTTGATATACAGTGGGTTTTCACTATTATAACTTTTTCTTATAACAGCAATATCTGTCAAAATTATTTCTAAATTTATCACAAAGTATGCTAAATTTAGATACTAAAAGTTTTGTAAATTTTGATAAATGTACATATGTTTGAGATGGGATATTATGTAAAAAGCAGAAAAATTGGAAGGCTGTTTTCTTTTAGGGACTGGCGTCAGAGTAAGATATCAACTAAAGATCTGAGAAGTGAGTAGAGTTTGTAATTTAATAGGTAAGAGGTTTTGATCTATCACAGAAGCGATCATTTCAGGTATTGTCAATGTAACTGAAACCATTTAAGGTAACCTGCTAAGCGGAACTAATCACACATTGCTGTGACCAAATTTTTGAAAATACCTTGGGAGTCTTATGGTACTAGTGGTTAGATACAGAAATACTGAAAGCTCCCAGTATTCAAATATATTTTCTTGAAAAGCCTTACAACTGTCTGATCTTCCAACATCAAACATACCTTCAATTTAAGATATTGGACACATAATCTTGGAGAAAATGCATTAAACTTTTATTAGTTTTTAAGTCTTTAGTGAGTAAGCTTAGGAGATTTGTAGAGATTCTTTGGTTTACGTAGTACCTTATTTTCCTGCCTTATTTCTACACACCTTATTCCATCCTTTAAGTTTCCACCTACCATCTGCCATCCACAGCTCTCTGTACTCTCCTATAATCAATGCAGACATAAGAACCTGATTTTCATTCTAATCACTTGCCAGTGATTTAAATGTCAGTGTGAATGGCCTAATCTCTGGTCTAGTTCTTTGATTCCCTCAAGTCTCGTGACCTTCATCTTCACTCCACTTGTGCTTTTCATCTCTAACTGTAGGCTGCGCTGACACTTAGGAACCATTCCATCTCTGAACTCTATCACTCAGATAGCTACTCCTCAATATTGCTTACCTGTCACAGCTCTCTGCAAGTTCCCTAAGATCCTATTTGGAAATTTGAAAGTCTTAAAGTCCCTTACCATACTTCCATAGCAGATGCCTTTCCTGTGATCATGGGTGAGTTATTTCTTCTGATCATGGGTGAGTTATTGTGCCTTCTCCAGTCATCCCATCGCCTCATGCCTCCTGAAGGAATTGACAAAATCATTATTTCTGAGGTCCACCTGACTGCCCAAGTCAATTTTTACTTCTGATTCTCACACTCATTACTCCTCCCTTATTTTCTCAGTATGTACACTTCTATTTCTTCATGGTCCTTACCTGCCTTACTTCCAGTTTTCATATACATTGTTTGGGTTACTGTAAAAGCCTATGAACTGATCCCTCTGCATCAGTTGTTGAGTTGTCTGTTGCCTGTCCCTCCCCTCAATCCATTTTCAACATTGTTACTTATGTGACTCTTCTCCAAATGTATATGTGCCACAATCATACCCTATCTAAAAGCTTTCAATATTTCTCCATATCTTATACAGAAGACCCTTCATCCTCCTTCAGCCTAATGTGAGTCACTACCCAAGCAGTATTTCTCCAGTACTGAATTATGTGTGTTTTCTTTTTTTTAAAAAAAAAAACATTATTTATTTATTTAAATTTATTTATACAAGCACTGGGTGCAGAAGTGCGGGAGGGTGAGAGAATTCACCAGAGCCAGAGTGGGAGCAGAGCAGGCCGAAGGACCGAAGTACACTGCTGAGGGGAGCAGCGGGTGGCAGGAGAGGTCTGCGCGCCATGTGGGACCCTCCTCTGGTGGCCGGGGAGCAGCTGGGGATCGAACCCGCGCCGCAGAGGCTGCGGGTAGCTTCGCAACCCAGTGCTCAACTGCTGCGCCACCGGGGAGGCCCTATGTGTGTTTTCTTGGTGTTTATTGCAATTTCATTTCTGTATCCTCCTGCCTCTAAGGAAAATCCTTGTCGGTGGGATAAATTCCTTTTTTATCCATGAAAATCCTGCTCAGGCATTAGCTCTCCTGCCCATCCATGATCTCTTCTCTTTATTCCCAACCCCAGAACAGAATTATTCCTTTCCTTCTACTTCTATTACATGTACTCCTGTTACATATACTACCCTCTATTTTACTTATTAGTTTATAGCTACTATATCATTCCCTTCTTGCTAATTATGTGTCAGTCATACTAGTCTTATTTATGCTTGTTTTTGTATCCTCAGTATTTGGCACATCATAAACACAGGTCTTCAAAAGAATTTTATTTTTTTGCTTAGCTGAATTGAATGGCACCAAATGTCTCATACTTTTAAAGCATTGTTGTAATGTGTGTGTGTGTCCTCCATAAAATGCTTTGTAAATGGTGGATTAAATAAATGAGAGGCAGAATACTGGCAGGAGTTGGTAAACACCAGATAATGCTACCTCTTTAGCTTTTCCTGACTCTCCAGGTATTCAAGTAGTACCACCACTCTGGCATAAATGCACACTGTGAGTGCATTTATCTTAGTTTATTAAATTGGAATTCTCTATTTGTATACATACAGCTTCACTAGACAGTATATACCATGAGAACAGGTAACCAGTCTGTGCTCATAAACACTGTATTAACTAAATGGAAGGTACTGTGATGAGTTAAATGATATGAAAATATAATTGTAAATAAAACTTATACTTGCAAGTAACAAAATACATTAAATGCAAATTATTATCTCTGGGACTCCTATTTCCATTCTTGCTTTTCCTCATGCCTCCTTTTCTTCAAACTTTTTGAACCAAAATAGTATTTACTTAGAATGAGAAAAGCAATGCAATGACAAATTACAAATCTTAAAAAGCTAATACCATAAACATCAAATATCCAGAAAATTTCTTTAAATGATCTGAACCTTCCCTAATTTTCCCTGTATTTTTAAGCTTTATTTTTTGATTTCCTCTTTATTTGCCGACAAATCTGTACTGTGTTTTCTCTGCTGAGAATAAATTATTGGGCATTTTTTTCCATGTAATTAGTTTATTTTTTTATTAGTGAAAGTTTAAAAAATTTCAGTTTCATTTTTTTTTTTTTTGGTAGCAATGACATGGTAGCATGTAATTTTTTAAATGTTAAAATGAGTCATTTGAGTTTATGTGAGCTCTATAATTTCAGGACATTTTAAGTTTTTTGGGGTAGTGGCTCATCTTAAATACTTTTAAAATTACTCATTGACCTGTTGTAAAGTTTTTGGTGCAGTGATTTGAGTACCAGATGAAACTTAGAGATGCCAACATTTCATTTTAGATCAGTAATTAAACAAATTTTCAGTGAGATCTTCTGGTTCATTCCCTATCAATCAAATAGCCAACAGTCAAGGCGTCCATTATTACTTCTACCTAAAATTTTATATCTTTCAATAGACTAATTTTGGTTGATCTGAATTTTTTTCTTCCAATTCACTTTTTTGGTTATAATTTCTATGGATTTCACATAGTAATATGTACAAGATAATTTTATTGTATAATTACATAATTGTATATAACTGTATATGTTGCATTGTTAAATATATTCTGGGAAAAGAAAATTTTTATTTTGACTAGATTGATGAGAACTGAATTCTGCACTTAAAATTTTCTACACTTGGGGTTGGATTTATTGACTGAACTGTCCACAGACTTCTGTTGCCTCACACCAGAGGACATGTTCATACCATGACACCTCCTTTGATCTTGCTCTTTTAATCTTGAATGCCAGGTGAGTTGTCTCAGTGGGTGGGAGCCATTTTATCAGTTGGAAGCCATTTCTACACCATAACAGCCAGCAGTAAGTTCACTGCACGGATATTTTTGTAAACCTCCACATCTTTTAAAATGGTAAATCCTATCATATTCTCCACTCCATTTAAACCCTTATGCTTCCCTTTACTCTTACAATAAAATTCAGCCTACAAAACTGAATGATTTCAGTTCTTCCCATGACTTCAAACTCATCTTTCACATTCTCTTCTTGCATACTATAGCCCAGCCATACTGGTTTTGTATCATTTCCTGGAATATGTCACTTGATTTCTTCTCACCCCAGGGCATTAATACCTACAGTTCCCTTTGAACTCATCCTCCTATACATTAGCCTTCAGGTTGATCTCATCAAGATTACCACTTTTCAGAGACACATTCTTTCTTCAGTTACCCCATTCCTGACAGACTTTCTTTGCCTTTATAAGTCTCCTTTGGAGGTTATTCACCTTTTTAGTTCTTTCTAAATACTTCCTTTTGTAATGCATAAGTTTTCTTGATCAGCATCCCTCATCTCATTTTCAATATTTCTATAATACGCCTGTGATGTATGTGTAAGAATATGTTGTATATGTATATATCTGTATGGATATGTTGTACCTATATATTAGCTTTTTGGAATCCTCAAGTATCCTATTATAAGTCCCTACTTTAAGTCCCAATCTGAACTCATCATTTCCTCCCATAAAGCTTTTCTACCTCTTGTATTCTTGCCTTAATATCATTGCCACCACTTACTTTCCCATATCAGAAAACTGCCACCCTAGATTCTCCTCTGATTAGTCCCTTCCATCCAATGTCACTAAATTGATTTTATTTCAGCAACCTCTCTCAGAATCACTGGCCTCCTTAGCTACTTAACTCAGACATCATTTCCGGAGTTACTGTAAATGAACTCAAGAAAACCTTCCTGAGACCTGTTTATCATCGCTACATGATCCTCTCCTCGAACGATGTAGCCTCCACTTTGCTGTCATAATAACCTTGCAAATATTCACTTTTGAGCTCTGGATTAAAATCCTTTAAAGATAATACTTCAAAGACAAACTATAAAAATTTAAAATCAGATTCGTGGCCCTCTCTCTGCTTCATTTTCCTGCAACTGTCTCCCCAATTCCAGCTACTTCATACTAGACAAGTCTTCACTTTGCACATCCTTCCTCCCTTTTACTGTTTTCTTCCCTCAGTCACTGACAACAAAATAAGCATCAATAGCTCTGAAAAGTCTCATATTCTTGAATTGAAGGTCAATTTACAGTTCCCTTGTACCGTATTTCCAACCTGAACGTTTCCCTGTCCCAGTGCTTAGCACAGCCTGTCAGAAAACTGTTCCTTAATGCTAACGCAGCCTTCCAGGCTGTGAGCTCAAAGAAAGTGCAAAAAGGAGTCAAAAGAATGGAGGCAGAGGGCCTCCCTGATGGCGCAGCGGGTTGAGCACAGCTCTGTGACGCTATCTGCAGCCTCTGCAGCGCTGGTTCTATGCCTGGCTGGCCAGGGAGATACCCACATGGCGCGGCAGACCTCTCCTGTCTCGCCCGCTGCTCCCCTCAGCAGTGTATTTCATCAGTCTGCCTGTTCTGTTCCCTGCTCTGGCTCTGGTGAATCCTCTCACCCCCTGCATTCTGGCCTGCACCCCAGTGCTTGTAAAAATAAACAAATCTTAAAAAAAAAAATGTTGTTGGAGACTGAACATCACGAATTCGGATTAGGATGCAGTTACTTCCACCGAAATCTAGTTCCTCTCAGCGAGGCCATTTGCGACGTTATGTATTCCTAGCTTGTGTCAACTTTTCTCAAACCCCGCACTTCCCGCCAACCCCAATCCCACCAGACGCCCCCGGCGCGCGGCGCGTTTCGGGGAGAGCCGCGCGCACCCTCCGTTCCGCGGGCCGCTCTGACGGGGAAGGACTCAGTCGTCAGCGCGCGGCGGCCTCGCTCACAGAGGCGGCCTCGCTCACAGACGCTGCCTGGAGCCCGCCGCCCGGCCCGCGCAGACGGCCCGCCTGACGCCTCAGGTGCTCGGGCAGTCAGGGCCGCCGACTGGGGTACCGAAGGCTGTTCATGCGGGCGCGCCCCACCCAGGGCGAGCCCGCAGCACCTCGGAGCGGCCACTCCCGGCCTCCTCAAGCCGCACGGCCCCCTGAGGCGCCGCGCCCGCCCCACCCCCCCACGCCCTGGGCAGCGCGTGCCGCCGGTTTAACGGTTTCGGCCCCGCGAGGTCGCGGCCGCGCCCACCGCCCGGTGCCCAAGGCCCCGCCCCGCGCCCGTCGCGTGCCCGCCCCGCGCCCCCCACAGCCCTTCGGCCCCGCCCCCCGCGCCGCCCTCACCTCGCGGGCCGCGAGCTGACGCGCGGCGGGAGCCGTTCCCCGACGGGCAGCGGGGCGCTCGGCCGCCGCGTCTGGGCTGAACGTGGCGACGCTGCTGCCACGAAACCCTCCCGGATCTTGAGGCGGTAGGTCGTCGCGAGGAGGAGCCGCTCGGGCGGGCCACAGGGGGGCCGCGGCGTGGGCGGGCGCTGGTGGGCGCGTCCCCGGGGCGGGACCCCGGAAAGTTCAGGGGAGAGAAGCCCTGGGGTTGGGACCCAGCAGTCGCCGCCGCTGCTTGCGCGCCCGTCCCCCCCTGGCCCCAGGTCCCCAGGGAGGGTGGCAGCGCTTGTGGGGTGTGTGGGGAGCCCGCACCTCTGAAGGGACGTGGCTGGAGTGGGCAAACCCGCGAGGGAGCACAGGCCGAGTCACAAATGCTGGAGAGAGAGTAAATACCCCAAAAGGCTCCCCACACTTCGCCCCCAACAGAAGGAGGCTCGGTCCTCTCTGTCCCGGCTCCTGTTCCCCGGTAGTAGGATAGTTGGAAGGTTAGCCCCCCACGCCTTGTCCAGATAAATAATAAACCGATACTCACATGAAATTATTTAACAAGAGAAAACCCAGAAAGGGAAAAAAAACTCTAGAGAACACGTGTGATCAATTCCCAGAAGAAAAGCAATTTTTTGAAGCTATTACCCCTAACTTATGTAGCATTTGCTGGGTTTTTTTTTTTTTTTTGGTTGTTAGTTGAGATATAGTTGACTTATAGCCTATTATGCGTCAGGTGAGCAGCATAATGATTCACTATCAAAAGTTTTGCTGGCATTTTAGGCAAATCTACAAAGGACAGTTGAGGTACAGTAACTACAAGCGCTCATTACAATGCAGTTTTAATCCCATCAAAATGTTAAGTTATATTTGTTCTGAAAGATGCTTAGAACGTCTTAGAGCTCAGCACAGAGCAAAACTGCCTGTTTTTTTCCATCTGCCTGTTCTTTTGGTCAGTTATTAAGAGAAGACATGAAATAGAAATTATGACGGTACTCTCTTGGCTTATAGTGGACAATATAACTTTAAGTTTTAATTTTCCCTGGCTGTGACTGCCTGATTTGTGGACTATAGAGTATCTTTAATCACCTAGGTCCTAGTTGGTTTATTTCTTCCTCCATATTTATTTGATGTTACTTTTAGTTTGTCAGTATCAAATTTTTAAAATACAAGCAGCATTTGGTTTCAAGAAATCCTAACTTTGTAAAGGTAATATTTTGAGGTTGAAAATAGTATCTGGTTATCAATGTGGGAAAGCAGCATGGATTGGATGAAAGTATAGTCTTTTCACTTCTTCACAGCTGCTTTAATTTTGTGAGATCTTCTTAACTGCAGCAGAACCTTGTACACTTTCTAAGGAAATCTAGAGGTTGTTGGAAATTTGAAGTATAGTATAGCCAGCTTGTAAATAGAGTACAAGGTATGCTGCTTATGTTGTGACCTCAGATTAGTATGGCACTGTACCTACAGAATGAGGGAAGCATGCAACCTGTAACTGTAGGCTAAATGATTTAATCAGGCATTTTGCGCCTCTAGCCTCTGTGGCTATCACACCTGCCGCCTTTAGCGTGTTAACCCAGAAGGCGCAGGGGCCTGATTGTGGACACCTGGAGCTTGGGTTGGTACGGATGCATAACCTGCTTCTAGAGGTCAGGGCTATTAAGGGCAGCGTCACTCAGAGGTGGATGGACGCATGACTACGGAAGAGGAGAGACCATGAAGGAAAGCCAGATAGAGCCCAGAGAAAGAGTTAAGATTTGTGGGGGGCAGGGAGGCTAAGCCCCTCCCCACTCCTTATCCCTTGCCAGCTTTGCCTCCCTCCTTGCAGGCCAGCCTCCCTGCCTGTTGAGCCTGTGTACCTAGTTCCCTCAGAGCTTTAAAGCCTGAAAAATCCACTGAGAGCTCTGGGACTCTATCCATCTACCTGAATCCATGGTGAACCTGCTCTGTGCTTGCTGGCACTAGAGTAACTTATTTAGTATTTTACTAAAAATTGTAAATTTAGGAAGTAGAAAGTATTAGCACATTTCTATTCAGTAAGGTTATATATAAATGACCCATGTCAGACAAGCAATGTCTACACAGACTAGTGGAGAGTCAGATGTCTTTCTTGCCAGAGAGGCAAATTTAGAGACGATGAACTAAATAGTTAAGTCTTCATTTGTAGCATTTATTAGTAACATGAACTTCCAGCATGTTTCCTTTTCTGAACCTTAAGTTTGGCATCTGTACAGTGATTAATATTTTTCTTCAATAGTTAACGTATGGGTAACATTAAATATATATAAATTTAGAATCAAATAGGTCCTCAAAAAAACGAGTCTTAATTTAAAAAAAGGAACGTTATTTGTTGAGTAATAAGATTATACCCAAATTGGTCAGTATATGTGCTAACTATTCCATTGTACTCTACTATTTTAGAAAATTCTAGGTTAATAAGTAATTTCAAATTTCAGAATTTGAAATTTGAACCTTAGAATTTGGACCTTAGAAATTTGAATCTTAGAAATTTGGACCTTAGAATTCATACAAAGTCTCCATATAGATAATATATCCACATTCAAGTAAATATAAAGAAAGGAACCTAAGATATTATTAGTTTTGCTAGCTTCAGAATAGCAATTGTAATTAAACTTTCTGACTTGGAGACCAACACACTAGTCATTCTACTTGGCTTTTATGTTGATTTGTTAAAAATGTATAAACTTGGGGGAAAAAAAATCTTTATTCAGCCATTTCTCAGCATGTATTAATACAATGGGTCAAACTGTCCTTTAAAAATACCTGTACTATAAAACTGTATGTTAAAAAGACAACTTTATGATATGCATGCCAATTACCACCCAGTATTGCACATAAGATTGTTTCTTTTGCAACTGTTGTCCTATACAATAGTTGATATTACAAATGCCACTCTCGATAGTGCTGGTAACTGCACAGGGAACTTTTGGTAGCTCTACATTTGTTGAGTGTAGCAGGTTTATAATTTAAGACTGAAGTTATTTTATATACTGATTTGTGGTTAGTCTGTTGTTTTTTAAACTAAGAATAAGGCTTGGTTTGTGGCATCTAGTCCTTCATAGATTGCAGTCTTGTGAATCACTTTTGTAATAATAATAACTTGCCTTTGCCATTAATAATGCTTTATTTAATGCATGATGGTGTCATGTAGTGTGCATTATAATCTCAGGTTTATTCTCCATAATAATCAGTCTCTGCATGCACAGATTACTTTCTCAAAACCCTATAAAAAGATTACTCTGGCACAGTCTTTTCTAATTTCCTTAACTGATATGGTTTATATACCCAGTGTTCTTGCTGTAGTTTTCCTACTACAGATTGAGAGAGTAGGTGGTACTAAAATATTTTTTTGTTTGTTTAAAAGTGCTGCAAATTCATATAATAGCTCTGTAATTCCACAACTCTTGAAAATCCCTAGTTTGAATACTGTGAAATTGCATTGATCAACTAGCATGACTTTACAACCTACCAATTCAGTTTCAGCTAAGTATTGAAAAAACAAGGAAGTATGTGCCAAAGTACTGTATTGTATTCTGATCCACTAGTTACATACGGGAAATTACTATTATACATCTCTGTTTTAGGATCCTAATTAAAATGCTTATCATTGAAATACCAATTAACAGACAAAGCTAGATAGATGTTAACTGAGAGTTCTGGCTTGCTTTTATCCAAACTTAAGGAAAAAGTGCTTAGTTATCATTGCCAACTTTGAAGGATTATTTGTAAGTTTTTGCTGTTAACATTTGAATTATGTCCAGTGGTATTCCTAAATAGGTGCTTATAGGGTAAATAATTGTCAGGCTTTTCTGCCCTCCCGCCATTAGGATTGATGACGGATCCCTGTGCTCCTGAATGCATGCCTGATGGCGGCCACCTGAAGTAGGGTTTGGGCATGCATAGATGGGTACACCTGGGCTAAGACTGGGCTTATGGGGGTGGCATCACTGGGACTCCAGCAGAGCAAAAGAGAGACCAGAGGAAAACAAGAGAAGAGAGCAGAGAAGCAGAGGCTGGGAGAGAATACCGGAGAGCCCAGAAAGAGTGAGGACTCGCAGGGGGCTGGGGGGCGTGCCAGCCTCCCGGTCCTCCACCCTCCCCGCACCCGTGCCTGCCGTGTACCTGGTAAACTCAATAAAAGCCTGAAACGCCAGGTCGAGGGCTCCAGATGTCGAGGGCTCCAGATGCCTTCAGCGGTCTCCTGGGGTCATAGAGATTCTGCACTGTGCCTTCCTGCCACTACAGTGCTTTAGCTTTCTTTGGAGCTAAAAGGGAGGGGGGGTATTAAACAATGCTTTATGCTTAGGGAAATAGTCACCTAGATTAATGATATACTTAAGATCACATGGTTACAATTGTTTCTGAATGTGGTGGCATAAAGTTAAGTGGCATTTTACTTATGACTTTGTCTTGATAGGTGTCAAATTTGGAAAACTTGTCTCTTGTTCAGTATCAGATGATTTTAGTTACACTGCTTAGGAAGTATTTAAATTTAAAGCTTTCTGTAGTAAAAACTATTGCAGGTCCTAAAATTCAAAGGTAAATGAGGTCTAAATTTTTTGGCCTCAAGTAACTCAACAGTCTAATCAATAGGTATATAATATTCTTACTATGGGAAATTATAGAAAAATTAATAAAATACAGTAGGGATCACTGGAGGAAGAACATTAGGAATGAAAAATTAGTACAATTATATTTTATTAGTATCAACTATTTGTTAGGAACTAGAGAACTCATTGTAAGTTGTTTTATTTAACATTACTTATTGAGACAAAGATATTTTTATTCTTTTTTTAAAGATTTATTTATTATTTATACAAGCACTGGGTACAGTCAGAAGCACAGGAGGGTGAGAGAATTCACCAGAGCGGGGAGCAAAGCAGGCAGAAGGACTAAAGTACACTGCTGAGGGGAGCAGCGGGCGGCAGGAGAGGTCTGCGCGCCATGTGGGACCCTCCTCTGGTGGCCGGGGAGCAGCCAGGGATCGAACCGGCGCTGCAGAGGCTACGGGCAGCTTCGCAACCCAGCGCTCAACCGCTGCGCCACCGGGGAGGCCCCCATAAAGATATTTTCTATGGAAGTAGCAATAGTTTAACCTTGGTCTTGGATTATTAATAGCAGTTTGGAAGAGCAGCAGAGAAAGTGAGGGAACTCTAGTCAGAAGACTTAAATGTACAGTTATTATGGGGAAGCAAAATAACATTTTTGAATTCACCAACTTACTGAACACCCACTGTGTGCTATATGTTTTGTACTATACACTAGAGCTATACCTTAGTGATAGAACTGTAATTTAATAGTCAGATAATCGATAATTTCAACTAGTGCCATCGGTACCATAGGGAATGAGGGGTGCTTTGTAAACACATAAAAAGGGTACTTAATCAGAATTTTAACAGTTCTCCCTGGGTATGAGTAAATTGAAGCTAGGTGGATTATAGAGTGTTGGCCAGAAGCAGGTGCATGGGCATAGCTATTACTTCCTAGGCTTGTGATCTTGGGCAAGGTACCTAATTTCCCTAACTCTTATCTATATGAGATGAGTTAAAAATAATAAAGCTACTATATATTGAACTCCTATATACCAGGAATTCTGCTAATATTTTACAGATTACCTAACAGGTAAAGGCAATTGGTTTCCATACAGTTATGTAACTAGGTAATAGTACCATGGAATGAACCCATGTAGTGCCTGGTTCTGAATGTTAAATATTATTACATAGGTAAATGGCTTGCTCTGCATGGAATATGGATTCTGGCTTCTGTTTCTATTCTTAATAACTCAGGAGGTGATGGAGAACAGGAGGGCTTTTTTTTTTTAATAAGGCAGAATTGTGTGTAAAGGGATCATAATTTGAAGAGAAAAGAGACTGAAATCACCCTTTGTTCAGCTAATGCTTATTTTATATCTAGTTTTATTTTAGTTGTAGGAAACTAAAGAGAATAAAAATTATTCTTCACTTTAGAAGAATCTGTCACTTTTGCCTGGTATGGAACGAAGACAAATCAGCCATTATAGTATTGAACTCTGATGTTCTCTAAATGCTATAATGTAGACATACTCACTGTATCCTATGAACATAAGGGGAAGGGAGTATTTATACTATATATAAATGGAACAAAAAGTTGTGGTGGGAATGAAGAAATAGATTTTAGAGATATTTAGATAGAAGCAGAATGGGCAGAAAATGGAGACTGATTATAGTGAGGGGGTTCAAATACAGACCTTTAAATTGTAGGTGTCTTTAAGGGTGATCTGAGGAAGTTGGTGATGTCTTTAGGCTTGAAGGGGATAGGGATGGTAAGGAGGAAATATCTTCAGAGTCAAGGTAATGAATTTGATTTTGGTGCCATTAGAAATTTGAGTTGCCTGTGATAAAATATCAGCGGAAATATCTTTAGGCAATTAGAAAAATAGAATTGTCACTTAAAAGATGTATGCTGGATGTATAAATTAGAGCATGTGTATCATGTGGATAGTTCAATCATTGGTATAAAGTTAGTAGGAGTACCAAATCCAAATATGATAGAATCCCTTTAATTGCAGTAAAAGAAAAAAAAAATCAGCTAAGGAAGTTAGAAGAGATAGCCAAAGAAATGGGAAACCAAAAGAAGAAAGTAAGGGAAGGTAAGGGAGGGAGGTCAGTGTTTTAAAGAGGGAAAGCTCAACTTTGACAGATGCTGTACAGGCATATAAAGTTGTTACATATTGTCTTACATGCTGCTTTTGTGTTTGTTTTCCACCCTAACTTGAAGAATAGGTCTTTTCCAGTGAATGTTGTGATTATTTGTTATGTATTAAAGCATTTTGATTACCTTATCCAAAAGATAACAAATTTGCTTTTCCCTCCTAAAGTATGGAACCTCAAGGTCTTTGTGATAATGGAAACCAAAAAATTGATTGGTAAACCGCTTCAACCAGCAAGACCTGCTCGTCATCTGACTTCTCCCCCTGGTAAGCAACTGAGGGTATATATTTAAAATATTAATTGGTTAATGGCTAATTAGAATTTGAATGGCTAAATATTGTATACAGTAATTGTTTATGCTAAATATTTTAAAAAATAATGAAAAATGACCCTCCTCTATTTGAGAAATTTAAATTTTACCAAAGAAGAAGATTCTTAATAGTCTTCCAGACCAACAAAGGTAGGAAAAATAAATCTTGACTGAGTAAATATGTTTAGTTTCATGCCGCATTAACCAGCTGTTGCTCATAATCATATTCATACTACAAATTGTCCCCTATGATTATGATCACCATGGAGCAGTCACGTAGAGAGAGAATTAGCCTAAATATATGTAATTGTAAAAACAAAAGAATGATTAGCTCAAAAGAACACAATTTAGGATTACTCTTTAGCTGGAACTTCTAATTTAGGAAACCTAAACAAAATTCTAAAATTAAATATTTTCTTTTGCCTATAAATTAATTTTTTTTACAAATTCTTGAAATACTTGGTATGTAACTCTGGAATATTAAACTTATTTATTGTTGCTATAGTATAGCTAACTTAGGTGAGATATATATGTGTATATATGTAACATATAAATTCTAGTCAATGTGTTCAACTGAATAACTGGCTTCTTAGAAAAAGGAAAAACAAGCCCTTTTATTGGTTGCAAAGATGAAGCAGAAAAAATAGTAATGATGCCAGTTCTTCAGTCATCCATTTGTTCTTCCATCTTTGGGTCCTACGAGGAAGATAATCCCCATTTGGATCATGTTTGCTCTGAAGGTGGTTGTGATTTAGAATAGATGAATCAATGGATCGTCTGGATCATAGGTTAGCAATGCTGATCCCATATCCTTCTGTTGAATTGAAGAAGCAGTTGTGTCCAAGGTGAAGTCTCAGATTTTATGCTAAATGGAAGGATATAAAGCCATTGACAGAGCTCCTTTCTGTAATCATCCTTTTTCTTTTTAGATTTATTTATTTATACAAACACTGGGTACAGTCAGAAGCACAGGAGGGTGAGAGAATTCACCGAGCGAGGGCGGAGAGCAGAGCAGGCAGAAGGACCAAAGTACACTGCTGAGGGGAGCAGCGGGCGGCAGGAGAGGTCTGCACGCCATGTGGGACCCTCCTCCGGTGGCCGGGGAGCAGCCTGGGATTGACCTGGCGCTGCAGAGGCTGTGGGCAGTTTTGCAACCCAGCGCTCAACTGCTGCGCCACAGGGGAGGCCCTGTAACCATCCTTTTTAAATGCATTCATCTCTCCTGCACACCATACAGATTCAGTTTTTGCTAATTATTTCCCTCTAGGAGTAAAATGGGGGTGTGTGGGCAAGTAGCCCTGATCTCTCATTTACTTATATCCTCTTAAGATCCAGTCAGGAGTATGGTTTTATTAGGCAGAAAAGTTTAGTAAATCAGAAATTAATTTTGCCATTTTCCACATAACTTCCTTACTCCCTGGCCATCTTATGTCCATAATGAAATCTTTTTCAAGATTGATACTCAATTACTTTCTTTGTAAAACCCCAAAGCCCATTCTGCTCTCCTGTAGTAT
Organism: Talpa europaea; assembly: GCF_964194135.1. Lineage (NCBI taxonomy): Eukaryota > Metazoa > Chordata > Mammalia > Eulipotyphla > Talpidae > Talpa > Talpa europaea. The sequence continues at coordinate 34,886,509 of NC_140069.1, forward strand.
CTTCTCTAAACCTCTCATTTAAGTTATTTTTGAAATAATTGTTACTTGTAAGTATGTTTTGTAAAGAGTACTATGAACTCTTTTATCTCTGAACATTTTTTTACCCCCTAACACAGTGGCTAACATTCCATAAAGTTGAATAAATGTTGAATAAATGAACTACCAGAAACATTTTAAAATAGGGCCTAGAATATCCTGGAATAGCTAACATTTTGTGATAGTGTTATATATTTATTGAAGTCATGTATATTTGAAATAGTAATTTTTCCTCTTAACAGGGGTAGTCTTCCCTTTCAACTTTCAAAACGAATATCCATGCAACACCCAGTGCTTGCAAAGTGGAGTTAGCAGAGTAAGTCTTACTGATTGTAATAAAATAAGCCATTATCCACTGAACAGTATTATTTGTTAGATGGATTTTCTGTATCTGTAACTATGCTCACTGCTTTATATACCTTTTAAAAAGTTGTGATATATTTCAAGTATATATTAAAGAGAATCGAACCCTCATTGTACCTGTTGTCCACCATTTTCATATCTAAACATTGTGCTATATTTGTTTCAGAAAATTTTAAAGAATCTTAGATATATTTAAAAATCCCTGTATATACCTTCACCATCCCATTTCCTTTTAACCTTTCTCCAAAGTAGTAATCCTCAATTTTATTGTTTCCATCAGTGTTAGTATTTTTACTATAACAAATAGAATTGTTTTAACTGTTTCATAGTATTATGTAAATAGTATCATACTTACATGTTTTTGCCACTTTTTTCATTTAGGTTTATATTTTAAATTTTCTAATTTATTAATTTTGACTAAATAATATAGTCACGAAGTTTAAAATTTAGGACATACAAAATGGCAGTTACTGAAAATTTTTCTCCACTCTCTAACCCCCAGTTACCAGTTTCCTCTAACAGAAGTAATGATTGAAGCAGTTTCTTATCTACATACTTCCAAAAATAGATCAAGACTATTGCAAGCTCAAGCATAAACATATCCATAAATGAAATACTAGGCAACTTAACATAAAGGAGCTCGATATATGCCAACATAGAAATTGTTTTTATAAATTTACATTTTTCATTCCACTTCTGTTTATGGGCACAGGCACTGTGTTCACTACAATGAACATCAGTTTATGTTACATTTTTTATATGTTTGAGAGGTTGTAAAATTGGGATAGATTTGCTATATTAAAAGATAATCTCATCTCCAGTGTTATTAGATACTGCCAAATTACTCTCCAATGTGATTTGCAGTAGATTTGATTTTTCTATATCCTTAATCTTTTTATTGTTAGACATTTTCTTGCTTGTTTAACAGGAATTTTCTCTGTTTATTGCTTTTAATTTTTTAATTTTCCATTGTGTCTTGAAGTGGAACATCTTTTCATATGTTAACTTTGACCACTGGGTTTTGTTCTTTTTGTGACTAACCAATTTATATAATTGTCCCATTTTCTTTGGGTTGTCTTTTTCTTCTTGCTGTGTATTCCTTTAAAGTGTATTCTGGATTCCAGTTATTGCTCTTAAGTGCAGAGCAAATACTTTCTTTCCTAAGAATTGGTTTGTGAGAGAATAGTTTAATTTTTGTAGTATTTTTGTTCAGAAGTTTTAAATCTCAAAATAATCATATATCAGTAGTTCCTTGGAGAGTTCATTTTTTGTATCATAGTTTATAAGTCTTTCCATCTCAAAAAATGAGATTTTCTGAACTATTCTTCCAAACACTTGAAGATTTTACCTTTGCATTTAGATATATTTTCTACATGAAATTTATTTTTTTGTATGAGAAATTAAATTTTTTCATATAGATGACCAATTGTAAAGCATAATTGACTGAGAAATCTTTTTTTAATGCAAATTTGTGCCATCTTAGTTTATAATAAGCTTTCATATCAACTGGATCTCTTTCTGGACTTTTTATTCTGTTCCACTGATCTATTTGTATATCTCTATATACAAATATATAAATGATTAATTGCTCTTGCATTGTAATGAATTTATTAAAATGTTTTGTTCAGCAACTAACATTTTCTTAACTAATCCAGTAGTAATGCTCAACTCCATGAAACTGTTTCCTCTCTTCTAGAATCTTTACATTTAAAATGAGGATATTAATATTGCAAATTTTATAGAAAAATCAAGTTATGTAATTAAATTTACTTTGCAAAGTGATTTAAAGACACTTTTGGGAAAGATGAAATGGCCTATATTTTCATTGTGGAGTTAGTTACATAGGGCATATCTATGCCTAAAAACTCGTTGAACAAAAGGGTTCATTTTACTAACTGTAAATTATGCCTCAAAAATTTTATACTATTACATATTTTTTAAACCAACTTTTGAGACATTTACATATAGTAAAATGAAGTGTCTTTAAATCCCTTTGCAATTAATCCCCATCCCCACCCACTTCCACAACTCCTAATGCTCTCTCTTGTTTCAGCTATCCACATACCTGCTTTTTGTAACTATAAATTAGTTTTGATTATTATAGAATTTCAGATAAATTAAATCATACCATATATGTTCTTTGTTGTTGGATATTTTTGCTCAGCATAATGTTTGTGAGATTATTCCTTGCTGTTATAAATATCAGCAGTTGGTTTCTTTTTATTGTGGAATAATATAAGTAATCTGCTGTATGAATATAGGATAATGTTCATTCATCAGCTGATAGACATTGGAATGTATCCAGTTTTTGGATATTATGAGTAATACTACTATAAATGATTGTGTCAAGTCTTTGAGTGAACATACAATACTCAGAAGCGGAATTGACCGGGTAATATGTATTTTATATTTGCATTTTCCTAATGATTAATGAGATTGAACTTTTTTCCTAGAGTTTATTAGCATCTGTGTCTTTGTTCTTTTTGGTGAAATATACATTCAAATCTTTTATGTGTTTTTAATATATAAATTACTGAATAATCTTCGTTAAGAATCAGTACATAATGTGTGAATTTATTTCTAAACTATAGTGTCTGTTGATTTATGTGTCATCTTTTTTCCCAGCTTTGTTGTGATATAATTGACACAGTACTTTATATAGGTATTTAGTTGTACAATGTAATAATTTAATGTATATGTTATGAAATGTTTGTCACTGAGTTTAAACCATTCTGTATTTCACATAATTACCATTTTGTTATGGTGAGAACAAACAAAAAAGTTATGGCTACTCTCAGCAACTTTCTAGTATAGAATACATGTTGTTAACTATTGTCAACATGCTGTACTTTAGGTTCCCATGTCTGTCTATAGATGAACCTCACACTTTATAGACTACTGAAAGCTTTTTAAATAGGTCCTTTGTATTTCCATGTAAGTTTTAAATGGACTTGTCAATTTTTACAAAAAAAACCTGAATTTACATCTTAACACCACTGTATCTTCTGATACATCTTTCCATGCTTTGTATTTTCTAGCATGGGGGTCTTGAACATCTTTTGTCAAATTTACAACATTTCATATTTTTGATACAATTGTGAATAGTTCTGTTTTGTAAATTTGAAATTCCATATGTTGGTAGCTTAAAATACAGAATTTTTTTTTTTTATATATTGACCTTGTAAACTCATTTATTAGATCTTGTAACTCTTTTTGTAGAATTTTCTCTCCCATTTTTGCTCTAATTTTACTTTAGCTTGTACTATAAATACCTGCTTTCAGGTGTTTTTTTTTTAAGTAATTAAAAAATAAAAGAATTTTAATTTATTCCTTTTCTAGCACTCTTAATTTCTTTTTATAAATCTGTTTCTGTCTGGCATTATCTTCTTTCTGCCTGAACAACTTCTTTTAACCCCTGTTTTTTATTACTACCTTATAACAAAGCACTTGAAAACCTTGAATGAAAGTAGTAGTGTATTTATCTTTCATGGTTCTGTGGGCTGACTGGGCTCAGATGGCCATTTCTTATATTAGTTAAGTCATATATTGATAGCTGTAGTCTAATAACATATAAGTATTGAATGGTCATGTGATTTACTCAGTTGGCAGTTGATGCTCATTATTAGCTTGGAGTTCAGTTACTCCTATAGAGTGAAGGGAACACCTACAAATGACCTCTCCAACTAGAACTTTGCACAGCATTTTAAAAATATTTACATCATTCTTCCTTTTTATACAATGTAAGCTTTCTCCTTTCAAGTGTAGTCCCCATAAAATTCCCACCACCAGTTTACCTGTGCACCATCACCATAGTCCCTTGTGCTCTTCCCTCCCCTGTTTTGATCCCTCTTCCTCCTTCTCCCCTGCAGAGTATCTCTGATTTATATTTGCCTGTTTTGTTTTTTAATTTATTATAATTATTTTTCCTAATCCCTTATTTGGTTCTCCTGTATTCATCCTATAAATGAAACAATCCAATATTTTTCTTTCTGGCTTATTTCACTGAGCATAATCCCTCCCAGCTCCATTCATGTTGCTGTGCCTGGCATGAGAGTTTATCTTTCTTTGATTGCTGAGTAATATTCCATTGTGTATGTATACTACATCTTCTTGATTCAGTCATCAATTTTTGGGCATTTGGGTTGTTTCCATATCTTATTGTAAACACTGCTGCAATAAACATAGGGGTGCAGGTATCCTTTTGAATTAATGTTTTTGTGTCCTTTGGGTAGATTCCTAGCAGTGGAATTGCTGGGTCATATGGAAGCTCCATTTTCAGTAGTTTGAGGAACCTCCACATAGCTTTCCATAGTGGTTGGACCAGTTTGCATTCCTAGCAGCAGTATAGGAGGGTTCCTTTTTCTCCACACACATCCTCATCAACATTTGTTGTTTCCTGTTTTTTTGTTTTGTTTTGTTTTAATTGCCATTCTCACTGGTGAAGGTGGTATCTCATTGTGACTTTGATTTGCATTTCCCTGATTTTGGAATGCTGAACATTTTTTATATACCTGTTGGCCATTTGCATTTCCTCTTTGGAGAAGTGTTTTTTTTTTAGTTCTTCTGGATTGTTTACTTTGTTGAGTTGTGTCAGCTATTTGTAGATCTTTGTGCTCAGTTCCTTATCAGTTATATTGTGTGCAATAATTTCTTCCCAATCAGTAGGGTGACTCTTCGTTTTGGTTAATGTCTCTTTTGCTGTACAAAAGCTTTTTAGTTGGATGTAATCCCAGCTATTCATCTTTTCCTTTACTTTCTTTGCTTTGGGGGACTGTGTTTTTAAAGATGTTCCAGAGATGTATGTCATGTAGTGTTTTGCCTGTATTTTCTTCTGTATATATTTTGTGGTTTCAGGTCTTATGGCCAATATTTTTATCCATTTTGAGTTGGTTTTGTGCATGGTGTGATGTAGTAGTCTAGCTTCATTGTTTTGCATGTAGCAGTCCAATTTTCGCAGCACCACTTACTGAACAAGCTGTCCTTGTTCCATTGCATATTCTTTGTTCCTTTGTCAAAGATTAGTTGTCCATAAATATGTGGGTCTATTTCTGGGTTTTCAGTTTGATTCCATTGGTCTGTGTGTTTTCATTCCAATACCATACTGTTTTAATTAATAAGACTTTGTAGTATAGTTTGAAGCCTGGGAGTATGATACCTCCATTTTCCTTTTCAGTCAGGAGAGCTTTGGCTATTCAAGGTTTTTTGTGGTGCCATATGAATTTCATCAATATTTTATTTATTTGAAGAATGTCATTGAAATTTTTATATGACTAGCATTGAATCTGTAATTGCTTTTTGTAGGATGGCCATTTTGATAATGTTTATTTTTCCAATCGATGAGCAGGGGATGTCTTTCCATTTCTTTGTGTCTTCTATTTCTTTTAACAATGTTTTATAATTTTTTTTGTACAGGTCCTCACCTCTTTTGTTAGGTTTATTCCCAAGTATTTGATTTTTTGTTTGTTTGTTTCAATTATAAAAGGGATGGTTTTCTTGATTTCTTCTTCTTCAGATTGATTGTTTGCATATAGGAAGGCTACTTTATTTATTTTTTTTTTTGTGGGACCCTCGCCGGTGGCTGGGGATCGAACTGGCCCTGCAGAGGCTGTGCGCAGCCTCGCAACCCAGCGCTCAACCACTGCACCACCAGGGGAGGCCCTACTGTTTGGTTTTGTGTGTGTGTGTTGATTTTTTATCCTACTTTACTAAACTGATTGATTATTTTGATTAGTTTTTCTGTGGAGTTTTTAGGGTTCTCTATGTATATTATAGTCTGCAAATAGTGATCGTTTTACTTCTTCTTTCCCTATTTGGATTCCCTGAATGTCTCTCTTTTGTCTTACTGCTCTGGCTAGGACTGCCAGAATTATATTGAAAAGCAGTGGTGAGAGTGAGCCTCCTTATCTTATTCCAAATCATAGGCAAAGGCTTTCAGCTTTTCACCATTGAGAATGATATTGTCTATGGGTTTGTTGTAAATGGTCTTTATTATGTTAAGGTATGTTTCTTCTATCCCAAGAATTTTGAGGACCTTCATCATAAATGGATGTTGAACTTTGTCAAATGCTTTCTTGACTTCTATTGATATGAGCATATGGTTTTTATTGTTGTTGATGTGTTGGATTATATTAATTGATTTCCAGATGTTGAACCATCCTTGTGCCCCTAGAATAAATACTGCTTGGTCATGGTGAATTATTTTTTTGATGCATTGTTGGATTCTATTGTCTAGGATTTTATTGAGGATTTTTGCATCAGTGTTCATTAGAGAGATTAGCCAGGAGTTTTCGTTTTTTGTGTTGTCCTTGTTCGGTTTTGGTATTAGTGTGATGTTGGCTTTATAAAATGTATTTGACAATATTCCTTCCTTCTCAATTTTTTGAGTTTGTGTAGGATAGGCACTAGTTTGTCTCTGAACACTTGGTAGAATTCGTTTGTGTAGCCATCTCATCCTGGGCTTTTATTTTGGGGAGGGTTTTGATTACTGCTTCAATTTCACTGCCTGTAACTGGTTTGTTTAAATGTTCTATTTCTTTTTTATCTAGCTTTGGATTATTGTATAGTTTTAGGAATTTGTCTCTCTCTTCTAGGTTGTTGAATTTGTTTGCATGTAACTTTATAGTGATCTCTGACTATTCTTTTGATTTCTGATGTGTCTGTTCTAATGTCTCCTCTTTTGTTTATGATCCTATTTATTTTGCTTTCTCCCATTTTTTCTCTGTAAGCCTGCCTAGAGGTTTGTCTATTTTATTTTTTCAAGAACCAACTTTTGGTTTTGTTGCTCTTTTGGATTGTTTTCAACTTCTGTCTCATTTTTTTCTTTGATTTTTATTTCCTTTCTTCTACTGGCTTTTGGGGTTTTGTTGTTCTTTTTCCAGTTCTTCAAGTGAGAGATTAGGTTGTTTCTTTGAGTTCTTTCTTGTTTCTTGATGTGAGCCTGTATTGCTATATATTTTTCTCTTACGATTGCTTTTGCTTTGTCCTTTATGTTCTGTCAGTGAGTTGTGTCCTCATCGTCATTCATCTCAAGGTATTTTTCAGTTACTTCTTTGATCTTCTCCTTTATCCAATGGTCTTCCAGTAGTGTGGGTTTCAATCTCCATGAGGTAGGAGAGTTCCTTGCTTTCTTTTCATGATATGTTTCTAGTTTGATGCCTTCGTGGTCACAGAAGATAGTTGGTATAATTTTGATCTTAGTATATCTTTTGATGTTTGTCTTGTGGCCTCAGTATGTGATTGATCCTGGAGAATGATCCGTATGCACTTGAGAAAAATGTGTACTTGGATTTTTTTGGGTGCAGTGTCCTATAGATGTCTATTAAGCCCATGAGGCCTAGGTTCTTATTTAGAGTTCTAGTGTCCTTGGTTATTTTTTTGTCTCATTGATCTATCCGTTGGTGAGAGTGGTGTGTTGACATCTCCCACTACAAATGTATTTTCTCTAATGGCTTTTCAGAGATGATAATTGTCTGACATATTTTGGTTCTCCTTCATTTGGTGAATATATGTCATTGAGAGTTATGTCTTCTTGATGTATTTGTCCCCTTAATCATAATGCAGTGACCGTCTATGTCTTTTTTTTTTTTTTTTTTTGTGGACCCTTGCTGGCTGCCAGGGAACAAACCGGCGCTGCAGAGGCTGCAGGCAGCCTCGCAGCCCAGCGCTCAACTGCTGCACCACCAGGGGAGACCCTATATCTCTTTTTACCTTTTTTAGTTTGAAGTCTGTTTTATCAGATATAAGTATAGCTGGTAAGTGTGACCAGTTAAATGGTCCTGCTGATTTCCAGGAGGGGGATGGTAGAGAAGCGCCACACAAAGAGGCTTGCATCCCGTGCTGTGTGCCCGCAAATGCCCCATTTATCCATCTGTCTTTGTCTGGATCCCTCAGATGTCTCTGGCTTCTTCAGGCATCATAGTCTCCAAACTTTTTCTCCTCCTGCTAGACTAAGTGGGCTGGCTTTGTGGGTGGGGGAGGGGGGAAGGGGTCCAATGATTTTCTCTCTTCCCTTCCCCTTCCTCTGTCTGGGCAAATCAGAATCACTGGCGTGGCCAAGTTTTTCTAATGCATCTGGGTCCTGCCAGGATCCCCTTGTTTCTCCCTAGTAATTGTTTTTAGGGGCGAACTTGATCCTAGCATCTCTTCACTGCCTTGTTGATGACATCACCCCTCCCACAGCATTGTATCTGGGTTTCTCAACTAATGTTCTAAGAGAGAAGAGGTGGAAGCTGCCAGACTCTTAAGGCCTGGAAAATAGTACAGTGTTACTTCTCTCATATTAGATTGGTGTGAACAGTCATAGAGCTTGCACAGATTCAAGGGGAAGGAAAAAAATTTACCTCTTCATTGGAGGAATGTCTGAGATTTATAGCCATCTTTGATTTGTTTAATTTGAATTTCCTTTAATCTGTATTACCAGCTACTGCCTTTGCCCATTCTGTACTGTTGGCTTTTTTTTTTTTTAAATATTTCATGGGAGATCTATTATTCTACAGAAATTAACTCCTTGCAAGTTTAGTTTTATCCTGTTTACCTTTTGTCTTTCACTATTGTTTGTAAATCTCACACTCTGTGTTTTCATTGTAGGAATAAGGTTGATGTGCATTTGCCTCTTTTGTTCTTATTCTCAGTGATAAATATTTAAGATGAGTGCAGGGGCGGGGCTAGGAACATTTTTTCTAAAATGTGAAATAGGGCCTCCCCAGTGGCGCAGCGGTTGAGCGCTGGGTTGCGAAGCTGCCCACAGCCTCTGCAGCGCTGGTTTGATCCCGGGCTCTCCCCAGCCACCAGAGAAGGGTCCCACATGGCGCGCAGACCTTTCCTGCCACCCACTGCTCCCCTCAGAAGTGTACTTCGGTCCTTCTGCCTGCTCTGCTCCCAGCTCTGGCTCTGGTGAATTCTCTCACCCTCCCGCGCTTCTGACTGTACCCAGTGCTTGTATAAATAAATAAATAAATCTTTAAAAAAAAAATAAAACGTGAAATAGCTAAACAGAATATCTAGGCATCATATTGTATATTATACCATAAGTTTCAAAGAGCCTTGATTTGCAATTTAAAAAAAAGTGATGTTATTTTGCTTTACTCAGCCCTGTCTAGCTCTTTCCTTTTCTTAAACTAACCATTTTATCTTTTGCTTCCCAGCATAAGGCTGTTTTTTTATTTCCATAGAAATTCATTTTTTCCCCACTGCTAAGCATGCTAACCCCTACTAATCCTCAAAGTGTGGTTTAAACTTCACTGCTTGTATAAACTATTTCCTTATTATTCCTACACCAACTTCGTTAGCACTACTCAGTTTTTACATTGCACTCCCTGCATATCCTTATGTAGAACTTCTCAAATTTTACTGGGATTTGGTTGTTTTATTTTTTGATCTACATTATTGTTTGTGAGCCCTCCAAGGACAGATACTGGAATGTCATGTTTATATTCGTGGAACAAAGCACAGTGCTGGTCACATAACAGACAATGCTTATTAAATGAATGGATTTAATAGTACCACTGCTACTGATTTGGCATCCTTACTAGAATCAGGAGAGGAACATGGGCCTCCCTGGTGGCGCAGCAGGTTGAGTGCCGCGCTGTGAAGCTGTCCAGAGCCTCTGCAGCGTGGGTTCGATTCCCAGCCGGGCAGGGAGATTCCCACATGGCACGGCAGACCTCTCACGTCTTGCCCGCTGCTCCCCTCAGGTGTGTTTTTCAGTCCTTCTGCCTGTTCTGCTCCCTTCTCTGTCTCTGGTGAATCCTCTCACCCTCCCGCGCCTCTGGCCTGTACCCCAGTTCTTGTATAAATAAATCTTTAAAAAGGTGAGAGGAACAAAATATAGAAAAATACATGTTTTTTTAGAATGTGACACTTTCTGCTCTGTTGACATCTATGCTATGAATGGTGCCCCTGTGGATGCACAACATTCATAATTTATAGTGACCCTGAGTTTAAACTACCTTCCTGCTTCTATGTACTTATGATCCTGATTTCCACAAACACTTATGATCCTGATTTTCCATATCTATAACAAGGTGATCAGAACACTTATTTCCATATAACATCATGAGAGTTAAATGAGATAACAATCACTTTATAAAATTTTCATAGGTGTACTTTCTTACATGCTATGAAAGATTTGAAATAATCATACTCTCAGTTGTTACTATGTATATACATGCAAAGGACAATATACTTCCCCCAAGCTTTTTAAGATGCATTTGACAAATAAAAATGGTATATATTTACATTATGATTTTAAAAGGTTAATAGACTTGGTGATATACAACATCAAGATGTAATGTGATTACCATTATCAAATTAACATATCCATTACCTCACATAGTACTAATTTTTTTTATTGTGAGAGCACTATAGATCTACTCTTAATAGGAAATTTTAAATATACAATATTAATTTTAATCACCATACTAAAGCATTATATCCCCTTAACTATCTCACTGTTTAACTGAAAGTTGTTCTCTTTTACCATCATATCACCATTTCACCTATCCCTGAGCCCCTGGCAATCACTGTACTATTCTCTGGTATCTGAGTTTGGGTATTTCAGATTGCACATATATGATTATAAAGTATTTTGTATTTCTGTGTTTGGCTTATTTCACTTAACATAATGTGTTCCATGTTTTTCCATGTTTTCATAAATGTCAGGATTTTAAAAATATTTTTGGTGAATAATATTCCATTGTATGTATACACAACATTATCTTTTCATCTGGTGGTGGATGTTTAAGTTGTTAGCACATCTTGGCTATTGTGAGTAATGCTGCAATGAACATGGGAGTGTACTGTCTTCGAGATAGTGATTATTTCCTTTGGATAAATGTACTCATTATACTGATAAATGGGATTTCAATCACATGCAGGATCTTATTTTAATTTTTTGAGGATTCTTTATACTGTTTTCTAAAATGACTGTACAAATTTATATTACCACCATGAGTGTACCTGGATTCTCTTCACCCATCCTCCCCAGTACTAGTTAACTATTGTCTTTTTGATAATAGCTGTCTTAACAGGTGTGAGGTGATGTTTCCCCTGCTCCCAGGGAAATGTTCCACATCCAATTGCACCTTGTTCTTACAGTGGTGTTTCTTCCTTGGTGAGAGCATCTGTTTATCTCTTCTATCCATCTTTGTGCTGCATTTTCATGTTTTGTTGTGGAATCTGTATTCATTCAAGTTTCAGGTTTGTGTAGATTAATCCATTTCTAGGTAGAGATTCATCGTGATTGTGGGATAGACTAAACAGAAGCTCTTCATATTCTGCCATCTTGGAACACAACCCTCTAGATGTTGAATTTTGTTAAATATTCTTTTGTGTTTATTGAGAAGACTGAATAACTTTCATCTCTCACACCACTATTGTGATATATCAGTTATTGATTTGCAGATAATGATCCTTTGCATCCCATAAATAAATCCCACTTTATCATGATGAATGATCCTTTAATGTGTTGCCAACATATTATTAGTATTTCCGTGAGAGTTTTTGCCTCTCTATTCATTAGGGATATTGGATTGTAATTTTTTTTCTTTTTCTTTTTTTAATAATTTTATTTCTTGCCCCTTGATGCATTTTTTTTTTAAAGATTCATTTATTTATTTATTTATTTATTTATTTATACAAGCACTGGGTACAGTCAGAAGCACGGGAGGGTGAGAGAATTCACCAGAGCCAGAGCAGACAGCAGAACAGGCAGACGGTGGCAGGAGAGGTCTGCGCGCCATGTGGGACCCTTGCCGGTGGCCAGGGATCGAACTGGCACTGCAGAGGCTGCGGACAATTTCGCAGCCCAGCGCTCAACCGCTGCTCCACCAGGGAGGCCCTGTAATTTTCTTTCTTTGATATTTTCTTTATTTTTGCAAAGAAGAACCGGGGTGCAGGCCAGAGGTGTGGATGGGGAGGTGAGAGGATCCACCAGAGACAGTGGGGAGCAGAACAGGCCAATGTACTGAAATACACTGCTAACCTGGAATCAGTGGGTGAAGCAGGAGAGGTCTGCTGCACCATATGGGGGTTAGCTCCCTGGGTGGGGATCGAACTCAGGCCTTAGCAGTGATAATACTGAAACTTAATCCACAGGCCACTGGGGAGGCCATGGACTGTAATTTCTTTCCTTCCTTCCTTCTTCCCTCCCTCCTTCCAGTACAAGAGCTGGGACCAGGCCAGAGGTGTGTGGGGGTGAGAGGATTCACTGGAGACAGTGGGGAACAGAACAGGCAGATTGATGGAAGTACACTGCTGAGGGGAGCAGTGGGTGAATCAGGAGAGGTCTGCTGCACCATGTGGGTTGCTCCCTGACCGGCCTACAGAGGCTGTGGACAGCTTCATAGGTTTCATCTTAACCCCTTGCACCAACAGGGAGGATTGACTGTAATTTTCTTGTAGTGTTTTTATGTGGCTTTGGTAGCAGGGTAATGCTGCTCTCATAAAATAAGTTTGGGATCATTCCTTGCTGTTCTATTTTTCTTTCTGAGAAAGACTGGTATTCTTTTTTAGATGTTTGGTAAAAACCACCAGTAGAAGCTGTCTGGTCTTTAATAGAAGAGTTTTGATTATCAATTTACTTTCCTTACTAGTACTGGTCTGTTCAGACTTTCTGTTTTTTCGTGATTAAGTCTTGGTAGGTTGTATGTTTCTTTTTTTTTTTTTAAAAGATTTATTTATTTATTTATACAAGCACTGGGTACAGTCAGAAGCGCGGGAGGGTGAGAGAATTCACCGGAGCCAGAGCCGGGAGCAGAGCAGGCAGACTGACGAAACACACCGCTGAGGGAAGCAGCGGGCGGCAGGAGAGGTCTGCGCGCCATGTGGGACCCTCCTCCGGTGTCCGGGGAGCAGCCAGGGATTGAACTGGCGCTGCAGAGGCTGCGGGCAGCTTCGCAACCCAGCGCTCAACCGCTGCACCACCGGGGAGGCCCGGTAGGTTGTATGTTTCTAAGAGTTTATACATTTTTTACTTGGATGTCCTATCTGTTGGCATATAATTGTTCAAAGTAGACTCATTGGATCATTTACCTTTCTGTGATATTGTAATAGCTCCTTTTTCTTTTCTTTTTTTTTTTTTTTTAATTTGGGTCTTTTTTTCTTGGTCAATGTATTGTCTTGCCAAATAGCTAACTCTTAGTTTTATTAATCTTTTCAATTATTTTCCTGTTCTCTAATCATTATTTCCTTCATTCTGCTATCTTTGAACTTAGTTTGTTCTACTTTTTCTAGTTTCCTGAGGTTTAAAAGTAGTTTCTTTGAGATTATTCAATTTTCTTGATGTATGCATTTATAGCTTTAAACTTACCTCTTTGAACTGCTTGTGCTGCATCATGTATTTTGGTATACTGTCCCTCCATTTTCATTTTTATTTCTCCCCAGGATACTTTCAAATTTCAACTTTAATTTCTACTTTGATCCATTGCTGCACACGAGAGTTCCATATATCTGTGTTTTCCAACTATTATGATTTCTAATTTCATACCATTGTGGCTAAAGGAGATACTTGGTGTGATTTCAGTCTTTGTACCTTTATATATGACTTGTCTAGAAAATGTGCTTGAGAAGAATGTGTATTCTACTTTTGTCAGATTGTTCAATTCAGGTACACCTTCTTTTATAGTGTTTTGCTTTATTGTGCCTTGCAGATATTGTGCTTTTTACAAATTGAGGGTTTGTGGCAACAATCTCCTGCATGGAGCAAGTCTGTCAGCTCCATTTTCCCAGGAGCATGTGCTGACTTTGTATCTTTGTGTCACATTCAGTTAAGGTATGTACATTTTTCTTTTAGACATGCTGTCATATATTTAATAGACTATAGGTTCATGTAAACAACCTTTATATGCACTGGGAAATCAAAAATTTGTGTGACTTCATTGTGACATTTGCTTTTCTTCAGCGGTCTGGAATTAAACACGCAGTATGTCTGAGGTGTGCTTATATGGTTCATTTGATCTATAGTGTATTTCAAATCTGCTGTTTCCTTATCAGTTCTTTGTCTTGAGGATCTATACATTGTTGCATGTGGGGTATTACCAATTATGTTTTTTGCTGTTTTTTAGTTTAGTGTTTATATATTTATGTGCTCTGATGTTGATTATGTACAGTTTTTATTTCTTCTTGATGGATTGACACTTTATTATATAATGACATTTGTTTCTTTTTACCATTTTTTATGTTAAAGTTTCTTTTGTCTGATATAATCACAGCTTTTCCTGAATTTTTGCTTGAAATATTTTTTCTATCCCTTCACACTAAGCCTATGTGTGGTTTTAAAGCTAAAGTGTGAGTCACTTATAAGCAGTATATTTTACTCTGTTCAACCATTCTGCATTATTTGATTGCAGTTCTAAATCCATTTACATTTAAATTAATTATAGATAGGTAGAATTTACTCTTGCCATTTTTTATTGTTTTGGGACTTCTTTATAGATCTTTCCCGTGTTTTTTTTTTTTTAATAATAAATTTTATTTTTATATTCCCCATACAGTTGCAACCCCCCCTTTCTGATCCCAATCCCTCCCCTCACCCCCCCCACCCCCCCAAAAGTGTCTCTGTTTCATAGTTTTTTGTTGATTCTGATTTTCACTTTCTTATAGTTATTCATTTTCCTGGTCCCTTATTTAAGTTTTCTAGATTCCTGCTATGAGTGAGACCATCCGGTATTTTTCTTTTTCTTTTTGGCTTATTTCGCTGAGCATGATCCCTTCCAGCGCCATCCATGTTGCTGCAAATTGCATGTGCTTATCTTTTTTGAATGCTGAGTAATATTCCATGGTGTATATGTACCACATCTTCTTGATCCAGTCATCTATTTTTGGGCATTTGGGTTGTGATTTGCACATCAAAGACATCTTTACAGACACATCACCCAAAGCAGTGATAGTGAAGGCAAAGATAAACAGCTGGGACTACATCAAATTAAAGAGCTTCTGGGGCCTCCCCGGTGGCGCAGCGGTTGAGCGCTGGGTTGCGAATCTGCCCGCAGCCTCTGCGGTGCCAGTTCGATCCCCGGCTGCTCCCTGGCCACTGGAGGAGGGTCCCACATGGCGCGCAGACCTCTCCTGCCGCCCGCTGCTCCCCTCAGCAGTGTACTTCGGTCCTTCTGCCTGCTCTGCTCCCCGCTCTGGCTCTGGTGAGTTCTCTCGCCCTCCCGCGCTTCTGATTGTGCCCAGTGCTTGCATAAATAAATAAAAATAAATCTTTAAAAAAAAAAAAATTAAAGAGCTTCTGCACAGCAAAAGAGACAATAACAAAAACAAAGAGAAATTCCCGTGGTTTTTTATCCTCTTGTTTTGTGGCTTGATTTTTGGCATTAGTATGCTTTGGCTTCTTTATCTTGTTCTTTTGTTTACTACCAGTTTTTCATATGGTTACTGTGAGGCTTACATAAAATACATAAAATATCTTACAATTTCAATAACCTGTCTAAACTGATAACTTTGATAGCATTTCTAAATTTTTCACTTTTACTGTTCCCCCTCACACTTTATTTTTTATATTGTATATCCAATAACAGATTATTGTAGTTATGGTTATTTTAAATAGATTTTTAAAAAACTTTTTTAAGAGTTGCAAATGAGGGCCTCCCCTGGCCGCGCAGTGTTGAGCGCTGGGGCTGCGGCTGCAGCAACAGTTCATTCCTGGCCTCCGGCGAGAGTCCCACAAAAAAAAAAAAAAAAAAAACTGCAAATGAACATAGAAACCACTAGCCATATAAGGGAATCTAACCTTCTTTGTGTGTGTGTGTGTGTATGCGTGTGTATTTACTATTATAAATGAGTTTTACACTAATTTGATATTTTTACTTATATCCAAAGAATTTTTAGAATTTCTTATAAGGATACAAATGGTGATGAGCCTCCTTCAGCTTTTGTTTTTCAGAAAAGTATCTTCATTTCTGAAGGACAACTTTGCCAAGTATTCTATTTTTTGTTGAGAGTTTTTTTCTTTACATATTTGAATATAGGGACTCCCCGGTGGCGCAGCAGTTGAGCGCTAGGTTGCAAAGCTGCCCGCATCCTCTGTGGCACCGGTTCCATCTCCCGCTGCTCCCGGACCTCTCCTGCCGCCCGCTGCTCCCCTCAGCAGTGTGCTTCGGTCCTTCTGCCTGCTCTGCTCCCCGCTCTGGCTCTGGTGAATTCTCTCACCCTCCCGCGCTTCTGACTGTACCCAGTGCTTATATAAATAAATAAATAAATCTTTAAAAAAATATATTTGAATATAACACCCCCATTTCTGTGGTCTGAAAAGTTGAGAAATTTACCCATATTCTTATGGATATGTAATTTGTCACTTTTTCTTTCTTTCAAAATTCTGTCTTTATCTTTGATTTTTGACAATTTAATTAAAATATGTCTTAGTCTAACTGTTTAGGTTCAATTTATATGGGATTCTTTGAACCTCATGTGTCTGAATGTCAGATTTTCTCCCCAGGTTTGGGAAGTTTTCAGCCACTGTTCATTTAAAAATACTCTCTATCCCTTTTCATTTCTTCACCAGCCTTCCCCTTCCCCCCCACTTCAGATTCTGCTAATGAAGTATTTCTTTTGATGATGTCCTTAGGTCCCATAGATTTTCTCAATGCTTTCTCTTTCTCGCCCACTTTTTTTGGGCTTCTCTGATTGGATAATTTTAAATGCCTGCTCATCAATAGTTCGCTGATTTTTCTTCATGATTTTATCTGATGCTGAAGCTCACTATTTTTTCAGATAAGTTGTATTCTTAAACTGTAGGATATCTTTTTTAATGTTTTTTATTTCTTTGTTGAGCTTTTGTTCATACATTGTTTTCCTAGTTTTGTCTGTATTCTAGTTCACTAGATATCTCAGGATTAATATGAATTCTCTGACAGTTTATAATTCTCTACTTTTTAGAGTCAGTAATTGGGGTTTTATTCATTTTCATTGATGCTTTCATGGTTTACCTGATTTTTTTAAAGATCTTTTGTTTTCATGCGTTGGTATATGCACATTTAAGTAAGTGTTCTCCTCTTCCAGACTCTACAGGTTTCTTTTGGCAAAGAAAGTCCTTTACCAATCAACTCAGCTTGGAGTTCTGAATGGGTAAGCTGGTAGAACCCTTGGGCAGATGGGGCTTGCTATTAGGGTCTGTTTCTGGGCAAGGTTACTACTTGATGATAGAGGGGTTGGGTCTATTTACTAGAACAGTTGGCTAGAACTGCCGGGTTACTCCCCTGTCTAAACGAAGCTGTAGAATAGGCTTTGAAATTATCTGGATTCTCTATTCAGGTTTAGACAGTTAAGACTGGGTACTATATATTCAGCAGTAGGCCAGGCAGCAGAATGGACCCCAAGGCATGTATGACTCATTGTTTGGGATTCAAATCATTCAAGACTGTGTACCAAATTCCCTGGCTGGACAGGGCCACTGGTTTTGCTAGGTAGACAGAGAAAGGCACAGGCTGTGCTTTTTGTTCAAGTGCCTCTATAAGTGGAACTGTAAGACAGGTTACACAGTAATGGGTAGTTCTACAAATTAATTTTCCAGCCCTGGTGTGGGCCCCACATGAGCTTCCAGGCCAAAACTTTATTTGGGGGCCAGATTAGGCGGCAATAAATATTAAGTATCCTGGCCTGATGTCCACCATCCTAACTTTACCAGTGGGTATGGCACTGACTAGACTCTGCTCAAGTGCTGCTATAATCAGATGAACTACAGTTTCTGAGCTCTGGTTAAGTTTCTGCTCAGGCCATGCTGGAGTATTCTGCTTTGGGTGGAGCTATAAATCATTATCCTCCCAAGAACATGCTTCAACCAGCAAAGGTATTAAGGGATCAAGTCAAGTAGCATTCAGTCCTGGCCAGATGAACCACTGTCTATGCTCTATAGACACATGACCATATTCTCCACTCAAGTGCAGCTGTAATCTGGGCTGCAGAGTGAGCTACTAAGGTTCCTGTGTACTCTGGTTAGTTTTCTTGATTGGTATGGTTAGATGTTATATTCAGCAGTGGGAAGGACTATGGATTAGCTTTCCTGCACAGGTAGAATCACAGCAGTTCCCAAGGCAGACAGGGATTGGGTAGCAAATTAAGCAGAACTGTGCATTAAGTTCTCTGGCCAGACCGGGTTGCTGTTTTGACTCTGCAGATGGATAGAACCATATGTAATTCTCTACTGGGAGTAAAGGTTTCAGTTGTCAGGGCAAGTTTCCTGATTGGTGGGGCTGTACACTCTACTCAATAATAAATGGACTATGAATTAACTCCCCATACCTGGGTGAAACAGCATAACTGGCTCCAAGACTGGCAGATTTCTCCGAGGTCTTGACTTAAGCAGAGAGCTGTCTTCCTAGTTCCCTGGCCAAATGAGACCAATGGCTTTGCTGTTTAGCTATGGGTACCTGCTAGCCATAGTCTACATTCCAGCACTGCTGTGTTAAATAGCTTCTTAGTTGCTTAGACAACACTTCCTAGACTGGTCTGGGAGTTATACTTAGCACTAGATGGGGATGTTAATTAGTTTAGTTGTGTGGAAAGAGTGATGAACCAGCTCTTTGAGATCCCAATTGAAGGAATAGACCCAATTTAAGGAATAGACTCCTTAGACCAGTAACATCTTGACTGCAGATGAGCAAGCCTCTGGTTGGGATATCACTTGGGCATTGTGAATAGGAACTGGGTCTGTCAATATCCTAACATTGGTTACTGCTCCTTCTTCACAATTTGATTCATAGTGGTAAAATCCTATAGCCCATTTTCCCCTATTTCCATTGAGGTGACATGAAGTGGATCCTCCTAAGAAGTTACTCTCAATGCTGGAGGAGGTCTATGTTCAACTGGGATTTCTTTATGTGACCGGAGAGACCTTAGGCTCAGGAGAGTCCTTAGTGCTGTGACATACCAGCCTTGGGGGAGGGTCAACACAGTCAGAGTGTTATGCTCCTCTTACTTTTCTGATGAAGTCCATCCCAGTCTCTGTGGTGCAGGAGGATGCTTCAGCCCTATGGTAGTGTTCTAGGATCCTTATAATAGTCTCTGTTCCATGAATAATTGCTAGTTGTTCTTGTGAGAGAATGAAGTAGGGAACACCCTATGTTGCTGTCTTGTGACATCACTCTCCACTAATATTTTGATTATTGAAAAATACTTTTGGGTGGTTAGTGAAAGGTTGTAAACCTTGCTTAAAAATATATTTTCCTTGTTTTAATAGTGTAAGACGAATGGAATGCAAGCCTTTACTCAAGGTCTTAATGAACAACAGCAACATCAGTCTCCAGTTAAAAAAGGTAAATTTATTACTATAATTTGCCAATTTCAGGAGTCTTACCATTTGCCTAAAGTTAATACTATTATGTTGCTTAGTTGCAAACCTGTGTATATAAATTTTATATTCTTTCAGATGATTTCAGTCTATATTAGTGTGGCTATCAGTATGATTCTTTTAAAGGTAGACCAGAATAACGACAAGATAGAAATTTATTTCTGTATCTTCTAGTTCATATAAAATTTTGGGCCACTGTTCTGGTTCTGCTATGTGAAGTTGCTGCTGACCTTGTGTTCTATTTTATTGCTCTCCCATTCTCAACACATGACTCCATGTCATAGCCCAAGATGAATGCCTTTGCTCCACCCTGTTTTGCTTTCATGGAGGTGGAGCGGGGAAAGGAAGTTCTTTATAGAGTATTACTCAGAGGTTTCTTCTACTGGTTTTTTAGTTTTCTTTATCTAGTTGCTTAATGGTTAATATTAGGAATTAACTTGGATTTCTTTGATGTAGTGCTATATTTGTACTGAACATTACTTTCACTTAAGCCATAAATTTTGATATATTGTGTCATTTTTCTCAAAACATTTTGTCATGTTGTTGATCTTAGTCTTTGATCCACTGATTGTTTTAGAGTGTGTTTTTACTCTCCACATACTTGTAAACTTTCCATTTTTACTTCTGGTTGTATTCCACTGTGGTCAGAGAGGATATTTTTATGATTTCAGATTTTGAAAATGTATTGGGATTTGCTTTGTGGCCTAACATTTGGCTCACCCTGGACAATGGTCCATGTGTACTTCAGAAGAATGTATATTTTACTATCATTGTGTGAAGCACTATATGTCTGCTAGGTCTGATTGGCTTATAATAGTGTTCATGTCCTGTATTTGTTTTGTCTAGCTTTCTATCATTGAAAGTGGGATTTTGAAATCTTCAGTTATTAACCATTTTTCCCTCAATTCTGTTTTTTTTTTTTTGTTAAGTATGTCAGTGTTTATAAATCCACAGGATTTATGAGCTCTGCATCAGAAACCAGGGTCAAAAGACCAAATATTAGAATAAAATATATTCTTGGTGCTCTATGCCAGGAATCAAGGGCGGAGACCAATATATATATATATATATATATATTTTTTTTTTTTTCCTGTTATTTCACGATAGAGACTTTTAGGTTGCTTGTTTTTTTTTTTTTTTTTTTTCCTTTTGCTATAAAGAACTTGCTCCGCTGTTTCTGGCCCAGCATATAGTTTATCCCTATAGTTCATGGTGATCATTTTTGATGCAAAATCTGCAGATACCTGTCTGAATCATTGTTCACCTAAAAAAGAGCAATGGGAGCCTTATCTTGAATCTCTTCTTTACTTAGCAAGTCCCTGAAATACAGTAGATGCATGTTTCTTGAATGATTTTGATTGCATTTTTTGGTAAATTAATAAAGGCTATATAGGCTTATTAGGGTTTTATTTTGGCAAGATCTGAACTTCCCAGTAGGTTTGGTGCTGTAATCTCCATGAAATATAAAATTGCCTTACTACATATGAATAACCAGGTGAAAAGAAGCCGGTGATTGCCAATTCTGAAACATTTCTATTTTTCCTGTTTGCCTCTGGTTACTTTGCTTCCTTCCCCTGTAAAAGGAAAATTGAAAACAGATATTTTTCAAGCCTTTTTTTTACCTTCCTTCTCTTTGGTATAGAAACTCATAATGGACAAGAGATAGCCAGAAAGTGAGCAGGAAGAGTTCTGTGTTTTTTAACATTATATTTGATGTTTAATATTTATAGAGAGAATTAAATACAGCAGAGATTTCCTGTTGAAGCTCTCAAGTGTTTCCATCTGCAGAAAAAAACCAGACTTTCTGCCTGATCATCCCATTGTACTTCAAAAACCTGTAAGTAGTTCTTCAATTTTGTATTTTTTAAAACTTTGAGTTTTAAATCCATCCACATTGTTAATGTCCCATCATGAAATAAAATTCAGAAAGTACATAAATCTCAATATATAATATAACCAATTAAGTAATGACCACTCTGATCAAAAATAGTGGAATTGTATTTTGTACTGCTTATTGACAGGCCATGAAATGAGTATCACATACTAACTTTTAAAAGTTTTGTTTTGCAATTAAGTAATCCATTTGGAATTTATTTTACTGTGTGATGTGAGGTAGGGGTCAATTTCATTTTACTTGACTATCTGGTCATAATTGAAAAGTAGTCCTCTGCTATCTTTGTGGAAATGTGTGTATGCTATTCTGCTCAGTCTTTTTTATAAACAATCCATCCCATATTTTTCAACATGTTTCTATGTCAATTCTATCAAATTACCACACAACAAATAGCATGGATCTTTTAGAATATCAGTTGGAAAAAAAAAGAGTTTTGGCATCAGACTTGGGATTCATTTGTAGCTCCAGTGTATGCTGATAAAATGTTCAAACTTGGACAGATAGGATGAAGTGCTTAGTAATGGTACTGAGCCTTTATTATACACTCAGTAAGTGTTGATTTCTAACATTTATTGACTTCTATTTTGATTGGGATTTGACTGTCTTAAGCACTACATAGGTAAAAGCAACTAGGATTCTATTGATAAGAGCTCAGATTCAAGGTAGAACCTTCCTGTGTTCTTTTAATATTTTTTTCCATAATGCCTCACGTACAGTAATATTGAGGAAATGTACTTATGTTTAAATTTTTTCCACCTGTTTAGAGATCTTAAGGACATATGATCCTTGGTTTCTGAGACTAGAATTAAGTGCTATAGTTTTTTTGTTTGTACAATTTTTCACACTTTATTAACATACACATGTTTAACAAATTTTGTACATTAGAATTTACTTTTGACCAAACCAGTAAAACATTTCTTTAAAAAACTAGATACCACAAAAACAGTGCATTTGGAATACAAGTTAGAATATTAAAAATGAGCCATGTTTTATTAAACACAAAAGTACTACTTAATATTTGACAAAATCCAGTTACTCTGATGGTTTCTCTAGTAACATGCATCTATTAACATTAGTAGGGTCACAGTATTTAGTTTGGTAAACTAATAAAACTTTTCATTAAACCTAATTGATAAATTAACCTTTTTTTCTACATTACAGGAAAACCACCAAAAAGTAGCATTGTAAGAACAGATGAATTTGAAGATAAATTATTCATTTTATATTTTAGACACCGGCAAATGAAGTGGATCTTTTAACAATAACTGTAACGGACTGTGACATTTTGTTTTAATTTTGATGGTTGGGTATTGGTTTCTCCTAAAATGATATTTTAAACTAAAGAATTTCCTAATCAGTTTCAGTTTTGCAGGCAGTTTCCTGCATACATTGGAAGAAACATTGGAAAGCGGGAATTTGGTTAGTGAAGTGGAAAAAACTATAATTTGCATACCACTTGCAATTTTTTGTTTTGTTTTTCATCACTTGTAATAATGGAATGGAAATGTAAGCTGTAAAGATTCTCAAATATAAAGTATTCGCTACAATGTATACATAATTTCTTGGTGCATTTAAAGTTACTTTAGTTAAGCTTCCATCTGATTTCATACCAACTTTTGAAAGAATCTTTACAATCTCTCCAGAGGCTTAGAATGATTCAGAATGTTTAGTGCATGGTTCTCAATGATAGCAAGGAGAATATTTTAATAGGCATTTCTTTTCAAATATGACTGGTCTCTAGTTTTCAATAGCTTAATATTATTCAAGATATGTAATTACTTACTGATAATTTGGAAACAATGGTAGTGAAATATAACTTGTATCACTAATCAGACCCTAAGAAGTTGAGCAGTTGCAATATAAAACTAACATTTTAATTCCCAAACTGTAAAATTTAGGCATTTGCAAATAATTGAGACACATTTTCAATTCTGTAATTTCTTATAACAAGAATGTATATGGATGAAGAATTTTGGGGTTTAAACTTTTAGTTTCTAGAAATTTTATATAATATTACACACTAAATCTACAGTTTAATCAGTCTGGATGTTATCTTTTAAAATAAAAAGTTCATTACTGCATAGTATCAAAAAATGCTGATACAAGGTAAGTATAAACTTTCCCTACTTATAGTCACTCTGTTAAAGCCATAATTTGGCTGAAAGTTTATCTTAATTCTGAACTCCTCAAACCAATACGTTTTTCTTTACTGGTCTTTGCATCTTTACCCAGATTCAAGCTTTTACCCTTTGTCTTTTAATACTCTCCTTTTATTACTTTATTCCCCATAACTATGGACAGTTTTTATAATAGACTTCATAACCAAATTTATTGGTTATGGTATGTAGAGTCCAGTTTTTTCCCTATTTATAGATAGGTTCCTGTTTGTGTCTCTATTCACACAAATATGTAAATTGTAGAAAAGCTGCAGTCGGAATTACCATATAAATTGGTTTGCTTTATAATTTGCCTATTCTCAAGTTCTTTTGATACTATCCTAGTTATCAAAAAGCATGATAGAACCTACTCCAATTTGGAATCTAAAGTTAAGCCTTCATTAGAGATCTTAAGGGCATATGATCCTTGGTTATATTTACCACTGAGGACTTTTAAAGTCATGCCTACTATGCAAGACTTGATGTACATTATAAGTCTGATACAGAAATTAACTGGCTGGAACATTATTTCAATTGGCTATAATTTGTATTTTCAAGAAGAGTTTGTATGTCAAAAGTCCTGATCCTTTCTTACTGTATATAATCAGAGTGAGACTGCAAAGACTGTTCTATTACCTATTTGCCTTTGTACATGTGTATAGCTTGTTTGAATAATCATTGTACAACTCCATTAATGTTGTTCTCTGTATATATATAAATTAAAAGAATTGAGCCAGGTATTGCTTCATAGTGTTTGTCATCTTTAGAAATTATTAGTGACATGCACACACACACAAAATTGAGTTTAAAGTAATGGTGTGTATGTGTATTACATGTCAAAACTTACTCCTTATTCTAGTAGTACCTATGAAAAAGCCTTAGATTGAATGAGGACTGAAGCTATACAAACGTATGGATAATATTTCGAGAATACTTTAGGTTATTTTATATTTAAAAATTTCTGTGTAACTTACCTTTTGAGTTTTCCAAGTGAACAAGACAGGAAAGGTTTACTTTGCAGCTTTTTCCTGAAAGACCTCTGCTTTCAAATAAATTCAGCTGGAGAACAATATGGTAACACATTTCTGTATGCACAGTATTTTCATTAGCATTTATGATCAAACCAATTTTAATAAGAATAATTATGAGCAAGTAGAGCTAAGAGTATATGTAAGGTACATACTTTTAGTTCTAGTGAAACTGGAGTTGTTTCGTGCCTATTTCACTTCATTTGAAACTTTGTTTTTAAAGTATTTTGAAGTCTTATCTATTTTACATAAGTAAAGTTAGCTCTCTGGATCACATACTAAAACCATATGTCACAAAATTTGAGCCAGATTTTCTCAAAGTATGACTCTTTTTGATGCATTTAACTTATGTACAGAAAATTATGATCTACTAAATGATATAACTATTGCATTACTAATTGGAGCCCTATCACAGAATTGCTTACTTGTGAAAAGCTAGTTTATAGCCTGACATATGGATACTCTAGAGTTTGCAGCCAAGAATGTTTTATGTTTATGTATTAAATTTTTAGTAATATAAAGAGTAGTCATAGGATTATGATGGGAATGGAGTGGGCATTATTGAAGACCAAACTTCACTTACAGAAAATTACCTAAAAGTCACAAAACACTGATTTAACATTTGACAAATATACAAAAGCTGTCCTATGAAGCAGTACCCTAAAACTTCCCACTTTGAATTTTTTTTCATGATTTCATTCCTATTAGTATTCTTTTTTCACCTATTGGGATTTTGCCACTAAATAGTTTTAGGTTACAATGCAGCAAAACAGCAGCAAATATTGAGAATTGTGAACTTTGAAAATTGAACTAAAATTCACAAGATAGTTATAGGAGACATTTAGAAGAGTGCACATCGTACAATAAATATTAAAAGTGTAGAGTAATAACTACAGAGAATTTTCTGAATAACACTATGGATAAGAACACTTGTTTTGCACTTGGAACCATAAAGAAAATTTCTAGGAACATCTATTTGTTTTTCAGGATCCACCATGAAGCTGAAAAGAGAAAAAAGTTTATTTTAATAATGAAAATAACTACCTGTGCTAAAGTTCAAGGTGTAACTCACTCCTAAAGAAACTGTTTTCTCTCACATTTACTCTGCTCACTTATCTTTCTAGTCAGTTGTTATACTGTTTCATATCTTGTGATACTCAAAATATTTTAGATGTAGATATGTCTGTGTATGTAACTTGAATTGAGATTAGAAATATCTTAATAGTCATGTTTTAATCTCAGTACAACATGTACTTTTTAGAATACAACATGTAACAAGCTTTTATGCACAGATTTCAGGATGATGGGGTATAAGCAAGTAGATATATTTTTTAGTGTATTTATATTGTAAAGTTAGAATTTTTTCCCTAATGAATACAAACCTATGACAAAGAAGAAACGCAGTCACTGAAGTTTGTTCCTTAATCACCTGTGCTGCCACAATCATCTACAGCATTCCTGAAACTGTGGTATATCCTAAGTGAATCATGAGAAATTTCAATCATATTCATGGGTTTCTTATTTGAAGATTAAATCTGAGTTATACATACAAACTTGCCCTTAATAATATCTATAGTACCTAAATAGAACACAAACTGAGACAGCAATAACTTGAAAGCATTCACAACCTGATCTCCATCTCCTCAACTACCTTTGATTCTTTGAAAACGAATGCACTTTTTCATTTTCCAATTTATTCACCAATCCATCAAAATCTACCCTAAATTATAAATTCTAAGTAATTTTATTCTCAGTACTTTTATTAAAACTGTTCTCTTGACCAATGAATGACCTATTGTCAAACCCAATTTTCAGTCCCACTCTCTTCACTTACTACAAAACCTCCTGAGGAGCATTAGAGCTTGCATTTTGCTCTTCTCGGTTTCCTTGATATTCTACAATTTTTCTACATCTGAGTCTCCTCAGTCTCCTTAATAAAGAGAACTCTCTCCCAAACTTTTGTGCTTACCCACATACCTTCAGCAATCCCAGCCTTCAGCTGCTGTTGCTTCAGTTTACTCCTGAGAACTATCAACAAGGGTATTCTCTGGGTAGTTCTCGGTACAGATGGCTTTTTCTCCCCGCCCTGGCCTAAATTACCCTGCCTGAACAATGCCCTTTCCTCTCCATTTCTCCTTCCTGCTAAAGTTACTATTAATTAGAGCATACAATATCCTCTCAAAACCCTTTGAGGACTCTTTGTGTGTGTGTGTGTGTGTGTGTGTGTGTGTAAGAATACAATCAAACTCTTCATTATAATCTCATTATAACTCTTCATTTTTAACCTCACTTCTTTCTCTTCCCTCTCTTGATATCTTATATAAGCCTTATGCTTTTGTCATATCTCTGCACCCAATTACATTTAACATTCTTGCATTTGTTTTGCCTACAGTTTACTTCCTCTGAAGTGCCCTTCTCAGTATTTGTCCAAATCAATCTCATATTTTAAGCTCCAGCTCAAGGATAATCTCAAAAATTATTACTTTTTGAAATCCACTTGCCATTTTTTGACTAATAGTAACTCCTGAGATTACTGTTTTTTTTTGCAAACTTTTCTTTCCTATTGGGCACAAAGCATTTTATGGGTATGCACTGCTTTTTCACTTTGTACACTCCAGCTCCTAACACAATGCTTATTTAAAGTTGGAGCTCAATCAGTGTTAGTAAACAGACAAAATGCAAGCCCTAGCATTGGCTAACATCCAGTAAATAGATTTTTAATCAGTAATAGGATGTGTAAGTAAACACATGAATTTTGGTTTTCAGTTGAGTCTTAGCTAAGCTAGCCTTCTTAGAAAATTTCATTTCAAAATTGTCTTTCCACTCTTCTAATTACAAACAATATTTTAACAGCTATCATTATAAATCTATTTCTAAAATAATTATTTCCAATCTTTGGGTCGCTTACTTCAAATGTTGCTTGTTACAGTAATTTACAATATGTAAAGCATTTGAATAATTGTTTTGAAATGTGATTGAATTTGTACTTCAGGTTTGCTAAAATTTTTAAGGCAATCAGCAAGTATGTAATATTAGAAATAATTTGGCCAGGATTAAGTCAACTAAGGACTAAAGGCAACAGGATAAGTACATAGATCTCTTACCACTTTCCCCTCAAGTCTCAAATTTTAACATATAAATAATAAAAAGAACATCATAGACAAAGTGTTAGAGGTGACATATTGGGAGAAGAATATTCTTTTAAAAAGAAAAAAGACAATACAAAATCATGTAAAGCATTGTGAACCCAGGATAATTACCTGGAACTAGCATAGTAGATGTGAGTTCTGGAGTTTCCAAGAAATCCACATTACTTCTTTGGAATGTCTTGCTATAATTCGTCTGAAGATGGCTGTATAAATAATTATAGGTTAAGGATTGTGCATTTTTATTAATAACTTCCCAAGAAGAGTGTGGCAGAGATCAAATTCAGTCAAGATGGCAAAGTTTTGAATATATTAAGTGTCTGAAAGCAGACTTCTTAGCGTTAATCTAAAAAAAAAAAAAACCCACCCAGGAATAATTTAACAGTAGTTATAAGTATTTTTAAAGATTTTTAAAAACAGGAGAACACTAATTCTCTATAGAAGAAAAAGAAAAGATTTTAATTGCACCAAGAAGTTTAAACAGAAGAGGATGTTTTTAAAAATAGGATAGCTAAAAAGAGTGTATAGATTTTCATTGCTAGAGAATAAAAAGAAATCATCTTTCTTAAACTTAGACTTGGAATCACAGAGCAGTATAAGTTGTCTATAAAGCTCCGTTTTGTGCCTGAAATTCTATTGCTATCATTAATGCATTATAGTAGAAAATGCCTTAAAATAGTCACAAAAATGAAACTTCTAAGTGAAATATGCATCAACTAAATTTCCTATTCAATTACCATGTTCAACACCCTAAAATATATAGTTATTAGAAATCTATATTCTCTTGCCATTAAAAAACAACCAGAACTATCTAATCTTAAAATAGCAAAAATTCCCTTCATCCCATTTTTCTAACTACTTGTCACTAAGTATTTTAAAGTTGACTTTTAACATTTGAGAGAGATATATATATAAAGGTTAGAAACAGTCTTCTCTTGTATATATATACAAGAGAAGACTGTTTCTAAACTTTTTTCAAGCAATGTCTTGAATTTACCCTTTATTTGTAGTGTTGACACATTTAGAAACTTCAGGGTGCGATCATCTTAACCAATACATATAGTTTTATTGTAAAATAACCAGAGACAATGAAAAAAATCAGGAAATAATTTTTTCCCTCATACATTCTCTTCTGCATCCTTTTTCTCCCTCTTCTCACATCTTAAGACATTTTGACTTTAAATCTTGATACCTAAATCTTACCTGAAAGCATCAGTAATATGATAATATTTTAAGTTGGGCCATTACCAAAAGTATTTACATTTCAAGAGGAAAGTGATTTCTAGTGCATGGAATAAATTCCTAAGAATGGGATCTAGGAAAATGAGCAGCAAATAGGACATGTTTTATGGTGAGGTAAAGGGAATGAACTTTTTCTGACAAATCCTAAATTTATGTGTATCTACTGACAAAGAAAAAAATAAGGCCTGATCATAACTTACCTATTCCACACACTGCTATTCTCCCAGAATTCATAAATCATATAACGAGATTCATTTGAAAGCTTCTGTATAGAAATACTGTAGTGAAAAAGAAAAAGCATAATTAGATAAGCAAAATGCATTTTCTTAAGCTCTGGTATGAAACAATCATCCTTTCATATAGGAAACACCTATGGTGACTCCATGAAAATTGAGCAGTTTTATCCAGAATTAATATATCTGACATTTTTTAAGTTTTATAGTTTAACATAAGACTCAGTGTGTTACAGGCATAACTTAAAATTTTATTAAATTTTATTTATTCATTCAGAAAGATGTATCAAATACCTGTTGTACTCTGGGTAAGAAAAAATGTGAAGGTGTGCTCCTTCCTTGTCTTCAAGTGTGGCTCTTTGGATCTGTTCTGTCAATCTCTATAGCCTAATCCTTGTCAAACTTTTGGCTTTCTATACTTAGATTGACACATTTTGTTTGGAGTCCTGCTGTAAGGCATTTGAGTCACCTGGACTGCACTGCACTGCTGACTCTCAGTATTTTTTGCTCCAATTTTCTTCTGTTCCACCTATGTTTGAAAGTCCATGATCTGGCCATAATCATCATTATCTTTTTTTTTTTTTTTTTTAATAGAGGCATGTTTTTATTTATTTATTATATTTGTTTGTTTGTTTTGTTTATACATGCGCTGGGTACAGTCAGAAGCGCGGGAGGGTGAGAGAATTCACCAGAGCCAGAGTGGGGAGCAGAGCAGGCAGAGGGACTGAAGTACACTGCTGAGGGGAGCAGCGGGTGGCAGGAGAGGTCTGCGCACCATGTGGGATCCTCCTCCGGTGGCCAGGGAGCAGCCGGGGATCGAACCGGCGCCGCAGAGGCCGCAGGCAGCTTCGCAACCCAGCGCTCAACCGCTGCGCCACCGGGGAGGCCCAATCATCATTATCTTTTTAAATTTCTTTTCCAATACAGGGAAGGCAAATTTATTTCTACTAATCTCTGACTAGTCTGAGAGTTGCTAAAAGCCTATAAAATATGTTTTGAACTAGGGAAAGGCAAGATGAAAGGTTGAAGAGGCAAGATGACGTGAAGTCTGGGTTTAATTCTGTTGCACTAAGGATTTATTGAAGGATTTAAAGCAGGGAGAGTGTCCTGATTATAGCTTGGTTTTAATGGCAGTGTGTGGTATCCAATGGAGAGCAGTAATATAAAGCAGAAAGAAAAGTTAAAAGGGTAGAGAAATTGTTTAGGTGAAAGATGAAGATTTTTTTTTAAGGTAGAAAGGAGAGTAAAAATAGAAAGATGCCTTTTAAAATTTATGTCCAGCTTCTTTAATGAGTGACAATATATTCACATTAGGAATAAAAATGAAAGCTTAGAAAAACAATACCCATTTAAGAGAATAACGTATTTTAATAGTCAAGCTAAATGTAGACTGTTTTACTCAAGGTGGCCAGCAGGTGGTAGTATCTACACAGATACAGTTCATGATTTTTTTTTTTTTTTTTTTTTTGGCCCTGTAGCTCTTCCCCAGTAAATACTGTTGTTCAGAGTTGTTTTTCTGGCTAGCTTCATGCAGTAAACAATATTATTAGACTAATAACAGATTTTCTCAGAGAAAGGTTCATAATAGAATTAAAGGAATTGAATATAAGTAAAATTAGAGATTTTCTATTCTAGCAGGTGTTCATGAATATGTTTTTGGAACAGTTCCTTGAAACCTCAAAAAAGAGCTGCAAATTAATATAAATATCCTTTTCCTAGGAAGGGGGACCATAACTTCCATCATAGTCTCAGGTTTACAATCTCCAAATATATTGTAAAATTGTAATAGACAAATACAAACCTATGGCTTTTTTAAGAATCAAGTTTATAATAGCATTTTAAGCCATCTATAAACTACCTACTCTAAACATTCATTTTTATTATTTTACTTATTCCTGACAGCTGAACTTTCTATTTTCCAGACTGGTCAAAAGACCATAAGAAATTCATAAAATGTTAGAGTAAGTTTCAAGATTTAAAAAAATTAAAGATATCAGTGTGATAAAGGTGACCTTCATGTACTGCATACTAGCTTTGTTACCTTGCCTTATTATTTAATCTACTTTTCTTATCTGTAAAATGATAATAGTACTATGAAGAAAAAGTGGTGCATGTAGAATGCTTAGCCTGGTGTGTGTGTGAGAGAGAGAGAGAGAGAGAGAGAGAGAGAGAGAGAGAGAGAGAGAGAGGAGAGAGAGAAGAGAAATAGCTCTAACTAAAAATAAATTAGCACTTTCACTGAACAAGTATTTATTGAAAGTTAAGCCTTAAATGGTATTAAAACTAAGAAGCATGGATGAAGTAAAAGGAAGGAAAATAAAATGAGGGAAAAAACAAACCTATTCACTTGTATTGATGATAGTCAGTTCTATGGATGTTTCTTTGGTCATGGTAGAAATCTCAGAGCGGATTCTTGTAATTCCACATTCAAGTTCCCCAGGTCCCTGACATGGAGTTTAGAACATATACAGATACCAGAACCTCGAGCTGAGAGTGACTGCAGAAATCATATTATTTTGCTTACTATCTGGATTGTAGGCCAAGAATATGAAGAGTAACCTGATTTCCCAACTGGATTCTAATGCCCTTGAAAGCAGAAACTATTCTCACTTTCTTCTGGTGTCAAGTATGCTTCTGAGAACACACTGTGTATACCACATATATTAAGTTGGTACTTCTTCATTCTAAACAGAGGAATTCACTTCTATCATTCAAAAATAAGTTAAAGAGCATCAGTGTGTATGTGTATATGTGAGAGAGAGAGAGAGAGAGAGAGAGAGAGAGAGAGAAACAGAGAGACAGACATGGGTGATATAATTAATCTGCTCGAGTTCTACATTTGAAAATTTAGCTGGCTACTAAGACAAAAACTCTGTCAGTCCCCAAACCTCTTTGAGTCTTTTGTCATATACCGAGGAGGCAATAATATTAATTTAATGGTCTAAATTTAAGAAATAAACCTTTGTTGTAATTGGAGGTATCTTACATTTTATGGTTAACCCCTGGCTAACCATATCAGCCAAAGAATTGTTTACTGAGCCATACTTTCTAGTTTCTACACTGGGGATGAATGGATGTGTGTGTGTTCATATATGTATCATACATTTAATATCTGAAAAACACAAAATAGATTATTTTTGCATTTTCCAAACATTCAATTCTGTTTTTAAATGAGTAGACTTTTAAAAAATAATCTCAGCAAATCTCTCAAGTCACTGACCTAAAGGACTGAAATGAGGTTTTGATTTGTGCCCTTCTGAGCCTGTTGTGAAGCAGAACAAGAAGGAAACAATGGCGTGTCCTGGTCCCTATTACAGAGGTGCTGCTGGGAATATGGTGAGCTCCTGACACGGATGATGCTAGCAGGTTCTCTACTAGTCAACAAGGAGGCAACAGTAAACCCAGGTCACACTTCCAGGGTCTTGTGGATGGGAGGCACTATGCAGAGCTCATAGTTAATCCTCAGAACCATTATGAGATTCTTGATAAGGGCACTCTGGGGTATAGAGCCTATAAAGGTCTTCACCCAAAGCACAAAATTAGTACAATATGTTTGATTCCAGAGACAGGTTTCTTAGGTGGGGAAGTATTCTGCTGGAGTATGACTGCGATAGTTACTGGGAGAAACACCAAAGCAAGCACTCAGACATCGAGTGTGTTTTTCCATGTTTGCACATGTGTACACATGCACTAGAACACATGCCCAGAAAATATTTGAACATTATGAAGTGCAGTTTAAAGAATCTGCCTAGATATGGGTGACGTGGTTGTGACTGTTGTCCAGAAGCAGGTGAGTTTGGGGGTGAGAAGGATTTGGTTTGAGCAGAGCAAGGGGTAGTTGAGATCAGCTGGGATCACAGTCCTGGGAAAACCAAGGTGCAGTGCAGGAATGGCTGTGCTGAAGCAGGGTGCTTGGGTGAGGGAGGACAAAAAGAGCTGTGGTTCCTGGGGTCTGCTGGTAGGATGAACACAGGAACAGTATAAACATCTGGCATTTGACAAGAAACTCACTGGAGGATTACTACAAGTTTTGATGAAGGGAATTCTGTAATTGTCACCAGAATATTATTGTAGCAGCTGCTCATTGGTCCTCTTGGAGTAGACAAACTGAAGATGAGGAGTAGTTCATAAATTTTAGTAGCCTGAGGTAATAGAAGCCTGAGTTGGGGTGGCCATAGAAAGAGATTTTTTTCCCGCTCCAAAGACCAAGGTCGGCAATCACGACTTCAGAGACTGTAAAATTTCCTAACAGCAGAAATGGTTATTGGGCCATAGGGCATACTGTCAAGGGAGCAGTTAGAACTAAATGCACTGGAGTTGGGGCCTCCACTACTCAGGATGGTATTAAATCAGAGAGCAGGTCTGCCTGGACACAAAAGGGGGAATTTCAGCCTGTATGAAAAGCCTCTTCTCATTCATATTGTGCTCTCCATTTTATTTCCCTTGGTGCCCCTAATAATCAAATATGGACAGAGTCCTAGGACAAAAGAGAAACACTCAGTTAAACTCTGCAGCATGTATCACCCAGAGGGATGAAATAATTAGCCTAACTTCATAGGAGGATTCTCCAATGTCTAGCCCCACCCTCACTAGGGCACATTCGTGGGAGCACTTACCGCAAGCATCCACTTTGGGAGGAAGCGCTCTCCACATAGTGTTTCAGAGCAAGCTGGAATTCTTCCAAGTCCTCTTCTATCACAGACATCTGACGCTGCACGAGCATGATGTGCTGAGGGCAGGGCAAGTGTTACTGTCTTGGCTGTCATGGAGCCTGGCGTAAGCCACCCCCCACCACCCACCCCATTCCACAAACAGATCTCATTTAAAAACATGTCAAGGAGGGCCATGATAATATCTCTGTATAAAAGCTGTAATACATGGAGGATATTTCTGTTGCCTCTAGAGACAGACACTAAAGAAAGTTTCCTTCACTACATGCTTCCCTTTTAAAAGCACTGGCTCTTTTCAATGTTTTTCTTATTTTTTGAGTAATTTACTTTATTACATCTTTGTTCATTTTTTGGATAGTATTTGATTTCTCCCCTCCACTGTAGTCCCTGCAGTTCCCCCATCACCATGGCACCTGTGAACCATCACAGTCCCTTGTGCTCTTCCTTCCCATCTATCAGCCCCCTGCCTTCCCCACCCCTCTGTATGCCTCAGATCTATGGTTAGCCTGCAAGTTTTGTCTTTTTTTTCTTTTCTTGACACTTTGTTTGGTTTCTTGAAATTCTGCATATAAGTGAAATTCACCTCATATTTTATCTTTTTCCTTCTGGCTTATTTTGCTTAGCATAATACCTTCCAGCTCCATCCATGTTGCCACAAATGACATGAGTTTGTTTTTTGATGACTGAGTAGTATTCCATTGTGTATATATATGTTTTCTTGATTCATCTGTTTTGATTCATTTGTCTGTTTTGGGGCATTTGGGTTGTTTCCATATCTTGGCTATTGTAAATGGTGCTGCAATAAACAGGGGTGCAAGTTCCTTTTTGAAGCAATGTTTTTGTGTCCTATGGGTAGATTCCTAGGAGTGGAATTACTGGGTCATATGGTAACTCCATTTTTAGTGTTCTGAGGAACCTCCACACAGCTTTCCACACTAGTTGGACCACTTTGCATTCCCTCCAGACGTGTTTCTTTTTCATCACATCCTCAGTAGCATTTGTTCTGTTTTTATTTTTATTTTTTTTAATATGAGCTATTCTCACAGGTGTGAGGTGATTTTCTCATTGTGATTTTGACTTGCATTTCCCTTATAAGTGATGAACACTTTTTCATATGCCTGTTGCTATTTGCATTTATTCTTTGGAGAAGTGTTTTTTTTTTTTTTTAAATCTCGTCTTTGGTTGTTTGTCTTGTTGAGTTGTATAAGCTCTTTATAGGTGTTTGTAGATGTATGGTGTACAAATATTTACTCCCATTCAGTAGGATGTCTCTTTATTTTGGTTGCTGTCTCCTGTACAAAAGCTTTTTAGTTTGCTGTAGTCCCAGCTGTTTGCATTCTCCTTTGCTTTTCTTGTAAAAGCAGTGGTTCATACTTAGAATCACAGGTGAATTTAAAGTTGCATTTATGTAAAAATTCTGGGATTTGGGGGCCTAGGCACCAGTATTTTTAAAACTTCCCCAAGTGATTAATGTGATGCCAGGTTTGGGATCAATGACTTAGAGTTACCACATTTTAAAGAGAAGTCCTACTGTACACAGTGTGGAGCCCCAGCTTCTTCTTGGATAGTTCATAATAGTAAACATGTGGGAATCATTACCAACAACCAAATTGCAAAACACTGATGCATTTCCAAAGGTTCATGAACCACCAGAGAGTTCTTAGACATATTAACCACCTACATTAGACTCCCATCAAAATCTCATGACATTAGAAGGAACCTCATGACATGAAACAGTGGATCATAGTGGGTTGGATGCTAACTATTCCTTTTAACAATTCCTATTACTATTATTGAGCAGTTATAGTCCCTAAACATCTGCCTATGGCCTTCTCACAATATTTTCATCTAAACATTAAGCCTTTCCTCATCAGGGGTTGGAAATGAATCAAAAAGTGGAAAACAAAAGAGTAAGGAGATCATAAAAGTGCATAGCAACTATGTCAGGACAATATAGAATATGATAAAAATTAACCTGTGCAATATCCCTCAACTATATACAGGGAGGTCTAGAAGGAAGCCCTTGCTTGGTTTATTGTCTTCTGTTCTAATGGGTTTCTCACCTTACGTTAATAGTTATTGGTTTTGAACACCAATTATATGCATTATGTTAGGCACCTTATATACTCAATAATTGTCCCTGTACTTTGGGGAGGTAAACTGTTAGGTGTTGGATTCTGGGTATATAATGATAATCAAGAGAGAATTCCTGTCTTCATACAGTTATGTAAATAAATAGGGATACCTAAGGTATAACTTTAGGTATGGTTAACTAGCACATGAAACTGCTTATATGTAAGTTGATCAGAAGTGACTAAATATTTGAGAGAACTGTATTACCAAAAAAATACGATTTTAGTCTTAAAATCCTTTGATTGTTGAGACTTTAAAAGATTATTTGTACCCCCAAATTTATGTGAGCAGGAAGCAGGTCGTGAAAATTGCAGAGCCCCATGCAGGGCAATACTCCCTAATAGGCTGTTTCATTTTTTAATTAAAAATTTTATATATGCATATAAGAACTGGGGTGTAGGCCAGAGGTGTGGGAGGTGAGAGGATTCACCAGAGATAGAGTGAACAGATTGATCTACTGCAATACACTGCTGAGGGGAGCAGCGGGTGAGACAGAAGAGGTCTGCTGCACCATGTGGGTTATCTCCATGGCAGGGAATCGAACTCAGGCCTCAGTGCTTGGTGATAGCTTGATAGACCTGAGACTTCCTGTGCCACCAGGGAGGCCCTCTACTGGGCTGTTTCTTAAGAGGTCATGGAAGATAATGGACCAAGAAGAAATTAAAGAAAAACAAAACAAAACAATGAACAACATGGTTCATTCTATGGAGATTGAGGGCTAATCATGGAATTTCCTTCACTGACACAGACCTTCCTAGCATGGATTCATCATTGCAATGAACCAGTAAATGCTGTGCTTCTTTTTATATCTGTGTTGTACCTTACTCTTTCTTTGATATAGTGTTAGAACAATTCAATGTTTTAAAATACACATAAACATTTAAAAAACAGTATTACATTGTTTTCAAAGTGTTTCCTGGCCTCCTAAATTACGTTGTATTATGTTGCTGTGCAAATGTATACTTTTCTATAATAATCCTCATCACTTTTTATTGTAGAACCTGTTTAATTGCCTATATTTGCATCTAGTTTATTTTCTAGCCTGTAACGTAATTTACCACTTGATGGCCAGACCGCTGGACCTGGCACTTAGTTGGTGAGCAAGTTATTTTTGGAACAAACAAGTAAAAGATTCTTTCACTTTTGCTACTGACTATTCTCAAATATTCCTTTAATCTATATCATTCACATTCTATTCATTCCAGGAAGGGATTTGATGTGGTGCTGAAAATCCAGAGCACTGTGCTCTTTATCTAGCCCCGCATGTTATCCTCCCTGTCCTTTTTTCTCCTTTAAGAGCAAAGTATATAAACTTAAAAGAATTGGCTTCACTTTCACCAGCTATATGGCCTGAACAAATTACTTAGTATTTCTCTTCTTAGGTTTCTGATACATAAAATTAAAATAGCGGTTCTAAAGTCAGAGAGTTTTGGGGATTAGGTGGCACAGTGTATGCAAAAATCTCCCCCATGATAGTTAATAAAGGTTACTCTTCTTGCTTCAGGCGAGAAAAAAATAGATTTAAAAAAAGAAATTACACTCTAGGCTCACCATTATATAACGGCTCATGTCCCAGAAAACAAGATATGGCAGCTGCCAGGGTGCAGGACCTCTGCTATGTGCTTAAGTAGACTGATCAGCTCATCTGCTCTGGTCTACTGTAGGAAAGCTCATGCGTTATCTCTTAGTGCACAACCTTAACAGGAAAGAAAAACTCTACTTCAGGACCCAGCTGTGCACCAGCCACTAGTGTTGGAATGTTACATGTGGTGACAAGTGAAAGTCTAGTGTAGAACTGGGGTTCAGCTATGGTATTTCCACTTTTCCATCTCAATGTCTTCATCTGTAAAATAGGGCTCATGACAGTACCACCTCATCCTGCTATTGTGAGGATGAAGTGAGTTACGTATGTGTGTATTTGGCACAATACTTGGCAAATGCTCAGTAAAGATGAGCTTTTGAAAAGGATAGTATATAAAAGGAGAGTATATAAAAAATATTTGCTTTCTTTTTTTTTTTTGTCTACAAAGAGCTGATGAGACTCAAAAAAAAAAAAAATCCAGTCAAATAATGGGCAGAAGAGCTAAAAAGAAACTCTCCAAAGAGGAAATGCAAATGGTTAACAGGCATATGAAAAAATGTTCAACATCACTTGCAATCAGAGAAATGCAAATCAAAACTACCATGGGATACCATCTTACACCGGTGAGAATGGCACATATTTAAAAAACTAGCAACAACAAATGTTGGCGAGGATGTGGAGAAAAAGGAACTCTCCTGCACTGCTGGTGGGAGTGCAAAATGGTCCAACCACTATGGAATGCTGTGTGGAGATTTCTTAACCTACTAAAGATAGAGCTTCCATATGATCCAGCAACTCCACTCCCAGGTATTTACCCGAATGACACAGAAGCAGTAATTCCAAAGGGCACCTGCACCCCTATGTTTATAGCAGCACTATTTACAATAGCTAAGCTTTGGAAACAACCCAAATGCCCAAAAATAGATGACTGGATTGAGAAGCTATGGGACATATACACAATGGAATATTACTCAGCAATCAAAAAAGATAAACACATGCAATTTGCAGCAACATGGATGGAGCTGGAAGGGATCATGCTCAGCAAAATAAGCCAGAAAGAAAAATAAAAATACCACATGGTCTCACTCAAAGCAGGAATTTAGCAAACCTAAATAAAAGACCAGGAAAAGACTAATTGCAATAAAATAAAAATCAAAATCAACAAGCAACTATATATAGACCAGAGACACACTACAGTTGGGGGCGGGGGGAGAAGAGGGATAAGGGTCAGAAAAAGGGGGTGGGAATTGTATGGGGAATATAACCAAAATGAAAATGCATACATTATGCAAAAATGAAAAATGATATTAGAACTATATAAAACAAAATAATTTATTAAAAAATTTGCTTTCTGATGTGGAATTTGTTTTTCAGTGTCCATGTACGTTCACTAATGGATGAGGAAAAATAACTAGTCAACTGGTTTCGGTAATGAGGATAAAATACTGAATACACAGTAGGATACAAATATGAATGCTTCTGTAAGATAACAGTGAAAAATTGTAGGTTTTGTAGGAATTGATAATGATGCCTGTGCTACCACTAATGAAAAGTCTTAACTTTTAATGACAAGTGTTTTACTGGAATTTCTGGAAAAACAAACAGTTTAAACTGTATTTACATTCCCAAAGAACATATTTTTTTTTTGCCTTCACACATGCTTCAAAACAGTTAAGCAATCTCCTTTCCTGCTTTTAGTAACATATTGACTACTGAACTTTCATCTCCAGTCCTTGACTCCCACTTTCTCAACAAAACCTACAGCTTTAAATTTCTGGGTGCCTGATGAATGCACACAGGTCACTATCTTTGAAGAAATCAAAACACTGTATGCCGGTGAAATATAGCTTATATCCAGGGACTGTGTGTCTATAGGATTCTAATAATGATTAATTATTAAACCCTTCTGAGAACCCCCAAATCATCTTCTCTGAAGATGTCCTTTGCACTATGATTTGGGCAGCAGCTGACACAAAGGTGAGTCTCCCCTTCTCTCAGGTAAACAGGGCCTGTGGATAAGTGCATGGCACAGAGATAAAGGTAT
The DNA here is from genome assembly GCF_964194135.1 of Talpa europaea. NCBI lineage: Eukaryota > Metazoa > Chordata > Mammalia > Eulipotyphla > Talpidae > Talpa > Talpa europaea. The sequence continues at coordinate 34,926,321 of NC_140069.1, forward strand.
TTTCTCTCTGTTTCATGGAAATGTGATTGATCCTACAAACCTGATACTATTCAACACATTTATGGTATAAGGAAAAAAGTGATTTTCTGTAGACGCCCAAAATTTTAAAATGCAAATTTCTACGAATACAAAATTCTAAATGCGAATGCACACATCCAGTCTCCCCAAATCGTATGTACTATAAATGTTTTCTTCAAAATAATAAAGCATGATACCTGTTGCTTTTCGATGAATTTATTCACTAAATCTCTATTTGTTGCACTCAGTTACCTATTGAGATGAATTTTGTTAATTTTTTCAATCTCTATAAATTGTTACCTTGAATGGACATCTTTTCCTACTAATCACTTTTCTTTGAAAAATGACTTCTGAGCATCCACAATGTGCCCGGTACAGGGCAAAGTGCTAGAAAGACAAGTGATGATGGGGGCCAGGATTCAACCCAGCCAGAGCTCACAGCCTAATAGGGTTTGTAAAATGTCTATGACAGTTTCAATGGGTCCTATCTCTGCTTGTCATAATCATTCAGTCATTCAATTTCCTCACTGATTTAAACCTGCATCAAATTTTCACTTGCAAGCATTACATGCCAGGTACTCTCACAAAAACCCTGAGAGGGCCTCCCTGGTGGCTCAAGGGGTTACGATGCAACCTATGAAGCTGTTCGCAGCCACGGCAGCATGAGTTCCTGGGCAGGGAGATACCCACATGGCACAGCAGACCTCTCCTGACTTGCCCACTGCTCCTCTCAGCAGTGTATTTCAGTCAGTCTGCCTGTTCTGCTCCCCACTCTGTCTCTGGTGAATCCTCTCACCCTCCCCACCTCTGGCCTGTACCCCAGCTCTTGTATGCATAAATAAATAAATCTTTAAACAAAAAAAAAAAAAACCCAAGAAACAGGTTTCCACAAATTACAATTTAGAAAATACTTAGTCACATAAAAGGCAATGTGCATTATTACTTTTTCAAATTTTCACTGAAATAGTAATTTTGAAGAAACTATGTTTTCAAAATTGATTTAAAAATGTACTTACAGATTTAGTATTCCCTTCAATAACTTCTTCTTCCAGTGGTTCAAGTTTGAGATCCTTCAAGTTTGAGAAAGAAAGGGAAGTTAGGACAAAAAAAAGATTAAAAGAAACGTGTTTGAATGGTAAACTAAATCTTTAAAAATAGTCTACATAGAGAAACTGCAGCAATAGTGATCCCTCTGACTGCTCTTTTCCTAACACCAACTCAGATGTGCTTTTTCAGCTCAATCTTCTTTAAGGTAAGAGAAACTTAAAACATTGAATGAGAGTGATATTTAACCAGACCACTTCAAATGGGGATGTCCTCTGATCTGATGCTACATTTAAGACTTCATGAAGAAGGAAGGGACTTTGTTTTAAGCTTACTGGAGGATTCAGCAATACATGAGAAATACTTTCAACATATTTCCCTAAAAACTCGGGGGCTAACATAGGAAGAACAAATGCTAGAAGAAATGTAGAGATTTCAAGTGTTATTTCCCCTCTCACCCCCATGCACGGTTTTGATAAGTCTTACAGTGAAGACTTATCGTAAATGCTTAGTGGAGGGAAGAGAAAACATGTATTCCACTGCAGGTCCACTTCCTTTAAATGGTGGGATTAAATCTAGTGCTAACCACTGTAGGAGACAAGATAGCAGTGAAATGACATGCACTTAGCTCGTGTTTGGATTTTTCTCTAAAAACCTAATTCAGACAGTCCAGATTTTACGTTGTAGAAGGAAACTGAACTTGCGCTGCTTCTCCATTCATTAATACAATTCATGCTGAGCCCCACACAGCTAGAGCTCCCTGCTGAAGACAGTCACATTCTACTTTCAGCAAACCTCTCAGACACCATCTTCAAAATGAAATCCTTTCACAGAAAAGGGAAGGAGAAAAAGTCTAGGAAAGAAAAAGGTATGATGCTACTTTGATTTAAAGTGGAAAAAACGGTATGACCTAAATTTGAGTCATTCTTTTAAAAATAACTGGATAAATTTATGACACCAAATAAAGACAGGCTTGCCAACAACTTCAAAGCTGTTTTTAAGAGAAGCATTTGCATTCTTTAAGAGAACTCAAACTTACTTAACAACTGCATCCTTATGTTTTAACTAGGTTTGGTTTCCAAATAGGGATCCTGGATTTCCAGGTCTTTCACCAAAGGAAAAGCCTTTATTATTCCAATGACTCTTTCCAGTTTCAGCTCACATATCAGTTAATGAAATTAGGGAGAAGAAAAGTTGATTTGCAGCATGTTCTTAGCATAGGTTATCTGCCCAGCATGTGGCCAGTGTAAATTTAACTAATGGCAAAAGTGGTGGCAGAGGCATGCAACTCTCTAAGGTTGCTTCTCCTGGACTTTTTTCTTTGCATAGCATCTCCTCAGAGACTGTACTTATCCTCAAGATTGGAAGTTTCGCCTTTGTGAGAACACCTCTTAAAACTTAAATCGATTTCTCACCTCCCAATATCAGACTGGGAATTTCACCCAATTCCTGCATTTTTTGAAATTAACACAGCAAAAGATCACTTCATATTCTCACCCCACTTCACTAGTGATCTCTTACTTCTCTCTCTCTCATTTGCAACGGCATCACTGTCTCAGAAGTTCAAATTCATACCCTCAAACCCGTATTTGAGATCCTCCAGTCCTTTGCCCACCACACCCATATGATGATCCTATTAACTTCACCTCAAGTTATTACATCTGTCATTTTCTTTTCAGTCACTTAGTCCAGGTCCATCTCTTGATACACGTGATCCAGGTGGGCTCAGGTCTACAGTCTGGGCTTTAATGCCACTGTTTGAACAGACTGAGGTAGCTCTGGTTCTGAATTTTCTTGTTTGAATTGATTTTATATTCTTGCTTTTTTTTAATCTAAAGAATCTTATTAGTTACATCACTTATCTGTTGAAAAATAATAAATGCCTCCTATTGTCTCCAAGGCCAAGTCTAAATCCCTTAGTCTGTTAATGCCACCATGGCATGGCCCCATTCAGCCATACAATCTCATTTGTCACAATTTCTCCAAACAAAAAACTAACCATAGTGGTCTACTTAAACCCAGTTTATTCTATCACTTACCTGAACTCTCTCCAGCAGTTCTGTTCACCGTAACTTTTTCCAAAAACAAATTGCTAGCTGACTAATATTTTTTCAAACTTTAATAACAACACATTTTCCTTTCAGTGAATTATCTCTTTACTTTTCAGTACAGTACTACGGGATGGTATCAGAGTCCCAGATGATAAAAATCAAGTTGCTCTTCCAGCCCCTAACCAAAAGACCATATGTGACTCTAAAAAGATCAGATTCTTCCCTTTGGGAATCAGAATCTTGAGCAGAATGTCAAGGTGGACATGTTTGGAATTCATTTGTTCGAGTGGAGGTAAGCCAAGAGACAGTTGAATATTTCTTGTGAGAGTTATTTTGCCTCCTGACTTCTGCTGAATCCGCATCTCCAGACTGTTTACTGATTCTGTGAGTACTCTTACTTCCTTTGAGAAAGAAAACCTTTCTGATTAAAGGGATGGTTTTGGCTCCTTGTGATCAAAATTCCTGTCATTCTTTTTAAAACCTAATTTACTCTACCTTCCTAACATATGAGGTTCTTTCTAATCACACCAATTCAATGTGATCAGTCCCTCAGGTCAGCATCTGCTCCACTCATCTTTGGCCCATTTTAGTCCATCAGCAAGTATTTACTGAGCATTAACTGTGAACGTGGTTTTGTGTTGCCACATATTTTTAAAAAACCCTGTTAATTTGTTTTTTAAAATATAGCTTATTTTAAAGGACTGTGGATTAGTAACTGTGTCCCAGACACAAATGTTCCTTCCTTAGTGTCTGACATGCACAGAAAATACATTTGTACAGATGCTGCCTCTTTCATTTAAGGGGAATATCAATTGTATTAATAAAATACCAAAATAAAACAAAAAACCCTGAAAATACAAAACATAGTTCTGATGAACTCTTCAACACAACCTAACTTGGTTGCTAACTGGGTGATGATTTTGCTAATTTTTAAAAATTTGTATTATTTTTTATTGAGGTAACAATTGTTAAAAATACTTTCAGTCCATTGGGGCACCTCCCCACCTTGCTCTATGCCCCTCACCAACCCCCAGGCTTCCAAGCCTTATTCTATAGATACAAACTGGGTAACTTTAATGCCCAAAATCACAGATTAATATGCTGATTTCTAAAAGTTGAGTATGTTATCTCACACAGCTATTTCCCTGAATCCCTTTGAAACATTGTTCAGACTTCAGGCAGGTCATCCCTAAGATCTGCCTTCTGGATCTTCAAGCACACAATTACCGCATTCTATTTTGGATATAACTAGGGATGGGGCTTAATGTGAGATTCTATATTTTCTTTAATGACAGAAACAAATCCAATTAACTAACAATCTGCCGTATGAAGCATCACTGTGGTTGAGCTGATACCCTAACTGTGGGGCAACCTTAATTATTGGGGCAATGAGGAATAAAGACTCAGAACCACTAGGAGGTTTGAAGGAGAAGAAAGAAAAGGCATTACCCACCTTCTTTTCCAGTTTGTCAATTAATTTTTGGAGTCTGTTTATCTGAGTCATCCACTGGTTGTCATCTTCTAGCAAACCTTGAGGAGAAAACAAGGAGGGCAATATGTTAAACGGGACAGAAAGGCTTAGATATCTCAGCACTTTCCTTTTCCCCTGAAGGAAGAATGCAGAGTCACTGACTAGCCACACATTAAAAAAAAAAAGAAAAGAAAAGAAAAGAAACCACGGAGATATTCACAAGAATGCTGAAATAAAGATTTCCATAGATCCACACATCCCAGGGGGTTTATTTTCACAAGTTTGTTTTGTAATGTAATGTAATGTTGCCTGTACTAAACTTTGATATGAAAGAACAGGTCCTGCTGAGCCATTTTTACCACCCCATGAGGCAGTTGATTTTTCTTTTCAAAAAAGGAAAGCATCAATTAATCATTGTAAACTTATTTCTGGGGCAGTGGCCGGAGCCAGGGAAAGCACAGGCCTGACCACAGCAAGATATAAATTGTTACAACCAAACAAAAGAAGAAAAATGTAGCCAGTGTCTCCTCCTCGAGGAACTAACCTGAGGATCCATGGCCACTGTAGTCAAGACATAATGGGTAAGAGAGCAGACTGGGGCATGCTGATCTTGGTCAAATTACCTGACTCCTCTGGACTTGGACTTTTCTTATTTTTAAAATGAGAATAATAATATGACCACTCTCATAGTCACTGTGAGGATTAGTGTATATATATGTATGTACATGTTAAGTATATATGTAAGTATATGCTTGTGAGTATACATGTGTGTCTATATGTGTATGCACATGCATGTAGGTGGACACACATGGCCGTACACATAGAGCATGGGCATGCACAGGTACACACAGCCCCTCACATCTGTATCCAGCACCAGGCTGAACATTATGTAAGCTCTGTCTCTTGTCATTGTTGTGACAAGTATTATACAAAGTGCAAATGGAAGAGCTGAGGCCTGAGCTCCTGCACCAACATCCCTACGTCCTTACATATCCTCACTGCTACTTGCTCAAATGCTTTCTCAGACATTGCTGAAGTACAATTATTTAAGAATTCTTGACAGGAGGAGATGACTGAATTCAAGACAATAAGCCCTCGCTTTAGCTTTGAACAATAAGGAGACGAGTCCTAAATTATAAAGGAGTGGTAAGAATTAACTTCTCTTCCTGCCTTCTTGGGGGAAGCACTTCTCCAAGCCCACCAAATAAATGATGCAAAAATTAGTGGTAAGACCAAGCAGTGGCTACAAAATTTAGAAAATACTCTAAATGTAAAAGCAAGATCTTACAAATATAAAAACAAACTTTATGTCTATATTTATTTTTAAAGAGTTATTTTTATTTATACAAGACTGGGGTACAGGTACAGTCCAGATGCGCAGGAGGGTAAGAGGATTCACCAGAGACAGAGAGGGGAACTGAACAGGCAGACTGAAATACATTGCTAAGGGGAGCAGCAGGTGAGACAGGAGGGGTCTGCTTTACCATGTGGGATTCTCACCGGCCGGCCAGGATTGAACCGGCGCTGCAGAGGCTGTGGACAGCTCACAGCGCAGCACTCAACCGCCTGCACCACCAGGGGAGGCCCTATGTCTATATTTTAATTCACAAATTCATTAGCACATTTCCATTCTGGGTTGCTCCTAAAAGAATTCAAGGTGGCTGTCATGTCAAAGTCCTTTAGCAGACTGTTTTCTAAATGGTTCTGAAAGGGTACTGCTAAGAAAAAGAAATCTTTCCCTGTTAAAGAGTCACAGACCTGGAAATGTAAAGTAAATAATAAGTTTGTGTCCTTAATAAGCATATCTAGGGCCTCCCCTGGTGGCACAGCAATTGAGCGCTGGGTTGTGAAGCTGCCCGCATGCAGCCTCTGCAGCACCAGTTCGATCCCCGGCTGCTCCCCGGCCACCCAAGGAGGGTCCCACATGGCGCGCAGACCTCTCCTGCCGCCCGCTGCTCCCCTCAGCAGTGTACTTCGGTCCCTCTGCCTGCTCTGCTCCCCGCTCTAGCTCTGGTGAATTCTCTCACCCTCCAGCGCTTCTGACTGTACCCAGTGCTTGTATAAGTAAATAAAAAACAAACCTTTAAAAAAAAAAAAAAAAAGCATATCTAAACAAGAACAAGGTCTGGCAGCAGGCCATCCTGAAAGATCTGTGTCCTTCCCCTTTTCCTGTGTCAAGAATTTGTATGCTAACTAACCAACGTTATCAATGTAAAGTGGTTGTGTATAAAAGAAACTCTTTGTCTCTAGACAGGTGCTCAGACCTTACCGGGAGGTCTGGGACCTCATGCATGAGTAACAAAGCTTCCTGGCTTCACCATTCCTGAAGTACCACTTGTTCTTCCCCTGCCTGGGTAAAAGGCTAGAATTTATTTCTGCCAACAGTTCAAGTGGAAAGAACAACCTGTATTTTGACTAGATATTGTCATTTTCTAGTCACACACAGTTGATTATTGTTTCCAATTCTTCCCTATCTTTTTGCTGTAGAATTACATGTAAACACCTTTTGCCTGTTCCGGGGAAGTGCCTCCTAGCACAGGAGCCCAGGACATTGCCCTCCTGTCACTGTTGGCGTGTGGCTCATGAGAGCCGAGAAAGGCACTAGTTTTATTTTTTTCCTTTTGTCTCATTTATTTTTATTGTAACCGAAGTATCATTATTTTACATTCTTGCTAGTGTTTTGACAGTCCAGGCTTCCCTCCCCCTTCAAGTCTGGTCACTGTAGCCCTCCCTCCACCAAAGCACCCAGCATTCTCCACCACTGTCCCTTGCACTCTCCAGCCACATCCCTGTCTTTATCCCTCTCCTCCCCTGCCCCTCTGAAAGCCAAAGATCAATGGTCAATTTTCAAGGGATTCTACTAAATGAATTAAGCCAGAGGAGAAAGATATTTACTGGACGGTGTCACATATGTAGAATATAGAAAAACCAAACAAGGATCAAAGACAGACTTTAAAACCAACCCTTGAAACACACAATGGTATAAGTGGTTTTAAATGCTGCACACCTTGGGACCTCCCTGGTGGCGCAGGGTAAAGATAGCACTATCAAGCTATCGCCAGCCACTGTGGCTTGAGTTTGATTCCCTGCCAGGGAGCTGACCCACATATGGCTCAATAGATCCGCCTGTTTTACTCCCCACTTGGTCTGTAGTGAATCCTCTCATTCCCCCACATCTCTAGCCTATACCCCAGTTCTTGTATGCATAAATAAATCTTTAAAAAAAAATAAATGCTGGGCCTCCCCGGTGGTGCAGCAGTTGAGCACTGGGTTGTGAAGCTGCCCGCAGCCTCTGCAGCGCCGGTTCGATCACTGGCCGCAGGGCGAGGGTACAACATGGCACACAGAACTCTCCTGCCTCCTGCTGCTCCCCTCAGCAGTGTACTTCTGTCCTTCTGCCTGCTCTGCTCCCCGCTCTGACTCTGGTGAATTCTCTCACCCTCCTGCGCTTCTGACTGTACCCAGTGCGTGTATAAATAAATAAATAAATAAATAAATAAATCTTTAAAAAAAAAATGCTGCATTCCTGACCTGTGGTTGGTGTTTCTGACTTCCACCAGGGTTACAGGAGTGGTAGAGCAGAACCCAACCAATAGCCTAGAGCCATAGATAACTGAGATACATCAGAGTAAACCATAAATTGGGCCTCCCTAGTGGTGCAAGGGGTTAAGACGCAACCATGAGACTGTCCGCAACCTCTGCAGCACGAGTTCAATCTCTTGGCCGGCCAGGGAGCAGCCCACATGGCGCAGCAGACCTCTCCTGACTCGCCCACTGCTCCCCTCAGCAGTGTATTTCAGTCAGTCTGCCTGTTCTGTTCCCCACGCTGTCTCTGGTGAATCCTCTCCCCCCGCCCCCACACACACACCCCTCTGGCCTGTACCCCAGCTCTTTTATGCATAAATAAATAAATCTTAAAAAAAAAGTTAACTATAAATTCATGAAACAAAACCCCAAATACTTGCTACTGCAATCACTGATACTTTGAGGTTGTTTGTTTCACAGCAGAAAATGGACCAATAACCTGTATGAACTTGGACAAATTACTCTGCTTTCTGAGAAATGGTGATAGTGACATCCATCAATAGGACAGTATTTAAGAAAAAACCTTGAAATCTTTAAAGCACATGCTGTATAAATATAGGCATAGTCAGTACTTTTTCAGAAATGCTAGCTATTTAAAGCCTCACTTGTGTTAAAACATGTTCAAGTGATATATATACACACACATTTACACATATATACACAAGCATATATGTTGATGCTTTATAAAAATTACCATTTCACACCATGACTTTGCATATTTCAACATGACTATAATGTAATTATTATAAATGGCACTGTGAAATGAAATAGCCTAAGAAATTACTATGAAGGTTTTTAGTCCAATAAATCTTCTAACACTTGAAAAATATCAGCTATGACTTCATTACTATCATGAAAGGAAGTAAAGTTTCTTTTCCTAAGATGCATTTAATCTCTTCAGTAGGTGTGGGGATCTAGTGCCTCGTAGGGGAAAGACTAATGGGTTCCTTTTCTGCTTGAGGATTATGGGGATTTCTATGGGTCTCAGGTGGGGATGAGTCCCTTCCTGCCCTCTCCACCACCTCTGTGCACTGCATGGGCACACCTGCTGGTGTTTGGACAGAACTGATGGTGAGAATCATCATCCCAGCTTTTAAAACCTTGGACCCTTAGCCACTTTGATTTCAGACAAATTTTGTTTGAAATGAGGAGTGTCCATTAATATTTTTGCTTTAAATGCCTTTTTTTTTCTTTTTAAATTTTTAATTTATTTATTTATACAAGCACTGGGTACAGTCAGAAGCGTGGGAGGGTGAGAGAATTCACCGGAGCCAGAGCGGGGAGCAGAGCAGGCAGGAGGACTGAAGTACAGTGCTGAGGGGAGCAGCGGGCGGCAGGAGAGGTCTGCGCGCCATGTGGGACCCTTCCCTGGTGGCCGCGGAGCAGCCAAGGATCGAACCGACGCTGCAGAGGCTGCGGGCAGCTTCACAGCCCGGCACTCAACTGCTGCGCCACCAGGGGAAGCCCTTTAAATGCCTTCTTATTTATATAAAAAAACCCAATGTGAAAATACAAAGATTCAGTTTTGAAGAGAAAAAGACAACTGTGTTTACCTGGACCGCTGACGGTGAACTGAGGGCTGTTTGGGGAGAAGCTATTGTGTCTCTGGACTCGGCGACTTGTTCTCTTTCCAGGCCATTGAATCGACAGGACTTCTGGTTTGGTTGGCCCTTGTCTGAAACAACAGAGATAACGCTGAACCTCAATGTCAGAGCTGCAGTCCCTTGCCTCAGTGAACAGATCAAGTGTCAGTCACAAAGATTTTCTAGTGTAGTGAATGAACTTTTAAAAATTATATATATGTATGTAACTGTGTGTGTACACACATTTGCTTCTTTGTGTTCAGTTTCAGAGCATCTAAGGTGATTTTTTTCCTTTCAATTTTGATTCTAATTTTTTTATTGTATATTTACATTAGATGAACACTAAGAACAGGCAAATTGACTTACCAGTGGCTTATGAAGTGGATACTTCTGGGGTTGGCTTTTGATAGGGAGTTGTATAATAATGTCTTTGGCGTTGTTAACTGAAAGTCTCAATGATAGTTAAGGTTTATTAGGTAATTAGTGAGGATTTGAGCCTGGGAGGCAGTCCAACAGATTTTACTCTCAGAGCTGTTCCAATAAATGCCAGTCTGAATTTAGTTTATTAAAAGTAGGAATGGTGAGTCATTAACACGAAAAATATAATTTTTAAAAAGATTTACTTATTTTTGCATATAAGATCTGGGGTGTAGGCCAGAGGTGTGTGTGGGGTAGGGGGGAAAGGATTCACCAAAGACAGAGTGGGGATCAGAATGGGCGGATCTACTGAAATACACTGCTGAGGGGAGCAGCGGGCAAGACAGAAGGAGGTCTGCTGTGTACCACATGGGTCAGATGTGGGTCAGCTCCCTGTCTGGGGATGGAATTGGTGCTGCAGTGGCTGTGAACAGCTTCATAGTACTGAGATTTAACCCCTTGTGCCACCAGGGATGCCCAAGAATGTAATTCTTGATAGGAGGGGCTTCCAGTTCTAAGTTATTTCCTGGGGCTATGCTGATGCTAAAAGAGGGCAATTTAGGATTGAACTTCTCCCTTCCTGAGGAGTGCACTTCCTGCAGAGATGCAAAGTTTGGGTACCCTTTGTTAAATATTCTTTGTCTAATCTTGGTCCTCAATGGGTGTGAAAAGACTGACTTTACCATCAGGGTCAGGCAACAGATCCCTGCACACATGACAGGATGGAGCCTGATTCACATTTTAAGTCTATGAAGATGACTTTGCACTCTTTCTGCCAACCTGGGCCAAGATGGAGAGTGGGGGGGCTGTGTGTCTCAGAAAATTTTACACTGTGTTCACAGAGTGCTGGGAATCATTTATATATTGTTAGTCAAATCACCTTGCTTTGATTGTAATGGTATAGATGTATACATATGTAAAATAACTCATTCAGCTGTACACAAAAAATTATTTGATCTTAAAAAATTTTAAATGACTCAACTTTGGAAAAGAAATGACAAAAAAACTTTATTTTTTAAATTTTATTTTAACATTTATCGATTTTTTTGTTTTTTTAGACAATATTTGCTTCCCCCCACCTCCTCTGGTTGAGTCCCCATAGAATTTTCTTTCCCAAGGCACCCGTGCACCATCACCACAGTCCCCTGTGCTCCTCCCTCCCTTCCTCTCCCTCTCCCTCCTCCTCCCCTGCAGGATGTCTCTGGTTTATAATTGTCTGTTTTTGCTTTGTTGTGTTTTGTACTGTTATTATTTTTTTATACTGGTGTCTTATTTGGTTCCCCTACATTCCTGTTATAAGTGAAACATCCAATATTTTTCTTTTTCCTTCTGGCTTATTTTGCTGAGCATAATTCCTTCTAGCTCCATCCACTTTGCTGCGAATGTCATGAGTTTAAAAAATCTTAACACAGAGGAAGACAAGTAATACTGTCTTAGGAGTCACTTAACTCACTGGTTTCACTGTCCTTGAGTTCTTGCCTCTTGGCTGTTAGTGCCTTCTCGGAAAGTGAGTTTGAGACAAACTCTTCCTCCTTTGGTCTTTGCATGAGTTGTAGATCTGTTGCTTGAATCTCTGCCATCTACTTTTTCTTGTGTGCCTCTGATCACAGAAGAAATGGTGCGACAGACTTTTCTTCATATTCCATGTTTCTAGCTTTTTGGCTCTTCTTTGTTTTTTGTTGGTGGGTTTCTGATTGTTTTTAGTTCAAGCACTTTTAATACTTTTTTAAAATGAATTTAAGGAGGGAGCAAAATAAATCACTTGTGTTTATGTACCAATCTTTTGCTAGCCCTTCCTGTGGATTCTCCTAGGCATTCAAAAAGAACTTTCTAGCAGTTTGATGGTCACAGGAGTTGGTGGGTAGAGCAGCCCTTTTCTATGTTTAAGGTAAGGAAATGTAAACCGAACATTTAAAATTAGATGTCAGTGAAATTAAACCTTTTTTTTTTTTTAACTTCTAGACTAAACAACTATGAAAAGAAGAAAAATAATTTTCTGGCACAGAAGAAATTGGTCATTTTTGGATAAAGAAGTTCTTTGGAAAAATAGAGCAAGCTTGTAGATTCAAGCATAAAAAAAGAAATTCATATATAATTAAACTGTTTCCAGAAAGCTAGTTTGTAAAGGAAGAGAGGTTTATGTAAGAGGTCAGGGGTCCTATAGAGAGAAACTTCCACATAATGTAATGATTATTCCTATCATTGGCTATTAGGTAGTGTAAAAGACATGGGATTAAGTTGGTCCCCATTTAGAATAGTTTTCCAGGGCAGATTCAGAGTGTTATAGAATGTCATCTGGAAACCTCACCTCTGTGGTGTTCTGACTGTATGCAGCCCTTCTTTCTGAAATTGCCATTTTCACATGAATAGACACAGACATTTTGCCCAACGTGGCATGTCTAACTCATTACTGTGGGATGAATGATACAGTGTTATTCCTCCCTGGGGTGGGGAGCTACAATAGATGACTTCTCCGAATTTGATATATTCCAAGAAATCTTTGTATCCCTAGGATTCACAAATATTAAACTGCAAAGTGGTACTGATTCTGAAGAGGAGCAAATTATTACAACCTGGGGTTTTTAACGATATCTGTGGGTTATAAATTTTGTCTCTGCAGGGCACATTGGAATCTTCCTTTATGACAAATTCACACAGGTGACTTCTTGGATACACTGATTTGCCTTTTCCTCTCTTGAGCTAGTTCTCTTCCCCAGATTAATATCACATACCGCCGGAAGACTAATTTCCCTTAACCTCATTTTCATAATATTTCCCCCTATTTATAACCACCATTGACAATCTCTGATCAAATTAGGTCTAAATGCATCAGTCTTACAAGACTTTCCCTAACCTCTCACGGCAGTAGGGCCAGTCTCCTCACAATCCCGGGTCTTCAACCACAACCTCTCTATACGGCTTTCTTTACCCGAACTTCCCTTTGATTCAGTTTCATATATTTAACACATAGTTGTACCCAGTGGGGGGAAAAAGGTGAAGATACTGCCATCTAGACACTCAGTCTAATGAGGGAGAAAAACAAGGGAAGTAGAAGCAGAAGGTGCTAGGAGAGCACATGAGGCTAAAATGGGAGGTAGAAAAACCTGCTTTGAAAGCTGTTAAGTCTTCCCAGAGAAAGTGCTGTACAGATGTGAGCAAACAGAGGAATTTGCCAGATGGGAGAAGCTAGGTAATAGGGGATAATGATAAGCCCCATCGCTTTGTGAAGAGTGTCTTTCTGCAATACTATTAAATGCCCATAAAGGTCCAGTTTGAGTCTTGACTCCACATGAGATTTCTTCACTGATCTCCTGTTTGATATCATGGGACCATCTTTCTTCTGTGTTTTTCCTAAACTAGTAAGGGGCCACGGGCTTTTGCTCACTTTGGTTTCTGGTGACCAGCTTACAGGAAGACAGTCCTTTCAAGCTGGGCCTAATTCACAAGCTTCTGTCAGGCTTATTAGCCTTCTCTTTGGACATTGTACATGCAAACCCATAATGGAAATTTGTTTTCTGTTTGCTTGGGTGTATGCATTTTTTCTAGACGCCTTTCTTTCTCACAGAAAATACTGTGTATTATCATGGAATTTAAGGTGAGATTTAGCCATCCCTGGGAGCCTTAAATACCACATAATAGTATAGTATTCCCCAGACTAATACTGGGCCTTTGAAATCTCCCATTCTTCCAGGCTGTTTTTGCGCTAGAAATAAAAGACTCATTAGTCCTCTAATGTCTTCTATTTTCCTTAAACTCTGCATTAAGCTTCTCATTAAACACAGCTGCTGTGCAGCTGTTGGCAACAGTCACAAGAGTTCAAGACTAGCCTGTGGCCTACCAGAGACACATGAAAAAAAAAACCAATTTTTATTACACACCCACTAAATGGTGATGAGTGCAGAATCCAAGTTTGTAGGAGGTAACTATAGAAAAACCCAAAGAGTGGGTGAAGAAAGGGAGTAGAGGGCTTTTCCAAGCCTCGTCTCAGGTGGTAAATGATTGATGCTAAAAAAGAAAGAATCTGGTTTTTTTTTGTCAAGAAAATCTAAACAAAAGAACAACAAAAACAGCCTCATTCTCTCACTAGGAACATGAAATCAATTTCATTGTGCTTTAAGACATCCAGTTATCCTCTGCTGCAACCTGAGGAGCCAGGCTGTTTTTTTTCATAAACTTATTGTTTCACTTTGCCATTTGATATGGAATCGCAATGTAAAAAGGAAGTTTATAAGATAAAAATTCCACACAGATCCACTGAAGAGAGTATACCCATGCTCATCGACTGTGCAAGTCCATGAGATCTGAGATTACAGGCTTTTTTGTTGGAGTTGGGTGGCGATCACTCATTTTGACACAGTAAACACATGGTTGAAAATTCCACCATTTTTCTGAGATGTCCTAATAATTATGTATCCATTAATTTGTTGAGAAAATCTGGCCCTACCGAGTAGTCTATTATCAGCCTATTCAAAAAACGTACTATGTGACTCAACCCTAATTTAAAATGCAAAAGTTAGATAAGATATATCTATAGGTTTAAAGTAACACATGCAGAAATATGTTGCATAAGCAAGAGTTTTTGGCAAACCGTTCTCTGGTTTGTAAGGTATAAACAGAGTAACTCAAGACAGAACCAACTGTTGGTTGAATTATTTTAATGTCTGCTTTACACATTTCTAATTCAGGTTTCTCTTTAGCATTCATGTCTTTATTTACATAACTAATATAACCTGGCTACCCATCATCTCAGTGATATTAGTGGTTCTGAATCTTGAACTCTTTTTCCATCATTCACTTTTCTCTATTTCCTTAAAAAAGTAGACTCATTGAATTCTCAAGTCCCCTAGGATACCCAAGTTCACTTAGGCTGTAAGGCTTGTTCCCATCATTAATACCCATTTGCAAGACGAATTCAAATGTCATAAGGAAACTCCATGAAGTTGTATTATTGATATTTGCTCTTTCAGTCTTCTGAAATACCTTGGCAATTTATTTCCTTTTCTCTATGGCACTTATTTTGTATCTTGCATTATAGTTTTAGTGTTCATATCTTATCTGTGTCACTGACTTTAACCACCTTAAAGATTGGGACATTATAAACAGTGTCTTTTAAATCTTCTTTACTAAAATTTCAATTAATTTTTGATGTATAAAAGATGGACAGTAAAAGTTGAATTGCCATTTTTAAGCGGCAAATATAAGGCAAGCACTCAGGGGTGGTCTCTGTCATTCTGTTTAAATCCATTAATGCTCCTTTTTAGTTTTCACTATTTTAAGTCTGATGCCCTTCAACTGATCTTCCATAGAGTCACTAAAGTGACATCATATGAAAGTGTTTGACTTGCCTTTCTTGACGGGTTTGCTCCTCAGTAGTTTCCATGGCACATTCCAGAGAATTCTGGAGCGACTGCAGCTGATTCAAGGTCTCCTTCAATAAAAACCGAGTCACAAATTGTTCCAAGTTGGACGCCTCTTGGTAGTCCTAAGGATGACAAAATGAATGCAATTTGAAGTATGGTAGGAAAAAATAACCAGGGATGCTTATCCCCCCATGTAGCCATAAATCTCAGTTTAATCTTTGAAAAGGAGAGACAGAGGAAAGACGACATGTCAGAGCCTGAATTTGGGGCAGAGCTCTAGCCACCAGCAGAAATTGAATAAAAGAGCTGCAGAAACTAGAATAATCTCATTTCCCATTGCGTCTACCTCATGATTAGGAAAAAGAACAAAACCCAACAGAATATCGAATAGACATCTGTAGAAAAGGAAAAAGTATATTATCTGGAAAAGAATGTTACTAACTCAGAGTTTGTTCTGTATATCATTTAAATGATGACCATGTTATCGTGTGTTTTCTCTATTACCATAAATGCAGTCACGTTTCAGCAATTGGCTTTGTTCTCTCTTGATGTATTTATTATGCCTGATCTGTATTATACTGAAGTCAAAGAAAATTATGCGGTTATCTCAAAATTCAGAAAATGTTAGACTGCAAATATTAAAACAGTTAACAAAATCTGCGCATGTACCTCTCAGTAACTTCATCTGAGCTAGTTTGCTCTGACTTCTAGAATAACATATTAGCTCTGTGGGAGCCATTCACTCAAATGGCCCCAGGTCTACAAGATAATGATCACAAACATAATAGTGATACTTGCCAAATTTAGTCTAGTTATCAATAGATGGCAGATTGTGGGTGGTGCCACCTGCTTCTCTAGCTCTCTAGAGACTTGGGGCAAACTGAGAAAGATAAGAAAACTAAGTTGGCACAGGGTAAAATGGTGCCAGATTCCACTCTTTCAGGTTATGGCACCTGCTATTAACCCTGATTTTCTAGAAACTTGGTAAGTAGAAGTAAGTTCAGCCAATCACAAGATTTATTTGGCTCCTTTCCAAAACAAAACACTTTTTTTCCATTAAAAAAAATCAAAATACAGAGCTGAAAGGAGTGATGGTAACTGGATAATGCCAGGAGAAATGAGTGCTGGGAATCTTAGGGCATAGTTGCAACTAAAGAGCAAACAAGATTTATTTATTCCACTGTTCTGTGTCTCAACTTTTTCACTTAACAAATCAGCCTATGTACTCTGGCATCCATTACAACTCAAAAATATTCTGTGCTCCTAGCAAATCTAAATTAGGAAATATTGAACTTGTGGCCTCTTAATACAGATTCGGAAATTTTCTTGTATTAGCAGAACAACCTAACACCATAGAAAACTTTTGTCTTTACTAATTTGTCATAAGTGGTTTCAGTTATTGGTCACTTTTTAAATCTATTCTTTGCAGATGGAACATTTTCTTATCTACCATATTTAGTAATATTATTCATATTCAAAAATGAAAAATATTTGCCTTTAAATCCCACCTAGGAAAGTAAACATAAACCAGAACACTTCCTGCTCATAATAACCATAAATATTTTGGTGAGTTTATTCAAGCTCTACATATAATTTGATTAAGTAGCTTACTATTTAGTCACAACAAAAGCTTCAAAATTATTTCTCAATGTACTTCTAAAAATTAAATTATACTTCCTTTGAGAGAAAAAGAAAATTTGATAACAGAAAAAAGGTACGCTTGACTTTCCATAATCCTTTTTGTTTTGCTGAAGCATAATTTAAAAAAAATATTGAAATGAGATCTAACGTGTAATCACCTATTATGCCCATTATATTTCCACCTCAATGTATACTACAACTAATCTACAGAAAAGGATAAGTTTGCTGTAGACATATGGAAAACTGAAGGGAACGTACATTTTCTGAGCAATGCAGTAGCACATTGGCCTTATTCTTTTCTTATTGAAATGTTAAATATTTGTTATGTCAGAATTATAGCCAGGATTTTTTTTAGTTATCCAATTTAAACACTTCAGTCATTGCAATTTGATTTTCACTTCTTAGACACAAAGGTCATGCCTTCTATTTCTGTTTGTCTCATCGTGTCCTGAGCAGACACTCATTCCATGCTTGTTTGCAGGTAATGCTCAGAATTTACTGTATCTGCTATTGTGGTCTTATATCTAGAGAGTCTGGTGATCTTAGAGTTAGACAGGTTTTTAAACAGGGTTAAAAATCAGACCACTGGCTACTCTATCATGGTAAATTAAGAAATCGTTCTGCTGAGACTCGTACCACTTTTAAAAAAAATTTACTATATGTATTTTACATAATTTTTCACTTTTTTACAATGTTTGCTTTCTTTTCTCAGGTGTAGTCCCCACAGAACTCCCACCACCAGTTCACCTGTGCACCTTCGCCATAGTCCCTTGTGCTCTTCCCTCTCACTTTGAGCCCTCTCCCGCCTCCTCCCCTGCAGAATGTCTCTGATTTATAGTTGCGACTCACCACTTTAATGAGAGTTTACTATGCTTACTCTTCAGATTACACTGAGAGATGACAAACCCAAATCCATTTCTGCTACATTTGACAGAAATGTTGGTGCCTTGGTATTGAAGGATGGTGGTGGGTTTAAGGCTTTGGAGTATTAAGTTTTTTTGAGTCAATCATGAAGGTTTGTTGTTCTGCGCTGCCCTGCAAAGGTAGAGAAATAAGTCTGTTTTCTAATGTTTTTTATCCTCCCAGACTCAGCTCACAGCACTGTCTCTGCACAGACTCAGCTCACAGCACTGTCTCCTTTCCCTTCTGTGTTGATCCTGTAGTGCCCTACTGTTGATCCCTACTCAGGGTAAAGAATTTTTTGTTTCATATTGCAATCTGTTAGTTACTTATCTATCTTTCCCACTGTAGACCAGCTATTAAAGGTGGGAATATGTCTTAATCATCTGCTTCCAGAATATCCAGAATAAAGGCTGACTCGTCATAGCAGCTGTCCCAAAAATGCTTAAAGAGCACATGAGGAACAGGGAGCATCTGGAGTCTGCGGCTCCAGTTGGAGTGTCTGCTCTTTGGGAACTGCTCTGGGCCCTCAGCAGTCACCAGCTGCCACCCTGCATCCTGCCCATGGGGGTGCTGCTGGCTGGGTTGCCAAGTCATGCCCCCCCCCCCGCAATGGTGGATTACACAGCCTTGCTCTTAACAGACTGTTTGTCCTCATTTCTATTTCTGGACCATTTATAAGTCTTCTTCCCTTCCCTTATTCTTGATCCTGAGGTTTAGATCTGCAGACCCAGGTGGCATAGCTCCAATCTTCCTTTCCTTTTCTCAGCTACACAGCAGATGTCCCTTTGGAAGGCAGTGGCAAAAGAAGCAGATGGAAAATTAAATAGATAACAAGCTGGAAAATGTCAAAGCCTGGCCCTTTTTATTCCCAACAAATGTGTGGCTGTGAAGGTACAAAAAGGGATCTCTGCACGCTGAACTCCTATAAAAGGGATAGGTGAACTTAAGGCATTAGTTCCTTTGAGCCAAATCTGGTATTCAAGAGACTGGTAGATAGAACTTCTACTGGTCTAATAAAAATGTGGAGATGGTACCTGATGCCCAGATTCTGCCCCTTTTTCCAAACCCATTTAGTCCTTCATGTCTTCAAAGAAAGGATAAGGGCAAATGAAGGCTATCGCCTGTTTCTCAGATTCCAGTAACATTCATTCAAGTTGTTGATAATTGTCTATGAATCATTAAATGAAAATTATTAAAGTAGCAATATTTCTATTTGTACCTTGGAAAGACTGAATGTAAACATTTCAATTTGCCTACTTCCCTTTGTGTAGAGCTAGAACAGGGCTAGCATTCATTCAAGTAAAAGCCCTAGCATTAGAAGCATAGTGCTTTGAAAACCAGGTTTCTTCGGAGACTGTCTCGCATCTTAATTGTCTGATCATTTCTCAGAAAGCAAGTTCTTGTCCATCTGGGTGATGGAAGAGCGGTCATCTGAGCCATTACCCTACTATGAATCATCTGAGTTAATTAGGAAAATCAGAGCATCAGACTTCCCTGTTTGCATGTGCCCTATGTGAAAATTAATCAAGGCAGTGACATCCAGTCTCAGTGTCTTCTTGTTTATGAAAGCAGATACAATCATGTTTCACAGGGGGTATTGCTTCTGGCTGCCTTTGATCTAAGCCCCTGCAGCTCTCCCTGTTCTTGTGAGAGACATCTGTGCCAGTTTCTATAACAGGAAAACATTCACTTTTACAAAGCTGAGGTTGCCTTTTTCTCTTTCTGTATTCTCCCCAAAGTGTTACCTTTTTAAAAATACTAACCATTTTGCACTATATCATTTATGTACTATTTCTTTAAACATTCCTAGGTTTTTATTTTAAATGGCACATTTTTTTTTCTTTCCAAGTAGGAGAAAACCACATCAAATTTAAGGCTTAAAAATAGAAGCAAAATAAAGAACTGGTCCATAATCAAAAGTCTTAAAAATGGACTGAGGTTAATTCCAGGTAGGTCTGTAGAAATCTTAGATGGCAAAATAAGAAGTTAAGATATTTTCAAACTGCAGATTTCCCAAAATTAAAGTGAATTGCAGGATTGTAGGTTAGTGAAAAAGGAAACAAGGCTTTAACTTTGGAATTAAATATTAAATAACCAAGTTGAGATAATTTCTAAACCCAATCTGAACTAGAGACTCTGTAGTTTGAAATCCAAAAAGCACTTTAGAGATGAGTAATATTATTTCAAACATGTATACTGACAAACTCCATAGCAAAAGGCTCACCCTGGAGTTGTCAAGGATTTATTTCATGCAGGTTTCTCTTCTCTGGCTCTCTCTACTGCACACCAGGAGACCCTAAGAGGCAATGTTGCCTCTTAATGTCTGTCCAAGAACAATTTTAATCTGCAGGGAAGTAATCCTCTGCAAACAAGTGGACTTTCAGCAAAACACGCCTGTGTATAAACATGGGGACATAGTCAATTCAAACTTGGAAATTAGTAGGTATAGGTCAAAAATATTCACGCACATCTATAAACATTACAAAACACTCATGTGCGTCTAATAACATAGCATGGGGGTAAAGAATAGAGAGCTGAAGATAGTTACCCTTAGGCTCTAATCAGAGCACGTGCCACTCACCAGCAATGTGGATTTTAGAAACTGTTCAATCTTTCTAGGTCCCTTTCCCCCGAACTGTCAGTAAGAATAGTACCACTCACTGGCTTGTTGTATTAATAAAAGGAAACACACAAAACATGCAGTATGGGGTCTACATTATTTTTGATAAATGTTCATCATTGCTATTAGTCAACTGGAGGAAGAATGTTACAAAGCACAATGGACAGATCATTGGCTCACAAATCACAAAACCCAGGTTGGAAAGGTGAGATAAAAAGTCCTCAGAATTACAGCTGGGGTAAATAAATGGTTTGTGATTGGTATGTAGAAGTCTTTCCACAAATATTAATTTTCCTGAGTTCTTTCTACATTTGTTTTCCCTTTTTTTTTTTTAAGATAACATTGTTCTTTTTTTTTTTTTTTAAGATTTATTTATACAAGCACTGGGCACAGTCAGAAGTGCGGGAGGGTGAGAGAATTCACCAGAGCCAGAGCGGGGAGCAGAGCAGGCAGAAGGACCGAAGTACACTGCTGAGGGGAGCAGCAGGCGGCAGGAGAGGTCTGCGCGCCAAGTGGGACCATCCTCTGGTGGCCGGGGAGCAGCCGGGGATCAAACTAGCGCTGCAGAGGCTGCGGGCAGCTTCGCAACCCAGCGCTCAACCACTGCACCACTGGGGAGGCCCTCTACATTTGTTTTCTATTGCAAATCTTCTACCATTCTCCTTCAAAAATGTATACATTTTATTCCACACATAGTTGCTACCATATTGAAGCTATATCCATGCTACTATACTAAAGTTATGATCCATGTGGATTTATCGGTCAAACATATGGCAAGATCTTAGTTAAACAGTGATTTATTAAACCTCCCTTCCACAGAATGGGGAGGCTAAAATTAGAAGGAAAAAAAAAGACTGGGAAATATATACACAGAGAGGGAAGATCAAGTGAAAATCTTGGGCTTTCAGCCTCTACAAATATGAAAAATTAATTTTTGTTCTTTAACCCTTCACCCTCCCCTTCCAAATCAGCCATAGATGATTTGGTCATAGACCATATAAAACATATGGCTGGCAGAATGTGGCCCATGGTTGGGGTGTTTTTAATCCCTGATCTAGGAACTGAGCATCAATGGCAGCTAACATTAGGGAAAAAAAGGAGGGAGAAAGAGGGAGAGAGAGAGAACACCAGGCGGTAAAGAGTTCTGGATGAAAGAATAAACTACCAAGTGGAGTCTTACCAAGCAAGACTCCAGATTCAGATGGCAGTTTGTGGTAGAAACAGTTCAGAATAACATGCTGAATTGTACCATGATGAGGCAATTAGTAAAATCTAGACCACAAGCTCCTCTCCAAAGGAATGCTGGGTAGCATGCAAATTAAGGGAGATATAACAGACATAAAAATGGGCACAGCTAAACTATAGTTTCCAGTGTGATGAAACCATAATAAAATGGAAGGAAATGGTCACAAGAGGGATCAGTTTGGTTATTATTTTCAGGGGGGAAGGAGATAATTGAGATAGGCCATACAGAAGGTCTGGTGTGAATGGTAGGTTGGCTTTTTGATCTGTGGGAGTAGATTAAAGAATGTTTCCTATAATCATTAAATTTGATATCTTCATGTTTTTTCTCTTTATTTTATAAAATAAAGGTTAAATATAGGAATCAAGCATGTCAACATATACTATCCTCGCATCCTTATATTTTCGAGAAACTGTGGGAGTAGACAGACATGGGCTGTAAAATACAGGACTCCTTAGCAAGCAGTAGGAAGAGAAAATCTAGAAACACTTCCAAGTTAGTCACTGTTATCACCTCTTATGTACTATTTCCTTAACAACTAGTCTGCATTTTACTGGAGTGCAAGATAGAACCAAATGTTAATTTTTTTGTTATGAAATGCAAAGAGTTACATTTATATACAAACTATGCTCAATTTATGATTGTTGATATTGATAATAAATCAGAATTTCTTCCCCATAAAAACATTGTTTTCCACCTTACTACTTACACACTTTTGTTTCAATACTATTTTCAAGCACATGCAAATACTTCAAGGACAATATTCTCTTATAATTTGACTCCTCCTAAACAGTATCTTTGTCAGGTGGATAGTTCTGTTCTAACCACAGTCTTATAATATGTTAATATGTGTTAATACATGTGTTTGACAAATACATTTTTTAAATGTCATATATAATCTCTCTGCTTTTAAAAGCAATTAATCTTTGTGGCAAAGTCTGTGAGAAAGAACTAATGGGTATCAAAATATTGTGAGCATTTACAAATAGCAGAATGTATGAAAAATAGTAGACCATAAATATATATTAACACTAACCTGGTTTTGGAGTTAATTTGTGTCCCATTTATGAATTCAATACCTAAATACTACAAAACTTTTATACAGAAAAAAATGTCTCTGGGAATATATAACTTCCTTAGAATAATAAATAGGCAAGAATTTTTATCAGTGGGATTTTAAATAACCATATACTATATTTCACCAAATTTAAAGTACAGTTAATTATAAGTAATTTCATTAATTTGGTATTTTGTACCCCACTAGGAAATAAAAATGTTTGCAATTACATTTTATATACCATCAATTGCAAGTTGCATTCTAATTTCATAGATGTTGAAAGCGAAAAAATATGCATCTTAGAAATTGATAAAATATGATGTATTATGACATTTCAATATGGTACTGAGAGCAAAGACCAAAGATGATTTCTTGGTTCCTGTAATTTCATACTATTATGACTCCCACATTTGAAAAATCTGAAATATCGTGAGACAATATTCACCATTTGTCCCACATGTTCAAATATAGTATTGCTCAACTAGATATACCCTGAAATCATAGTTTTGATTGCTTTTCTTAAAATTAGACTTGTCTAAGATTTCTTAGCTTGTTTTAGGAATGTTTAGAAAATCTTCATGAGCAACCTAGAGAAAAGTCAAGTGTTGATGCTGGAACAGTTTCTCTGATATCAGATAGCTAAAATAATAATGTAGTCTACTCATTCACATACACACATATCACACACACACTCACCCCTGGGTTAATTATAAGAACCTCCTCCCAATATCCTACTGATTAAAAATATATAGGAAATTATGGGGAACATACATAAAGAAAAAAATAGGTTATAAAAATCTGCCCATATTCTTTCTTAAAAAAAGTTTACTTAGTTGATTATTCAATTAGTTCTGAAATCATATTTTCCAACAAATTAATTAAAAAATAATATTTACATTAAACGAATTTCCTAGAAGTGCCATTTTTCAGAAATATGATTAGGAAAAATATCTTAAATATGTTCCTTCTGGAAAACACACAAAAGTAGTCAATAAAATGACAAACATTATTTTTAAATGCAAAGAACTTCTAAATAAGAAAAAACCAAAAATATCCAAAATGAATGGGGCACAGATGAAAACTAGAAAATTAGCACGATGTCTTTGCTGTCTCTCAGGTATTTTCTTTGGGTAGAATCTTTGAGTTTCACATCTTAACAACTTTAGGGAAAACAGGAAATGAGTCAAGATGGAGAGTTGGATTTGGAACACAGAAAGCATACTATCCACACAAAGGAAAATGACAGGTTAAGTCTTTATTATAGGCACAAAAACCACTTGAAAATGTACGGCTAAAGCTTAGTTCACAGTAGAGTTTGAGTTCAATTCTTCTATCTGCTTGAGCCAGTAGAATCCTAAACTGAGAGATTAACTCAAAGTAGTTCTGTATTAGTAGTACCTTGGGACACCTGTCATAAAAACATTCTCTGTGGAGGACTATATCATCAAACCAGATTTCACAGAACACCAAAGATTTAAGCATCCAAGTATGAGTTCATAGTTAAATAAAAGTCAATCCATCCATTTATCTGTACTGCACAAAGGAAAGAGAATCATGGGGAAAAAAAAGTCAACAGAACCTTCCTCAAATATTCAGAGAAATTAAAAAATTAATCGTAAACAGGAGAAAGGAATGAAAAACTGCAACTAAGAAACAGTCATATTTCGAAAGAACTAATAACTTCAAAAAACTAAATCAAACCCTCAATGGATAGGTCAAATAGTAGATTGGATACATATAAAGAGAGAATTAGGGAATTAGAATATAAATCTGAACTAATTACCCAAATTGAACCACAGAGACAGACAATAAAAAATGTAAGTTTTGAGATAGGGAAGAAAATAGGAGGGTCTATGTTATAGATGTAGAGTTCTAAGAGATGAAAATAGAAGATAGACATGAGAATTTTGCATCACTGAACCAATATATGATGTCTCAGATTCAGGAATCACAAGTAGATGCCTAATAGGATAAAAGAAAAATCAACACTTGGACACAATATAGAATATCTTAAGTAATAGAAATACTAATACTTTATTCTTCCCCTCCCTTATTGAGGAATTGAGATGAAACAACATGAATGAATCATTATTCCAGCTCCCTATTGAAACGTGGCTGTTCTATATACCACTACCTAAAGGCAATTTCTATCATAGCATCTCAAATTTCATCGCAAATAAATGATGAATCAGTTCCAAAGTGGCTTACACTCCAGTGTACTTGTGATAAATATTCTGTATGGGTCCCTTGAAACCCTCAACTAATTTGATGAATGAAATCAAAATTGTCTGACTCTACACCTTACGACTCTCAGCAAACAAAAAAAATAGGTTCAATAATTTTTCACAGGCTATATTGAACTTTCCCTTGTTCCCTTTCAAAGTTCAATCAGGGCCTCCCCGGTGGCACAACGGGTTAAGCACAGCGCTGTGAAGCTCTGCAACCTCTACATTGTGGGTTTGATTCCCGGCTGGCCAGGGCCATTCCGACATGGCTTGGCAGACCCCTCCTGTTGCACCCGCTGCTCCCCTCAGCAGTGCTTTTGGTCTATCTGCCTGTTCTGCTCCCCACTCCGTCTCTGGTGAATCCTCTCACCCTCCCACGCCTTTGGCCTGTACCTCAGCTATTGAATAAATAAAAAATAATTATTTAAAAACAAAGTTCAATCAATTTGTCAAAAATTAAGACAAAGAGACATTTTAAAACAGGAAAACTGACCTGTGACAATCATTGGAACCTGCCTAAGACAATGAACAGATTTTTTAGCAGAAACTTTGCAGTCTAGAAGACAGTGGAATTATATATCCAAAGTGCTTAAGGAAACAAAACTTGTAATCAGGAATACTATAGCCAGCCAAATTCTCCTTCAGAAATGAAAGAGAGGTAGAAATTTTTTTTCAGTAAAATTAATAATGAGGAAATTCATTACCACTAGACTTGCTTTACAAGTGGGTGAAAGAGAGCTCTTCAAGTTGAAATGAAAGGATGTTTGGGCCTCTCCAGTGGCGTAGCATGTGGCGCAGCATGTTGCGCACCGCGCTATGAAGCTGTCTGCAGCCTCTGCAGCACGGGTTCAATCCCGGTCGGCCAGGGAGAATCCCACATGGCACATCAGACCTCTCCTGCCTCACCCGCTGCTCCCCTCAGCAGTGTATTTCATCAGTCTGCCTGTTCTGTTCCCCGCTCTGTCTCTAGTGAATCCTCTCACCCTCCCGTGCCTCTGACTGTACCCCAGTTCTTGTACAAATCTTAAAATTAAATAAAAAGGATTTTAACAATAATACCATAACACAAGAAAGTATGGAACTCATTGGTAAACATATTGACAGATACAGAATACTGTAGAAAAAAATACCAAATACTAAAAATAGCTAAAATATGTTAAAATGTACAAAATGAATGCTTATAAGTTGTGACAAAATTAATACTTAGGGAGGGGGAGAAGTTAGAAAGCCTGTTTTGTACATGTTTGAACTTAGGGCATCAGTTTAAAATCCTACTATAAGATTTTATTTAAGATCTAAGATAATCACAAAAATGATACCTATGTTACACAAAAGAAAAGAGGGAAATTATACCATAGAAAAAATAAAACATAAAAGTTGTTAGCAAGAGAGGATTAAAGGAATTACATGACTAATAGAAAATAACAAATGACAACAGTAAATCATTCTCTGTCCATAATTAAATGTAAATTGAACTCCCTAATAAAATCATAAAATGGCTGAAAGGATAGAACAAAACTCAACTGCACACTGTCTATATAAACACATTTAAGGATACACATAGGCCACAACTGAAGAGATGGGAAAACATTCCCATACAAGTAAAGCAGATGTGGCTATACTTACATCTGATGACACTGACAAAAATCAAAAGCCTTGTCATGAGACAAGGATGATTATGGAATGATAAAAGGGTCAATCCACCAACAATAATAAGTTAATCCATAACAACAGAAGAAGGTAAATTTTAGTGAGGTGTGGAGAAACTAGAACCCTGTATGCTGTTGGCAGGGATGCAGAATGATGCAGCCATTAGGGAAATTAATATGGAGGGTTCTCAAAAAACCAAAAATAGAACTATATGACCCAGCAATCTCAAATCTGGGTACTTATTCCAAAGATTTGAGATTATGATCTTAGAGATATTACACTCCATGTTCACTGCAGCACTATTCACAATAACCAACATATGGAAACTACCTAAATGTCCATAGACAAATGTAAATGTTTTATTTTATGATTTTAATATTCATTTTGGATCTACCGTGTTCTAGGGTTTTATACACTAGCCAAATGGCTCTGCTAGAAAGAGTCAAGTTCAATAGCAGTTTGCTTTCACATTTATCCATTTTTGTTTGTGAAATATAAGTTCATTTTATTTTATACAACATGATTATTTTTATTATAAATTAAAATTACTGTGAACCCAGAATGTTCAAAGGTTTTACCCACTCATCTAACTGTTCTGCTATGGGATAGCCCAAGAGCAGTTGCTTTTAAGATTGATTCATTGCTGGGTGCTGTCTTAGCAATATTGGTTGCCTTGTCATATCCTATATGAGGCTTTAGAACTGTCTCTAACATTAGAGATTTGTTCATTAGCTTGTTGATCCTTTCTGTGTTGGCTTGAATCCCAACCACATGGTTTTCTGTGAAGGAAACAGATGTATCTCCCAGCAGCCTAGCTGAATGTAACACATTCTTAATCATTATTGACTCAAAAACATTCAATTCAAAATGTGCATTGCTGCCTCCAACAGTGACAGCAAACCTATTTTCATAACCTGGGCAGCAACCATGGTCATTGCTTCACACTGGGTGGGACTCACTTTGCCTGGCATGATACCGTTTCCTGTTTCATTTTCAGGCAAGGTTAGTTCTCCCTAACCTGAACAGGGACCAGAACCCAGAAAATGAATACATGTGCTGTCTTCATCAGACAGCAAGCGGTAGTATTCAATGCTAGTGTGTCCTTTTTAAACAAAGATTTAATTTCATGCTCATTGATTAATCTTTTCTTTGGAAAAAGAAATAAAATGTATGGATCAATAGATAGTGTTTACTGACTTACCTTCAGAAAGTATTAATGTGTGAAGGGCTTTAAAGGAAATAAAGCACCCTGCTTTTGCTGTTGTATATATTAAAATTCACTAATTCAAAGAATACTTATGAATACACACAAAACAAAGCCTCCATTAAATGTATATAACTCAACTGGCACAAGAGAGCTATTTAATGACAAGGATGGTACATAGAGCTGCTAATGTGGAAAACAAAATTCAGTGTCAGAAAGTCAACAAATTTCATAGGCAATCAGCCAGTTAACCAAAGACAGTGCATTCTAGAGCTAGAAGCAACCACAGAATCCAAATTCCTCATTTCCAAAACGAGGTCCAGACAGAATAGATCCTTGCTCAAGATCACACAGCTCTTCTAGACTAAACCAGGACACAGGTGTGCTTTTCCTGCTGCCTCCTATCAAAAGTATTTAAAACACAAAAGGCTCTTGGATCATTCCTACCTCTGTGTTATGCATGTCTGGAAAGACACAGCAGGTTCCAGCCTATGAGGCTCTGAGGGGCTGAAGCTCTTGGTTATAAAACTGTGCCCTTCAGGGCACGGCTGGAAAGAAAGCTTTTCAGGGCAGGACATAAGCAATTTATAAAGGCAGTAGCAACAGTCATCTAAATTGCAGCTGAATTTCTCTTTAAGTTGATAGCAGCAAAAAGAGTGATTTCTCAAAGCCAGTTTTTCTTGAGCAGAGACACTTAAAACATATCAACCTCAGAAGGTTTTTCTCAGAAATGCTGACAGCCTCGAGGTAAAGATTTATCAAAGTCTATGCGGGAATGAGTATCTCCAGGCTGCCAGTTATTCCGTTTGTAATTTTCTATTCCTCTTTCACATTTGAGGAAGATTTTTTGTGTTCTACAGTGAATCAAACACTCAAAACCATTAATATTAATAGATTAAAATTTAGATCCTAGAAGAAATAAATCTAAGTTATAACCTCACTATCTATCAATCTACTCTTCATCACGAAGATCAAAACATTCAAATAGTCAGAATTTGTCTCTTATGTCACTGAAAAAAAAATCAAGACACTGATGGAATAAAATTAATTCAGTTATTGTGTAAACAACAAAAAGCATATTTCAAATAGGGGACTCAGTTCCAGGCTGGGGGGACTATGGGTAAATGAAAAGACTTTAAGACAGTGATGAAACTCTGATAGGAATCCTGATTATTTCTTACAAAAGGACTCATTTTAATCAGAGGCTTAGATTTTGCTGCTTTGCCATGGCAACAGATGTAGAATCATGTACCTGGAAGGTTACAGTGATAATCTTCATTATGCTCAGAAGAGGCCCTGTGTTAACAGTTCAGTAATTGGACTGAGTAAACTAATTTGATTATTTCCACCCAGTTGTGAATACTTTTTTCATCTTCACAGAGGATGCAACATATTGGGTGATACACTAGGCCATTAGCTCAGTGTGACCTTAGGCAAGTCCATTAATGACCCTTCCCCCAAATCCATGAAATGGAACATTGATCTCATCTCTATTCCAGAATAGGCTAAGTCTATGCTCACTGTCTAGTGCTTGGTGAGAAGAAAAGGGCCATTTTCCCCTTTTCTTTTCATACGTGAAACAATTTCTCATACCTAGTCTACTTTTCTCTTTTTTGATAAATGGCCATTTCCTATGCACATCATACACAGAACAAGGGACTAATATCCAAGATCTACAATTAATTCCTACAACTCAACAAAGAAAAAAAAGAACCCCATCAAGAAATGGGCAGAAGACTTAACACTTCTTCAAAGAAGACTTACAGATGTCTAAGGACCAGAAAAAATGTTCAGCATAGCTTATCATCGGGAAAATGCAAATCAAAATCATAATTAGATACCATCTCACTCCCATGAGAATGGCCCATATCAAAACAAAACAAAATGAACTGATAGCAAGTGCTGGTGAGAGTGTGGAGAAAAAGGAACCTCATACCCTGCTGATGGGAGTGGAGATTTGTCCAGCTGCCATGGAAAAAATATGGAGGTTCCTCAAAATATTACAAATAGATATTCCATATAACCCAGCAATTTCACCCCTTAGTATCTACCTAAAGAATATAAAAACACTAAATCAAAGTGATAAATGCACTCCTATGTTCATTGCAATACTGTATCCAAAAGTCAAGTTATGGAAACAACGTAAGTGCCCAATGATGGAGAAATGGATTAAGATGATGTGGTTTATACATATGATAGAATACTATTCAGCTATAAAAAGATGGATGGACTTTTGCTGTTTGTGATAATGGGTGGAACTAGAGGAGATTATGCTAAAAGAAATAAGTCAGGAAAAAGACAAATGTTGGATGATTTCTCTCCTAGGGAATACAGTGAAACAAACCCAAGCAACTGACAAAACCAAGTAAAACAAATCCTAGAAATATGACTACAGAACTGAGGCATCAAGCCAGGGAGGGTGTGGACAAAGTGGGGAAGGAGCGCTCAGGTCTCTGGTAAATACAGGTGCTTTGGTCATAGATGTGGTGACATACACTTTAGGAGGTGTGGAGCTATCCCCCTAGTCAGATAGTGCTGTAAACAGTGTTACCACATTAACAATAGTCTCAAAGGTCAGTGTGGGGAGATGCAGAACACACAGAATTATAACCATTGTACTGTGTGTGTCCTGATATTTTATCCTTACTTGCTCTTCCCACTTCCATATATAAAGACTGAAGTCAGCTGATTTGCTGTTGGGCAACTATTTCTAAATGATATGAAGCTTTATTTTAATAGTGAAAATATTAGCCTCCCAGAGAAAAGCAGAGGAAAGCTTTTACTCCTTTTGATGAGAGGGTACCTTCGCAACACTCCATTAAATATTGATGTGACCTTCAAAGCTCCCTATTGGGTACTAACTACTTTCACATATTGATTATCCTTACTCTATATCTGACTCTAGGAACTATAATGGGTAGCCTTATTTTTTTTTTTAAGATTTATTTATTTATTTATACAAGCACTGGGTACAGTCAGAAGCATGGGAGGGTGAGAGAATTCACCAGAGCCAGAGGAGAGAGCAGAGCAGGCAGAATGATGAAGTACACTGCTGAGGGGAGCAGCGGGCTGCAGAAAAGGTCTGCATGCCATGTGGGACCCTTGCCAGGTGGCCGGGGATTGAACCAGTGCTATAGAGGCTACGGGCAGCTTTGCAACCCAGCACTCAACCACTGTACCACTGGGAAGGCCCCGGTAGCCTCATTTTTAAACTGGTTTTAGGCATAAGGACCTACCTGATGAAGAAGCATTATAAATCTTCCTGAACTCAAGGTTGGTTAATAAATATAAACACATACAACATGGATGAGATATGAGCATCAGTATATCACAAACTATGGCAAGGTTACATCTAGGCAATTTGTTTTTGGTGTAGTCATAACCCCTCACTGTATATCTCGTTGTTCCACAGTTGTTGACTTTTCTATAACTCAGGTAAATTTTGTGTCCCATTCTTAGCTAGCTTTCAAACTATCCTAAGTTATAATAAATAAGGGCTTCACATACCTCTCCCTTCCCAGGGACATTTGCTTTTAAAAAGCAAAACTTGTGAATCGTAGGTTCTGTGGCAGTGATGGAGGTGCCATAAGTGAGAAACTGCCAAAGGAATATACTTAATGACAGCCTCTGGCTGCTGCACCTTAGGGATCCTCTGAAAGGTTTGTGCTGAAGTGACATTCTCCCCAGGTTCCTCTCCATCAGTGATTCTGCAGAGTAAAGGAGCAAGGAACGGGCCATTTTTGCCTTACACGGACTCTTCATAGGGGCAGGCTATGCGCTGAAGCTCCTCACTGATCTGGTCGAGACTTTCTCGGAGGCTCTTCCTGCCCAACATTTATATCCTTCCCAGTGTCAGACCTGCCTTATGGCTCCTGCTTGCTCTCCCCTTAACACTTCACAGCTGTTTCTCTCAACAAATCTTAAGCTAATCCATCTGATTTTCTGGAAGATTTGAGCAGACAGTACTCCATAAATATTTGTTGTGCCAGCTAGGATGAGAAAATGAACTATTAGGGGAGGTGAAGAGCTACGAGGAAACTAGATTGAGTTACCTACAGCTTTCAGCAGGTGCTTGACTGGGTGCCTCAGAGCAGGGCTGAAAATTAGTTGAGATAATGTATGCTCAGTGACGAACATATTAAATGATCAATAGCTAACACTATTAAGAATTATGTTGGATCCTTTGTGGAAAATGTCAGGTGGATAGGAATTCAAGGAAGAAACAAAGAATCAGACAAGGGAAGATGGTGGGGGTCTGAAGGGAACATGGTCCAACTAGGAAATCAGGTTTAGTCTTTTCTCAGGTATAACTCCCCAAAAGCTGGGGAGTTTAAAAACTTGTGAAGACTGGACTCTTAAAGACTGAAAAAATCTTGAGACCCAAGAAAAATGGATCTTTAAAGGCAAATTTTTAAGGATTCTTGAATCTTTGGTCATGTTCCTCCAGTTATTCTGGTATATTATGGGGATATATACAACCATAGTTGTTTCCTTGGGGATTTTCAATAATAGGTGGTTCCAAATACTGACTTTGTTAATTTTTCAAGACCTATAGTGTCCTATGTTCCTGAATAGTTAATGTAGTGTCTGATCTCAGTGTGGGGCTTAATATTGATATTAATCCGTAAATTGTCCAACTTCAGATATAATGACAAGGCTATATTTTCATATGGATTTGGAGCCCTGAGTGGAGTTGAGTAGAAGAAGGGAGGTGAAAGCAAAAAGGCCCCCTTGCGGGGTCAAACCCTGCCTCGCTTTTTGTACTTCTCCTTACAAGGAACTCCAAGGCTTGGCAGTTGCACTTTAAGCAGATGGAAACACTAACTCCATAGTTAGGTGTTTGATTAAACAGACTTTAATCAAACAATGACTTTCATTATAGTTTGATTAAAGAGACTTTCCTGATATAAGACACAATTTCTAGACCACACTCTACCTCCTATGAAGATTTAGGCTACAACTAAAAAACTCCTGCAGACTACTACAGAGCATAAAGAGCTTATAAAACAATCTCATCCTATATCAATTGTAAATAAATGAGGAATTATTCTTTAAACCAATTGTTTATTCTCAAAGTTACCTAATCATCACTCAGTAGAAACTTTCAGTAGGCAGCTCCTGATTCCTTAGTAAATTAAGCCTCCAAGTGAAACCATTCCTAATTCAGTACCTGCCAGTGCATTTGCCACAAACATAATTCTGTCTCTTGTCATTTTTGAAATGTTAATAAATCCATCCATACATCCCCCAGAGCACTAGGGGTCAATTTTCACTTGTCTATGCTTGATATGTTTTTGCTGCACTTTGAAATATAATGGACTTATTCAAAAAATCATTTTTTTTAAAAGCATGAGATGCTATTGCATTTCTGCATGCTGAAGCATACCTTCTGATTGTCTAGAAGAATAATTAGAAGGTCTATTATCACACCATATGCAATAATATAACCTTCTTAAGCTTTTATTGGAACTATCAGGACCAGATGTGTTTTAAAGTTCAGAATTTCTCACAATCTAGAAAGACAATATTAAGCATATACCATGTATCATATAGTACCCCCAGTAGGGCCTTGGGCAGCACCCTGTAATGACCAGTCTGATTATTAAAATAAACTTAGCACCAAAATCCTAAGTAGTAGCAAAACCTGTCAAATACCACCACCACCACCACCACATTCAGTTTTCAGAACTCCTTAAACTGTGGGATTTCAAATAAGGAATGATGGACCTGGAGTGAATTTATATCCTAACCCTTCTTTAAACAATTCACACTAAGATTGTGGAAAAAGAAGAGAGAGTTACTAATAAAGTTAACTTGAAATTGGAGTAAGGGACTTTCATTGCTGCTTCCTACATGCCAATTCTTTAAGCACCCACAAGCACCCATTTATAAAACATCTCTTAGGCTGAATAAACTCCAGATACTCTGCATGATTCTATCCAAAATGAGTAACTTGGAGGAATTATCCTCGTACCTGTGATCAGCTCATCAAGCTTCACTTGTGAGTCTGATTTGCTTGAGACAATACAAAAGGGAGTGGACAGAAGAAATGAAAGGAAAACAGCCCCTCCTTCCAGCACTTGCCCCTTTCCTGTGGCTACAGTCCACTCCTCAGTCATCCCCTCCTTGCATTAAACATTGCTGCATAGGGGAGAGGTTTACCTAATTACCTGCTGTTTCTCTTTACCACTACAACAATTACTCCTTAGCATTTGTAAAAACCTTGCAACTCAATGATCAAGATGGTAAACATTAACAAAACTGTTTTTAGCATCATATCACTTCATTGGTAGGCAGGGGGTTAATTTTTGTTCCATATTATACTACAGTCAGTGCTTAACACCTGGCATCCCCTCACCAGTGGGAGGCACTTCCTATATATTTATTAAAATGGATTGAGAATGCACCCACAGCCCCTCTATACCACACTGGTTTTTATTTGCTTCTAACTTTCAAAAGAAGCCTGTGTTTCCTCAGTGTTGAGGCTACTTTTTCATTTTTTTCTCTAGAATTCAGAGGCATTGGATTCTGTTCCTGAAGCTATTTATAACCCTGGGTAGGCAGGTTGCACATCCCCTCTTTGTGCTCCAAGGGGGTTGTAGGAGTGTATGTTCTGTCGCTGCAGATGATCTGTTTTGATCATATTAACAAGGAGATGGCTGACTAGGAGCAGTGCTTCCTTTTCAGTTGCTTCCCTATATTGTTAGGAATTAATGTGTTGGGTTTTGATAATTCTGTTATTGACAGATACTTGCACCTTGATAAAATTGAGTGTCTCTTCTCAGAATTAACATCTAGGTCGATCGCTCAGGGATATGGGTGCACCCCCATGCATTCACCAGACTGAAGTCTTCCCAGAAACAAGCCTAGTTCTTTCAACTCGATGTGGTTTTCACATTAACTGTGTATTCTTAAAATGAAGGAAAGTTTCATGAAACACATTTATTACTCATTTAAAAAAAAAATCAGAGCAAAGTAGGTGGGGGGAGACAATGGACTGTGGTGGGGGCCTATGGGTGTTTGGTGGTAGGTATGATGTGGTAACATATACTTGAAGGGTGTGGTCTTATACCTCTAAGTCATATACAGTTGTTGTAAACTAATGTTACCTAAAACAACAACAGAAGAAAAACCCAAACAAACAAACAAAAAAAACCCAGGATAGAAAATTTCTGAAAAATTTTTTCACTCTAGGGTCAACTTTCAAGTTTTCATTTATTCATCTTGCTGTTTGTTGTCCTAAGAAATAACCTATTGTGATGAATCAAAACTCAAAACCACAAGCTTAGTGTTTTGTTTTTTTTTTTTCAGTAGCAAAGGCTGAAATTTGGGAATGACCCAGGAAATAACAAGATAATTAGTCTCTCTTGACTAGGCCACAGGCAATGCCAGACAACCACATGCATCTCATTTCATTCTGCCAACATGCCTGAGAGAGAAGTATAGTTGTTCACCCAAACAAATGAAGAAAAGACGACAAAGAGGTTAACCTCACCATATGTTAGCAGGGCAGAACTGGGTTCAGAGCTATCTCTGCTCATATCCTAATCAACACAGTTTTGAGGGGCTATTTTTCTATATACTATTTGTAAGTATAACCTATGTAAACCTCAAGGGCAGAACTGACAAGGAAGTAAAAATAGGTTTCTCTCTTAGTATCATGTATTCTCTTATATCAATCAGGCTGTCATCATTAAAGATATATACGGGGGAAAGAGTGTTTGGAACTGTTAAGAACACGTATCTAAATATTTTATCAATCTTATAAACCAGAGACACACTAAAGGGGGGGATGAGAGGGGAGAAGAGGAGGGATCAGGGCCAAAATAAGGGGGGTGGGAATTGTACGGGGAATAGAACCAAATTGAAAATTCATACACTGTGCAAAAATGAAAAATGTAAGAATTATATAAAATATTAAAAAAATAAAATCAGATAATTAAAAAAAGAGAAAATGTACACCATAAACTACAAGATGTTTACAAATTTAACGGCTTATCCATTTTATTTCTTTAACTTGTTGAGTAATTTGTTCCATAATGTGTTTTTGTAATTGAGGTAGAGGAAAAGTGAAATTGATAAAAGATGCATAATTGATTAAAAATATTTTATCAATCTACTTTATATGAGATTTAAGCTATATGTCTTCTTTTTCCTCCTTGCTCTTTATACTATCAACAAGAAAATGAACTTCTGTTCCTAAGAAACTAAAAATACTACTCACCTGCACCTACCATGTTCTGCCACAAAATTTTTGTTATAGCTCTCAAAATGTCAGAACAGAAGATCATGAACTGAAGATGTGTCAGACAAAATCATTTTAAAGGCAAGCTGAACATAATGGACCAAGGAAAAACCCAACTGCAAAGCCTGATACTGACCTACAGTTAAAAAAAAAAAAAAACCACAAAAAAACCAGCATCCTTTATAAAATATACAATTGTGTAAGTACTATGGCTAAAGTTGTTAATATCTTTTTGTCCAGTCCTTCCCACCGATCACAAAATGCATCTGGTGGAAATCTTATAAATCTGTTCCCTTTTCACCTTCTCCTAGCTCCTCAGAAAGGACAGTCACTTTGGTTCTCCAACCTATCCAGAATGGGATTGCAGTCAAAGAGCCCTCTTCCCTTAATGATCAGCATGATTCATGATCAGCAGCGATCTGAGCAAAACCTCAGCTCTCCTATGAGTAAACTATAAGTTAAATATATATGATGTGCTCTAACTAGCTGTAGCAATACAAGGCACCTCAAGGCACTGAGATGACAGACAAGGAAAAAGTGATGGGGGCTATCATGGAGATACGCATGTAGTCATCTGAGGATATTCAACTACTGGTGGATCAAGGAAGATTTCCTAGTACAAATGACATTAAACTGAGTCTGACAGAATCAACAGGAGGGCCTCTCCTGGTGGCGCAGTGGTTGAATGATGGACTGTGAAGCTGCCCGCAGCCTCTGCAGCGCCGGTTTGATCCCCTGCCACCAGCGAAGGTCCCACATGGTGCACCAGACCCCTCCTGCCACGCCCCCTGCTCCCCTCAGCAGGGTATTTCGTCAGTCTGTCTGTTCTGTTCTCCGCTCTGGCTCTGGTGGATTCTCTAACCTCCTGCGCTTCTGACTGTAAATCTTTAAAAAAAAAAAAAAAAGAATCAACAGGAATATTTCAGGACCACTGGATGAAAAGCAAGTAGATAACTGGAGCCCTGAGAAAGGATCTGGGGAGAACAAAGGAATTCATCCACACAGAAGACCACCATAAGTCAAAGTTCAGATGCAATAGGCAATGGGGAGTGCAGGTAGTTGTAAACAATGGAGTACAGCTGGGGCAAAAAAATTACACAGTAAAGCCTGGCAAGAGTGGGAAAAGAGGTGGGCAAGGGTATCAGATGGACAGCGAAAGCCTAGATTTTTCTGGGCCCTGTGTGGTATGGGAAGAGTTTTTAGACTATTTTCCAGAGGCAATGAGGAATGATTGAAAGGTTTTAGGTAGATGAGATAAAAGACTTATTTTGGGGAAGGATTTTTTGTCCTGCAGGGAAGCATGGTCTATAGAAAACACTGGAAGCAGAATGATGAATTAGGTGTCTGTGGTAAAGAATCACAGTAAAAATCATTCTGGTTTTGTCCCACATGACCCAGAGAGTAGGCTGAAAGAATAGGTTATGGATGTGAGCAACATGAGAGAGATGAAGCTATCAGTACCAGGTGATCAATTTGGCCACAGGAGATAAAAGAATGGAAGGCAACAAAGATCCAAAGGAGACATAGACATGAAAATCACCCTTTACTTGGTTAACCCATGTGTGAGATCTTTTTTAACTTAAAATGTTTATTACCATATCTTAAATATTATAGGCATTATAAGGAACATTTGATAGGTGTGATATTTAGTAATCTTTTTAAAAACAAAACCCTGATGTTAACAAATGTTTATCACAAGATATTATGGCTTGTATTTGACTAAATCAAAAAATATTTCGTTCTCACAATAGAGAACACCTGTGAGATAAACCATCACTTATCCCAATTTCATTTAATAGAAATAGTGGGAAAAAAATAGAAAGCGACTTTTAGAGTAGTACAAAAAAAATCATGTGAAGAAAATAAGAGTGATAAATTACATGATCAGAAGTTACTGAATAAACAAAGGAAAATCCTTACATAAATATTTTCAGAATATTTTGTGTAGCTGCCATTTTATTTGTTGCCATAAACCAAAAATTTTTGGCTTTTATCCATTACTTTTGGATCAGATCATGTAAAAATATACTTGAATAAGAAAAGAGTGCTGGCAACCTGGGATTTGTGTTTAATTCCTTTGGACTGCTAACAACCAAAATAGAATTACTGCTTATTAGAACAAAAATAAATGAACTAGAGAACAGAAAAACAATTAGAAGAGATTAATATTGATTGTTTGAATAACTATATATAATAAAGGAAAAATCAAAATCAACAAGCAACTATAAACCAGAGACACACTATGGTGGGGGGGGGGGTGGGGAGAAGAGGGGTTGGTGTCAAAATAAGGGGAGTGCAATTGTACGGGGAATATAAAAAAAATAAATCTTAAAAAAATTTTTTGAAAGGAAATAAAACTTACAAATCTTTAGCTAGACTAATCTAGAAAAAATGGGAAGACCAAAAATCAACAAAAATTATAAATGAAAAATGAGAAATTACAACTGATACTCAAATACAAAGGAATATGTTGAACAATTATATGCCAGCAAAGTAGACATCCTACAAGAAATGGTGGGATTTATCCCTAGGATGAAAGGATGCTTTGACATACTCAAATCAACATAATATCTCACATTAATAGAATGAAAGATAAAACCACACGATCATCTCTTAGTAGATACAGAAATAGCATTTGATAAAATTCTACATCCATTCATGATAAAAAAAATCAACAATTTAGGCATAGAAAGAACATAGCTCAACATAATAAATACTATATATGACAATTCCACAGTGAACTTCATACTTAATAGTGAAAGGTTCATCAGGAACAAGACAAGGGTACCCACTCTCACATCTATTCAACATAGTACTGGAAATCCTAACTGGAGGAGTCAGTCAAGAAAAATAAAGGAAGAAGCAAAATTGCTTGCAAGTGAGATCATTTTGAAAGAAAAAATCCTAAAGGCCCCACCAAAAAGCTGTTAGAACTAATGAATAAATTCAGTAAAAAAAAAAAAAAAAAAAAAAAAAAGTAGTAGGAGGCCTTCCTGGTGGTGCAAGGAATTAAGATGCAGCACTATGAAGCTATCAGCAGCCACTGCAGCACAAGTTTGAGCCCCAGCCAGGGAGGAGACCCACATGGCGCAGCAGACCTCTTCTGCCTCTCCCGCCGCTCTGCTCAGCAGTGTATTTCAGTCAATCTGCCTTTTTATTCCCCACTCTGTCTCTGGTGAATCCTCTCACGCCTTCCCCCCCACCGCCCATCTCTGACCTACATACCAGCTCTTGTATGTATAAATACATCTTTTTAAAAAAGGTAGCAGGATACATAGTTAAATTCAAAGCAGCAGCTTTTCTATACAATAAATTTTCTGAAAAAGATTGATCACAATTATAATGGTGTAAAAAAATATACTTAGGAAAAAATTTAACCAAGTAGGTGAAAAATCTCTAGTGTGGTACCTAGAAGGTATTGATGAAAGAAGTGGAAGAAGGCACAAATGAATGGAAAAGTATCTGTGCTATGGCTTGGAAGAATTAAGATTTAAAATACTACCCAAAACCATCTATAGATTCTATGCAATCCCTATCATAAGTACAATGACATTTTTTACAGAAGTAAAAAACACACTTCTAAATTTCATATGGAACCACAAAAGATGCTGATAAGTCAAAGAAATGCTGAGAACAATGAATAGAAATATCAGGAGGTATCACATTTCCTGATTTCAAACTATCCTATAAGCTACAGCCTTCAAAACAGTATGGTACTGGCATAAAAAGAGAAAAAATATACAAATTGAATAGAGAGCACAGAAATAAACCAAGCACTTATAGCCAACTAATAATTGCTAAGCTAAGGATATTCAACAGAGAATTGCTGGAATAATTGAATATTCAATTTGGATTCCTTTTATTGCTTTCTCGCCTAATTGTTCTAACTAGGACTCTAATACTATGTTATAGTATTATTATGGTGAGAGTGGACATTCTTGTCTTGTACCAGAGCTTAGTGGAAAGGCTTTCAGCTTTTCATTGTTGAGAATGATACTACCTCGGGGTTTGTTGTATCTAAGGCTTTTAATATGTTAAGGTACATTCCATTTATTCCAGGGTTTATATCATAAATGGATACTGAATCTCATCAAATGCTTTCTCAGCATCTACTGAGATGATCATGTGTTTTTCCTTTCCTTTTCGTTGATGTGGTATATTACATTGATTGATTTTCAGATGTTTAACCATCCTGGTGTTCTAGTATAAATCGCACTTGGTCATGGTGTACTATCTTTTTAATGTATTGTTGGATTCAGTTTGCTATGCTTATATTGAGGATTTTGCATTTGTGTTAATTAAGAAGATTGAGTGCAGTTTTCTTTCTTTGTTGGTTTTCGTATTAGTGTAATGTTGGTCTCTCAAAAAGTGTTTGGAAGAATTCCCTGAATAGCCAATACTGTATTTCCAAGCCACACACCTGATAAGACATTAATATCCAAAAAATACAAAGAACTCACACAACTCAATAGCAAGAAACCTTAAATAATCCTGATAAAAAATAGGCAAAGGAGCAGAATAGACATTTTTCCAAAGAAAAGGCCAACAGTTACCTGAGAAGATGTTCAGCATCCTTAGACATTTAGAGATACAAATTAAAACCACAGTGAGATGGACATCATACATGTTAGAATAGTCATCATTAAAAAGATGAGTGATAATGAAAGCAGGAGTAGATGTGGAGAAAGCGGTATCCTGTGCACTGTTAGTGAGATTGTAAACTGGCCACTATAGAAAACACTATGGAAAACAATAGAAATAGTATGGAAGATCCTCCAAAAATTAAAAATAGAAAAATAGAACTCTGATGTGATCCAGCAGTTTAAATTCTTATATACAAGTGAAATGAAAACTCTAACTTGAAAAGATAACTATACCCCATTTTCATAGTGTTATTTGCAATAGCCAAGACTTGGAAAGAAAGTGTGTGCCAATGGCTGAATGGCTAAAAAAAATAATACACACACACATATTATTTAGCCACAAATGCAAGAAAATCCTACCACTTATGACCACATAAATGGAACTTGAAGGCATTATGCTCAGTGAAATTCAGACAAATACTGTATAATCTCACTTATATGGAGAATCTAAAAAAAACAAACCAAGCAAACAAACTCAGAGAGATCAGACTAAGTACTGCCAGAGGTGGAGTTGTCAAGGAAGGAGGAATTAAGGAAGGTGGTCAAAAGGTAGAAACTTCCAGCTATCAGGTAAGTACCAGGGATATAATATATAGCTTATGACTCTAGTTAACACTGCTGTGTGGTGTAGAGGAAAAATGTTGGAGTAAAACCCAAGAGATCTCATGACAAGAAAAAAA
The DNA here is from genome assembly GCF_964194135.1 of Talpa europaea. Lineage (NCBI taxonomy): Eukaryota > Metazoa > Chordata > Mammalia > Eulipotyphla > Talpidae > Talpa > Talpa europaea. The sequence goes on from NC_140069.1 coordinate 34,967,961, forward strand.
TATTTTTTTCTTTCTATTTATCTTTATGAAAGATGTCAGCTGAACCCACTGGGGTAATCATTTCATAATATGGGTGAATCCAACCATCATGCTTTATGCCTTAAGTTTGTAATGTGTATCAATAAAACTGGGAACAAAAACAAACTTTTTGAAAGTTGGTATCTTTGAAGTACTTCTTTAAAAGTGTGATTTATTTTTTTTAAGCAACTATAAACCAGAGACACTGGGGGGGAGTGGGGAGAGGAGGAACTGGGGTCAAAATAAAGGGGGTGCAATGATTGTATGGAGAATATAACCAAGATGAAAGTGCATACATTGTGCAAAAATGAAAAATGATGTAAGAATTATATAAAAGAAAAAAAAAGTGTTATTTATTTAACTCAAATACAGGAAAATGTATTTTCTACTTGTTATAGATCAAAATTTACTGATACTGATTCATTATTTGTGCATGTGGCTTGAGGCATAACTCTAAAGATAAAACATGATTTTCACTATCTTTCAGTATTAGTAATACTCAACTAAGACAAGGAATGAACATGAATGTCAAAGTTTTAAAAATAAATTTGATTTTTTAATGGAGGCAGCTATTAATACATAATAAAACCAATGAGGATTTCCTCTACTACTATATTCAACGCACACACACACACAGCCCTAAAATATATTCTCTTTTCTCTCTACCCAATCATGATTTTTGTAATCTTTTCAAGAAATTGAAGAGAAACTATGGTAAGTTCACAGAAAAATGGGTTAAGAAGAAATTCACAGGGCATCTATTTGAGATTGCTGTCCATTTCACAGTGAGTTATGTAATACTTTATCTTTTGGCCTCAAATTCCTTATATCCTTACAGGAAAGAAACAGAACCTGCCCAGTAAAATACTAGTATTAATTCAGATATTAAAAATTGTTTAGCATAGACTTTGGTAATTGCTCAATAAATGTTGGCCAGATAGTTGCTATATTATTATTATTTTGGTTCAATAAGAAAAGGGATTGCCTAGGTAAACATTCAGTTTCACAGAGTAACAACATCACCACTATTGATACCTACATGCACAATTAATGAAAACAATGACCTTCCTGTCAGAGAGTTAGGCCTCTTGCAGGGCAAATGGAAAAAGTGTTGATGGTGAATGTGATCTGCAACAAATTCAAATTCAAATTTTTCCAAGCCAAAGAAACTCTAAGATCATGTCAGTTTTGAACCTTATCAGATATTCCAGGCCACAGAAGCCTGTAGGACTGTTAGAGCTACAAGCATGTGCCAGCACACAACTGTCAGATCACTGACTAGATGATTCCCAAGGGACACTAGACAGCTCCACACCTCCACCAGCCATCATCCTGTCCTTCGCAGGAGGCACAGGTACAATGCTCACATTTGCATTGTGGGTGTGGCTATACCACTTAAAGATTTGGCACAACTAAATCATCCTCAATTATTAAATATTATTTCTTGTTTACAACAGCAAAGAAAAAAGGGAAAAAAAAACAACTTCAACAAGATAGTAATTGATGCCTGTCAGATCTAAAATTACAACAGACTAATTTTTACTCTCTTCTCTGTACTTTTCTACTTCAAGCAAAGTAAATGAGTCATATCAAGTTTGATTCTCAAGACAGAAGGAAATCACATACTGTGCTGTGTATCTTTGAGAAATGGTTACATTAAATTCTCTTTTCCTTATCTAGCTTTAACATTTCAAAGATCAGTTTTTTTCAGAAAGAAGGCTATGACTTTACTAAGGTAACCGTACTTCAGAAGTACATCCATAGGCAAAATAAACCAGCTTTTCTGTTAATACACTTTGTGCTCATCACTTCATTAGGCAGGTAATTAACTCCCAATCTCTGTTAAAAATGTAACTGTTCCAGCCAGTGATTTAGAGATGATAAAAGATTCCCATGAGAGATGTAAACCGATTCAAAACTATAGGTACATGAGACAACAAAATAACTTCTCACTGTATCTTGTCTGGTTGGAGATGGGGAGAAGAAATATGGTTGGAGGTTTGTCTGAAAACAAAGTGATGACAGAAAAGTGATGAATTATAGGGATCCCTGTGGCTTTGGGGTACACTAAAGTTTTATCAGCTTTATCTAAATGTCAAAACTCTAGGAATTGGTTGAGATTTTTTTTCCTCCCGTAAGTCTTCTCAACTCAAAATTATTTGCAAGGTTCCTGTCTGATATTTATATTACACCTTCAGGAAACAGTAAATATCTGAAGTGCAGTAATTCACAGGCAGCAGGATATGACACTATTTGTCCATAAACCATGGCCTCTTTCAGATATGAATCAAGCTTCTAGCAGAACCAGTGCCCAAATTGCCTACTTAAAGGTCAAAGCTGGCGCTTTTATCTTTTTACTCCATTAAAATCCTGCTCATTCTTTGAGGCTCATTATGTCTCATCTCCACTCTCAAGTTTTATTTGTCTACACAGAGAACATTGATCTCAGTCTTTTTTTGAATGTCAAGTTGATTCATGGCCTCTACCAATGTATTGAAAATTAAACAAATATACTATTTGCTCACTGTTTTATTATTTGTTTTTTCAGTAAAATATGAAGGATATGTTAATTTTTCATGTTTGTATTGTATTTTTGTGATATAACCTTTTTAAAGTTATATTTGATGCTATAGAAAATTATCTAGTTTCTCTAAGATTTTAAAGTGTAATATCACAATTTAGTGGCAATAAAGTAGAATTTAGAACTATATTTCAAAGGTCAGATAAAAAAATGGGAGAAGTCACAAAGCTAAATACTACAGAGATTAGTTAGATTTTCTGGAAGACAGATGAGATAGGTTGGTTCTAACAGTGAGTGGCTCTGTATCTCGATGTTTAATCCAATAATACCAGTAAAGGAAGATAAATGACGTGTCACTGATAGATCAGCTCCCCAAGAAGATAGTTAAGCTAGTTACCAAATATATGTAAAAAGAAAAATCAATCATTTTCCAATATACCACCAATAATAAGTCAGGAATATTGAGAGGCAGATCATTTATAAAAGCAACATAAGTATTCCTATGAAACAAGTTACCAAGACATGCTACATGAAACACTTTAAAAATTTAATGAGATATAAAGGTATCTTGAATAAGTGAAGAAATATCAAAGCACCTTTCTGGGAAGGCATGATATTACCAACATGATGATTCTGTCAAAATTACTTTGTGAATTTAATGCAAGTATAATTTGAAAATTCCCCATGGAATTTTCCCCAAGAATTGGAAAAAACAGTAATAAAACTTATGTAAAAATGGTAAAACCAAAAAAAAAAATCTTTGGAAAAGAACAATTCATGTAGTCTTGCACTTTCATATTTTCAAATATACCCAAGTGTTCAAGAATTAAGACAATGATATATGATACTAGAAGGCATAGTTTTATCAGTGGAAAGGACTGTGAGCTCTGATGTAAATCAAGTATAAGTATTTAGCAAAGTAAGTGTGGCATTTTAAGTATGTGGATAAAGAATGAATTGCTCAAGAAGTAGCATTTGAATGATTAGCTATTTGGAAAAAAAATCAGTTGGAATCCTATTTGGATGCTTTTAAATCCTCTCCAAATCTCTCCAGAGCTCAAAAGTTCTCCGATATTTTTGCTTATTGCTCTCAAGTACATTAACTTCTCTCTTGGATGCATTTCACTAACCTAATAAGAAAAAAGCTAAGTGTCCATTATTTGACATGACATGTATATTCCTTTAGTGTCCAATTAAAGTCCCATCTGCTTTGCTGATTACACAGACTTTAAAAAAAATGTGTAACTTCCTTACCTAGAATGATTATGTGCCATTTTCCTTCTAGGATTTATCACCTGCTTCTATATATTCCTCACATATTACACTAAGCTCTGGACATTTATATTTGTTCATTTACCCAAAAAATGAAAAGAACGTGGGGCCTCCCTGGTGGCACAAGGATTTAAGTCTCAGCACTATGAAGCTATTAGCAGCCACTGCAGCACTAGTTCGATCCCCAGCCAGGGAGATAACCCTCTCCTGTCTTGCCCGCAGTGTATTTCAGTCATTCTGTCTGTTCTGCTCCCTACTCTGTCTCTGGTGACTCCTCTCACACCCCCATACCTCTGACCTACACCCCAGGTCTTGTATGCATAAATAAAATAAATCTTTAAAAAAAAATTGCAAAGGACTTTGCCAGAGAAGCTGGATATCTTCCCACAGCTGAACAACTGAAGAGATCAATTGTTTCAAAGCCAAAATGTTTCTAATGTCAGAACTCTGTTGATACAGCTTAGAATTGAATATTAGTAATGTTTGATATGAAACCACAAATACAATAAAAGCTTTCCAAGTGAGATTCATTTGGTTTAAATCTTACTTTATGATACCAGTAAATCAACTAACTGCTTTGTGTCTCAGTTGCCACATTTATGAAATGAGTATATTTCTATTCACCTAACATTCCTTACCGAGGTGTTATGACGCATGAATGAAATAACATATATTAAAGCACATGGAAAACACTAAAGCACTATATAAATATAAATGTTAGTTGGCATTTACATGTTATATGTTTATACAGCAGAGCACAAGATAAATTTTAGTTTGAGTTCTATATTTACATTGAGCTTACAAGTACGCCACATACTGATGATGCAAATGAGTACATCCCACTTTAGAAAGAAGAAAAGCAAACTGAGGGACCTAATTTTTTGTGAAATACCAGTCATACAAAGAACCCTCATTTTAGCTGCCTTTGGCTTTCAAATGACCATTTGGAATTTGAGCTATGGTGTTTTCTCTGAAAAATAAGAAAAATAATCCAGGTAACCCTCGAGGTGGGTGGGAGTTAAGTGAGGAAGAGGAGGAAGGGAAAATAATGATGACAGATTAGCTCTATCCTGAGTTGCCTCCTGGAGGGTAGGTTAAGCAGATGGAACACATTTTATCCATTCTCTGACACAGCAGAGACATACTGGGTTTAAGATAGACCACAAATGGCTTACATTTCATTTTTTCATAAAAGCCTAGAACAGTCAGCCTTTCTTAGTGAGACAGTACTTTTCATCTAGGTAAAAATATATAGCAGTTCTCAAAAAGAAATGTTGGCTTTCTCACTCTGAAGGGTTCATTGCACTAGACAGTATGGAGAAGATGTCAGCTCAACAGTGACTTGGAAAATGTCAAAATGCCTGTATTTCACTCCTCTTTGGGCTATCATACAAGAACCTTTTATAATTTGGCCATTTTTTCATTCTTTTTTAAATCAAAGAACTTATCCTTGATTAAGCAATATGATATGGATCAAATGCACTTTGAAGAGTCAGTGGCAATAAAGAGATTTTGAATCTAGAGATCAAAATAGTAGATTGATGCGGATTTAAACACCACAAAGCTCATTATATTAATATAAGGTAAAGAACATTATTTTAGTTTAACTTGTGAGAAAAAAATTATTTACCTGCTTTTCCTTTCTATTAAAGGAAATATGAGAGCTTCTTAAATGGACTTAGAAGCAAAATATTTAGCTTTTGAAACTGTTATCAATATTCATTTAATCAATTTACTCAATTTATTTATTTTGATTGAATGCTTTTAAGTCATGTCCTCTGCTAAGTTCTCTCTATTCACAAAGACACTGCCCTACTTCCCCTCCTTACAAATTAAAAAAAAAAAACAGTTTTGATAAATGTCAGCAAGAAACAAATGAGATACTCTAACAGAGGGAATCTTTTTGAGATAAAGTGGCCAGAGAAGACCTTTGTGAGGACCTGGTATTTAACATGAGACCTCAAGGATGTGGCACATAAGCTAAAAACTAGGATTCATCCCAGCCCCTTCCTTCTCCCATCCCCCACATTCAATCCTTCTCCAACTTCTATTATATGATCATATATCTTGTGTAATTCATTTACTTTTTACGTCTTCTGCCAATACCTCCAAACTACCAACATCTCTCATCTTGATTAGTGAACTAGCCTCCTCACTCATCTTCCTGATATTATGCCTACACATTCTCCACCCTAAACCCAAACTAATATTTGTATGATTTTTCCAAAGGACTGCATGAGTTTTCACACATCTGCTTAAAATAGTGGCTGAGTTATCTGCACTGAGAATACAGGCCTAATTCCTTAGACTTGTCAGTAACATCACAGAAGGTACTGCCTCTCCCTACAATATGTTTCATCTTATATCATACCACTTTTGGGTCTTCTTCACTTTAGCTTAATTGACAATTTTATTTCCTTGGCAGACTTATGCCTATCCTAACACAGGACATTTGCATATGCTATTCCTTGTGTCTGGTTCTCCTTTGCCTTGCTATAATTACTTCCTTTATCTCTCAGTGTCATCTCCTCTGGCATGAGTCAGGATTTCTATCTTGTACTTGTTTATGAACTTGTCTTCCCATCATAATACATGCTGGTTAAATAGCTCTGTGTCTGAACACAAAGTGTAGTATTTGGTAACCAGTAAGGACTTTTTCATTGTATTACAAGGAAATACAATAGAAAGAAAAATAAATAAATTATCAGTGAGCACTGAATGTATACTTTTACAATAAAGAAATAGCTATGATTTTCAAGAAAAAAAATTTCCAAGCAGGTAATAGAAAAGAAACATCAAAATTTCCTTACTTTTTTAGTTTTGCCCATTGCCTTCAGGATGGAAAGATTTAGGTCTTCAAGTGCTGCTAGAACATTCTCATACTCTCCCAAGTGTTGAGAAAAATATTCTGAAAAGTGAAAAAATTTAAATAATTTCATGTTTACATTTAGATAATCTTAAATCAAAAAACCAACTGTTGATTTTCACCAAAAATGAGTAAAACAAAATGCCAGCTATAAATGAAAACTGAAAGGTTTTCAAATGAGACTAATGTGTCAATACATTTATTTTGTTGAAGAGACCTAGATGGTTACATTATTCTTGAAATGTTCTTTCCAAAGAAAAAGAAAAAAATCTTAAATCTTGATCCAAAGACAAGACTGTTTCAATAAAAAATTATTCTCAGAAGCCTATTTTTATATCCCTAGAAAAGATTTGAAACTGTATATCTAAATGTAAGGGTTGTTTTGAGATGGTATAGTTTAGTGTCATTCTATTTTATAACTTACTCACAAAGGGACATGTGTCAGAGCAAACAGGGATTCAATGAACACAAACAAGAAGTTAGATGAAAGAGCTAGGACAAGTAATATGGAAAAAGGAGATAAACACCTCCCTACTTCACCATGGTGCAGGTTCACTTACTCATCCCATGATATAACACATAGGTATGGAATGCCTTCTAATGCCAAGTGCTATACTAGGAGATTTAATAGACAAGGTGAAAAGAACACCTCTATTTTTAAGGAGACTACAATCAGAGGAAATAAACATTCCAACAAGCAATTGCCATATACATGACCATTGTGGAAGCCAATTGTTTAAGAGTCTAGGAACAAGGTGTTCCCAGTAGGACCTGAACAGATAGACAGAATATACTCTGGAGGATAATCAGCAGGAGGGTAAACAAAGGCATGGAAGTGATGTCATGTTTGCCGGAGAATGTGTAGTTCAGCATTGCTAGAATAAAAAAGACAGAAGCGGGAGATACTTAAGAAAAGGCAGCAAGATGCTAAAAATCAGTGACAAGTGAGAAGGTTGAAAGTGTTGGAGACTCTCAAGTCTAGGTATTTTTTTTTTAAGATTTATTTATTTAAACAAGAGCTGGGGCACAGGCCAGATTTGCAGGGGGTGAGAGGATTCACCAGAGACACAGTGGGGAACAGAACAGGCAGACTGACTGAAATACAATGCTGAGGGAAGTAGCAGGCGAGACAAGAGAGGTTTCTACATCACCATCTGGGTTGCTCACTGGCCCATGGGGATGGAACTTGTGCTGCAGAGGCTGTGCATTGCTTCATAGTGTGGTGCTTAACTCCCTGCGCCACCAGGGAGGCCCTAGGTCAGTATTTTTGACCATCTTCATCACAATCCTCTAGAGAAATCTCTGGAGCCTCACTACCCAACTTGTGGTCTGTAGACCAGGAGAGTCAGCATCACTGGGGACTTGCTAGAACACAGCCTTTCAAGGCCACCTCAGACCTACATAGTCTCAATCTGTGTTTTTTAAATATTCATCTAGAGATATTTTTGTGGGGCTTTTTTGGGCATAGTAGGTACCTGTTGATTGAATCTTTACCTTCTGTAACAAGATCTGGCAATAAGGAGAAATTATACATTTAAATAATAAGAACTCAAAGTACAAAAAGGATATTGGGTTTAATGCACTCTATTAACCCACTGCCTCCAAGAATCTACATTTTTTATAAGGTCCAGAGGGCAATTTGTGGACACTTTTAAGCCTGAGAAAGCACAGCTCTGGAGTCCTCATTAGAAGTGAAGATTATTTTTTAAAAATATTTATTTATACATATAAGAACTGGGGTACAGGCTAGAGGTGCAGGGGGTGAGAGGATTCACCAGAGAGAGTGGGGAGCAGAATGGGCAGATCTATTGAAATATACTCCTGAGGGAAGCAGCGGGTGAGACAGGAGATCAAACTCATGCTGCAGAGCCTTCAGACTGCTTCACAGTCCTGTGCTTAACCCAATGTGCCACCAGGGAGGCCCAGAAGTGAAGATTATTGATAAGGTCTTGTATATTAATTCAGAATCATTGTGTTGATACTGACATCCTCAAATGTTCCTATTAAAAAGATTGCCCCAAATATACTGTGGCAAGTTTGGGGAATGTTGGTGACACAAATTTTGGAGAGACAAGGGTCACATCAATGGCTAGGAGTGATTTAATCACAGAATAAGAACCATGGGCCATGTCAAAGCTAGGAGTCGGAAACGGGTAGGAGCATGCAGTGTATCAGCTTACCCCAAGATGTGGCAAGCAGGAAAGGAAGGTCAGTGATGGCTTTGGAAGTGGCTGAGTTTGGACTAATGTTTTATTCCTGTTTTTGTGACTCATGCTTCTCATTGAATCATGATGCTAGTGTGGGCTGTGCAAATGTGTCTTATCCTTAAATTATGGAATTAAGAGAAATGCAGAAATACTGGTTCCTTAAATTTCTTGTCCTTTGGAAACTAGAATAACTTGGAGAAGAGACCCACTGATACGTAGATTCTGTGGGCAAAAAAAAAAAAAAATGAGAGTTGTATCATATACAAGGAAATATGCAAGGACCAGCCTTCATCACTGTAAGTCTTAGAAAAGTTAAAAAGTCCAGACATCAGAGCATGTCATAAACAAGTCATCTGTTAGGAAGTGAATTATATTCTCACAGATATTCAGTGCAGCATCTTCTCTAATAAAACATTAACCCAAGGTTAATTTCCCTGAGTCTACTGTACTGGTGTCACATCACCAAACTACAGGGCTTTTTTTCTTCTATTCTGCATTTCAGTCACCAAAGATGTTGATTTTGCAAATCTGGCTTAAGAATTCCAAATGAAAATGAGAGGTGCCATTGTTCACAGCTGCCATGAAGATTAAGCAAGGAGAGAAAAGGAGAGAAAGGGGGAGGGGAGAGAGAGGGGGGTGGGAGGGAGGGAGGGAGGGAGAGAGAGAGAGAGAGAGAGAGAGAGAGAGAGAGAGAGAGAGAGAGAGAATATAAGAGAATATACTCCAAGTAAGCACATCAATGGGAGAGTAAGAACATTTTGTAGGGATGAGGATCAGCATCACTCAAAGTATTTTACAAACCATTTTGGTGATTTTATAAATGTGCCAGGCAGCCAAAAGTTTATTACAGGCTTAAGGAGGAATAGAACTTGGGTTTTCTAGCACATAGACCCAGCTGACCCAGGTCCCTCTATGTGGTCCAGGTTCTGGACAAGACCAGCCACATTCCTCTGCAATCTGACTTGGATGCTTCTGGCACAGCTACTAAAAGGAACTTCACATATGAAACTAGTGTGTCATTAATAGTAGTTTCCTGTACCCTCAGTTCTTACAGATCCTGTTGACTATTAGTTTAAAATTTGGTAAGCAACAACTAGATGAGAAATTAGACTACTGAATATATTTATCCTTGCTCATCAAGCTTTTTTGCAGATACGCTATTAGATCAACTATACTAGCTACATGAACTTGCCTGGCAATTGTTCTTCACCCATCTATTAATATCCCAAAATGCTTAGCTACCAAGTTCATGATCTGCAAAAGCATTCAGTAAAAAAGAGAAAGGTTAAAAAAAAAAACAACAGTTATAAACTGGGAAGGGCCAGTTTTAGATCAGAGTTAAAGCTGGCATGAACAGGAAATCAAAGACCCCAGGCTAGAGTTCAAACACACTGACCTAATTAAATGAATGTATGGATTGATAGGAATAAGACACAAAGCCTAAAGCTGCTATTTAACAAGGTCTTCACTATTGTGTGAAGGATGAATAATTTTGGCATGCCTATACTCTGCTGGTGGGTGTGCACATCAAAAGAACCTCTGCCTGAGGAGTTATATTTGTAGGAACCTACTAGAACTACTCGTACCAGAGTGCAAGGATAGTACAGATGAGGATATTTCTTTCAGTGCTATTTGTCCCAGTAGAAAGTTGAGAATAACCTGAAAACCCATTAAAAGAGACTTGGTTGAAAGATTAACTTAAATGGGGCACTGTGTAGCCTTTTAAATAAAAGGGGGTAGAACAGTACCTCCGGTATTGTGATGCCCTGATAAACACAGTATGATCTCACTGCTGGAAAAATATATACATAATTATTAATATCACTATAGGAATGGTGCCTGGAAGAATGCATTCCAAGCAGTTAGCAATGGAGATCAGTAGCAGGGGTAAAAAGGAGAGACTGACCTTCTATCTTGTACATCTACAGAATTCTATATTGTTCAATGAAAGTTAGATATTATTTTCAAATTTAAAATTAAAAATATATTTTAAAAAATAACATTTCAGTTTGATTTAAAATTCCACATCCATACATCAGTACATTGACAAAATAAGTAAAAGCATAAGGAACATTTTGATACCGGGACCTTTTAATTGACTACTATGAACGAGGAGGAGGAGAAGTCTGTTTCCTCTGCCAATCAACTACCGTTGCTCCCACAAACAAGGAATTTGTGTGGGGTGTGAGTAGACATATTTCTCTTGGTAGCATTGAAACATTTGGTTTTGATTAGAATCCAACTTAAATATTGACTTTATATTCACAAAATAATGAGAAATGAAACTACACTGTGGGAATTAAAATGCATATTGTTGAACAGAGAGGCGGAGGATTGTAACACACCAGTGAGGGTACAATCACTGGGTTTAAAAATAATTTCATTGAATTATACTAGTCCTCAGTTCCCTAACTATGGGGAGTGGGAGAGAAACAGAGCTTTTGCAATAAATACAAAGTAGGTTCCTAATCTAGTTACATTTTATAGAAGACAAATTCAAAACATTTAAAAGAAAAATAATTCAGTGGAGCTAACTCATACTAAAATAGATGATATATAATACTTTTTAACAACAGCATTATCTTAGATAGAGGATATGTAACTCTTGATTTTTAAAAAAAATGGTCATTATTTAATTAGATTCTCTGAAAAATATAAAACACCCATTTCCGAGGGTAAATTCCAGTTTGGAGAGCAAGCACAAGCAGAGGTAGCCGTGAAGCTAACAGCTTTTGATTTTCGGCAGAATTGAGAGTCCACAGCTTTCTGCTGAAACTTATGAGGCCCTGTGACCTCCTATTTCTCCTTCTCTGTGTCCAAGATCTTTCCTACCGGTGGTGGTGGGGGGGGGGGGGGGGGTGAGTGGGTTTAGAAAGCTGCTTCTTGAAGCAAGCATTGGTGAGATGCTTTGGGATCGTCACACCACTGACAGCAGGTGGTGATGACACATTTCTGGTGTGTTCTATCCAGGGGGGCTGGATTGAGGGACACAGGCCCAGTCACAAATAGAAGCCACTGCTCAGCTTCTTCAAGAAAACCACCCTCCTTCCTCTAATACCCAGTTAGGCTGATCAGAACGGTCCCAGGAATGCTGCCAGTTCGCAGGTTTCTATGGCTCACAGGTTTCTATGTGCTGAGTGTTTTTTGAGGTACATCTTCAGTAGGATAGTATCTTTTCTAGGCATTCTGAAAAGCTGAACCTCTCAGGCACTGGTTGGTTTTGTGACAGTAGCAAGTACCTCCTCCTTTTTTTTTTTTTTTTTTTTTCCCCAATCCTGGATTTAGCTGCTGAAAACTTCTGCTAATGGGCAGAATGAGGTGCACCCAGGACTCCCAAACCTACGTGCTCTGATACATCAAGACAAAACATACTCTAGTGCATAAGACCTTTAATGGAAAAGAATATTAATTAGTGTTCAACAGAGAAGAGAAAGAAGATAGTGGGGTAATGTGCAGCCAAACAAGGGTTGGCCCAAAGCAGGGCCACTAAGGCCTGAAAGCCTGACAGAGTCTAAGGCACCTCCTGGGGGGGGGGGGGGGGACCCATAGGAAAGGGGCAGAAGGGGCCAGGCAAATCTGGAAGGAAAAGAACAAAATCAAAATCCAAGTCAAGATAAAGGCTGCCACTGTCAGCCTCCCCTTGGGTCGCTCACCCTGGTCTTTGCCTCTCTCAAGTATCTCCTTCCATGTCCCCTAAGTCCTTAGTACAAGTCCGAGCAAGTGCAGTTTTTTTCTTCACATGCCATTCTGCTCCCTGTGCCTCCTCCAAGTCTTCTTGATCTCCTGCTTCATCTCGCTGCTCAGCTCCATCCTTCCTTGAGGGGAGCAGGGAACATGGCACCTCCCCTTTCTATGGGATATGACACTGCTACACTTCCCCTTGTGGCCCTTCTGGAGTAATTAGCAAATCAGGAGTACCTGACAGTTCCTGTCACTGGGACAGCATTTCAGCTCCTGTGTGACTCCCCTTTTTAGGGGTTTTGGCCTTGGCTTTCTGAACCTTGTCACTAGCATTAGCTTTCTTGGCTTCTTTTTAGTAGCTGAAGGTACTCAGCTTTTGCACCCTCCATTTTACAAGATGGGAAAGAGAACCACAGCCCCAGTGTCTGATCTATAAGCTATATCATACCTTTAAATGACTATAGGTAGCAACGTAGCAAATGTCTATAGAAGAACACTAAATATATAAAAGCCCTTATGGAATGTTTGCTGTCTCATGAACCATACCTACCCTAGGCAAAGGCAAGTGGCAAAGCAAAATTATCTGGATGATTTGAAGAGATAACTTTGACTTCACACATGTAGACATTTGAGGCAAATAGGTCTACCACCTTTATTAAATGATGAAGACAATCATCTCATTTACTACTTCATCTCTTACTAGCAGGGACTAACAACAGAAAAGATTGGGCCACAACTTTATAATGATCATTATTCATCAGGAAAACTGGTGGTCATGGTCCACTTGGACCTTTGGACCATTTGGCACAGGTAATGCTCCTATGTAAATGGATGATAGTCTGATAATGATATCAGGATTTCCCCATTATTCTCCGTTAATGTTTCATACTAACAAAAGCGTGGCCTGCTTTGGTACCCAAGTACTTTACCACTATATAAGCTGATCTTGCTATTCTCTTGGAGTCTCTCACTGAGCAGTAGATGAAACTCTGCAGGGACAGGAAGCATCGCCTTTTATAGCTATTGGAAAATGGCTGGAAGCTTATGTTTGGTAATTATCACATTAATTTTGTGTTTGAAATTCTGTATTTTGCTATTTTGTCCTGGCATGACACCTCTTGGTGTTGCTCTACCATTTTGATGAAATGGAAAATAACCACTCAAGTGTTATAGTCTTTTGTAGGATTTTAGTAAACTTTCAATGTCTAGCAATTATAAACCTTTCAGGAAGTACCTCTGGTTTCAATTAGAAGTTTCAAAGAAGCTTATCTCTAACCAAATTATTTTAGGTAGCCTAGACAGTAAGATCAAACTTGGACAAAGGTATTTGCTTATACATTTATCTTGAAACATAAAACTTATCACCTTCCAGTTTTCAAAGAAATATTGCTGTTTCAATTTGAATAGACTTACAATGCTCCATAATATTTTCAAAACAAAGAACCTTAAAAATATCTGCCTTTCCACATTCCTAGACTTCTACTTTTGTTTTCAAATACAAAGATGAAGAAAAACAGTTTGCTGTATCAGGAATCTGTAAAGATTTTTCTTGCAGTAATTCCCTTATCTTGCAAGTGACATTTAAAATTCCAGAATGGTTTAGGCAGGTGTAAGACAAACTTGTTTTACATTCAAGGGAGCAACTTTGCGAAAACAAAAAGTGACTGCACAATATATTTAAGATAATGAAGTTGCACAAAACACCAATTTAGAAATATATTCAAACTGGTGGAGAATTTGTAGTTGCAAAATTAACTGTACCAACTATAATAGCAGTTTTCTTCCCAGGAGGAAATTAATAAGGCCCAACTCTTTTTGCAATGAAATACATGCTTGAGCAGGACTCGAAGATAATTCCCTTGAGATCTCAGTTACCTTTTACTTTATTCTAGAACTAATTTATGAAATTAATTTCAGGGTATATAGAAATATATGACAGTGTTCTTTTTGAGTTTAAAGTAAGTAGCAGGTTTGATTGCTCCTAAAGAAACTTACTGGTTCAGTCCCTATGGAAAACACTTTTTTAAAATAGTAAAAGTATATCTACCATATTATTCAGAGATTCCACTCTCTAGTACTTACCCAAAGAATGCAAAAACACTATTTTGAAGGGTATATGCACTCTTACGTTCGTTGCAACATTATTTACAAATTTCAAGTTATGGGAACAACCTCAGTGCCCAATGACAGTTTAGTGGATAAGCAAGCTGTGGTATATATATACTACAGAATATTATTCTATGATAAAGAGATGGATTCTCACCATTGTTGACAACAAAATAGAAATGGAGGGGATTATGCTAAGTGAAATAAGTCAGGAGGAGAAAGATAAGTGCCAGATGATTTCACTACTATGTGGAATGTAAAGAAAAAAGTAAAGGGACAGAAAAACTCATACAAAACAAACCCCAGAAATATGAATGCACAATTGAGATACAGGGGTCAGGGGGACTAATGGTCTATGGTGGATTATGGGTTCTTTAGTGTGGGTGTGGCAATATGCATCTGAAGATGTATGAACTTATTCTCCTAATACATGTACAATGTTGCAAACCAATGTTATCTCAGTAAAAAAATTTACAGTAAGAATAAAAAGACCATAAAAAAGGAACTTACCACATAGCTCTTCTGTGTCAAGATTGCTGAAAAGATGGGAAAAAAAGTATTATTTTTGTAATTTTTTAGCTTATTAAATAATTATGCTTACATACATATTATATCACTAGAGGGTATGTAGTTATGATAATTCTTTTATAAGCTCTACATTGTTTAATTACTAGTAATGATTATGTCAGCTTCTGTCTCTGGATTCTTGGGATTTGTGTTTCCTGTAGTATCATACTGAGAGAATGTTGCATAAGGGGAAGAATGTTGGCTCTGGAGTCAGACTGATGGCGTTCATATCCTGCTTCTACCATTCACCACCTGTGTATCCCATAGTACTTTGTCTCAGTACCTCATCACCAAGATACAGATAATTTCTATTTCACAGGAATGACATAGCATTCAAATGAGTATATACATATAAAGCAATTACAATAACTGTGACACAAACACAATAAACTTAGCTATCATGATTCATTAAAACTTGGTTAAACTATTTCTTCAATAATCTGTATTCAAGCTTTGAGGTAATTTGATTCAATGTTTATTTCAACTGATTTCAAACATGTAACAAAGAATGATGTGGATTGAAACTGTACATGTGTACAATAAATACTCATTAATCTCATAAAGATACATGCCACATGAAGAGTTAGTTGACAAGAGTAATGCCTGGACAAATGAAGGCATGGTCCAGGGATGCAAGAGTGTTTCAATTCCAAGCAGTAAGTAGAACTTAATGCATTATGAAGTACAAAGGCTATATTAACAAAAATTAATGGCCTCTAATAAAATTCAGTCATTCCTTATTTTAAAAAATTTAAATGAGATTGGAATGGAAGCCACTTAGAGATGAAGACTCCTAAAAATTAACTGCATCCATCAGTTAACTGAACATCTTTGACTTTGTACAGTTGTCACACATCAAACTTCAATGCAAGTAAACTTACTAATTTAGTTCTCCTTTAAGTACCAGTCAGGGCTGGTAGAACAACGGTGTAAGAATTCTCAATACACACTTTTTACCAGCTCAATCACTAACTGTGATAGAATTTTAAAATCAAGGTTTTATTCTAAGACATTGAATATTTGATCATGGATAAATGTATCTCCTTATTTATTTTTTAAAGATTTATTTATGCATACAAGAACTAGGGTATAGGCCAGAGGTATGAGGAGTGAAAGGATTCACTAGAGACAGATTGGGGAACAGAACACACAGATTGACTGAAATACACTGCTGAGGGGAGCAGCGGGCATGTCCGGAGAGGTCTGCTGCACTATGTGGGTAGCTCCCTGGCCCGGGATCAAACTCGTGCTGCAATGGCTGTGGATAGCTTCATAGGTAGCTTCTTAACCCCTTGTGCAATCAGGGAGGCCCCCTATATCTCCATATTTAGGCAAACCTTTTTGAAAATTAATAGTTGTCATCAGATAGCTTTTGTAATCTTCTTCTGTAGTTTTGGTAAAGTTCCTTCATTTATTCACCCTACAAACACTCATTTCTTCATGCCAGACACTGCTCTATCTGCCATGATAAAATATAGCAGGGTGTTAACAGATACTGAGGTGACATCCCAGATCAATAATCTCTAGTAGCTCAATTTAGAGGCAGAGTCAAACAGAAAATAACTAAAATGCAATAAAATAGTTGCTATGGGGGTGGTAATTAACTTTTGCAAAAGACATCAGAGGGTAAACTTTTGAGGAGTAAATGTCAAAGGTTAAATAGCAGTAGATAAGGCAGACAAAGGAATAACATTCTAGTTAGAACACTATTCACAATAAAAATTGAAGTGTGAATATGTTACTAAATTTCAGGAATTAATTGTTCCTTTAGCTGAAACAACTTCATTACTGAAGAAATGGGAGTAATAATGAAAAACCTTATGTGACATTGTAAGAAACTTCTATTTTGTCTAGGAATGGTAGACAGGGGTAAGGGGAAGAAAAGGATAGATATGAAGGATTTTGAGGTAGGACCAACAAAACTTGGAAATTTACCAGAAGTAGATAGCTCACACACTTAATAGAACCACTTCAAACATTTTGTATAAGACATGCCATTTCCTAATAGTGTTTTCATAGAACTTTAGACTTGCAAAGGACATTCAGGTTATTTTGTATTAGTTTTCTTCATAATGGTTTCAGTTTCATAATAAGGCTTATTCTGAATTTCAAGAAACAGCCCCAATCCATTACATAAAATGGCTTTATTTGTAATATAGCATAAAGCATAGAAGTGCATAATAATTTGCATGACTTTAGCTGTTGTGTTTCTTAATAGAAGACTATGTTATAGCCTTTGTTGCCTCCAGCGGTCCTTTGTTGAGCTGTTTCTGTACTGTGCTGTTTGTAGTGAGCAGTGAAACACTGTCCTTTTTACAGTGGGCTTCCATGGGTGAACTGATTACTTACTGCGATGTATTTCTATTCTGTAGTTAGCAGAGACTTTCACAGGAATATTAAGCCATTGGTAAGGTTAGAACAGATCTGACAGCATGTGATGCTTTCCTGTTTTTCATATTTATAGCCAGAACCCTTACACTCTTAGCTATGTCATCACATTGCAAAAATAAAGTTCGAAAAGAATGAATGTTAGTTATACTATAAGTCCTTATTGAAGCAGAACCAGGGGGTGTTACAGTTAGAATGTGTCTCAGCTAGATGCCAGAGTGGTAAAGAGCAAAGATAATCATGCAGCCTGATTGACAATTTTGAAAAAAAGAAAATAAATGTTCATTAGATGAATAACTAAACAAATAGTATTACACTGTACAATTATTAAAAGGTATCCAAAGGTTGTCAATAGCCAGGGGAAGGCTTATGTTTAAAAGTTATGTAAAACTATCAAGTTTTACTATCAAGATATAAAATGGCTTATATAGAATGAGTGAAAAACACACTTGGGGAAAAAACAAAGATCCATGTCAGTATTGGGCCACATTGCTCCTGGATGCTAGGCTTTTGGGTGGGTTTAATTTTTTTTTTATAGTTTTCCAAATCTTTATTTCATTCATAATGGGAAAAATGGTTTGGGATTAAAAGTAGAAGAAATCAGGAAAAGTAAGAAATACTAAAGATAAAAGGTAGGGCTCATAGTTATTCTGTTCATATGGTTTGGCTTATGGTATGCCTACCTCATATAAAATACATTAATTTTTCAGTTTGGGCCTGCCACTCATTTTAGAAAAAGAGCACTATTCAGACATACCTAGTATAACAATGACAAAATATAGTCAATTTGCCGGCACTAATTTTCAGCCCTGAGGGGAGATGAAATTGTTTTGACTCTTCTCTTCCCTGTGGGTCACTCCAATTCTAATGAAGTAAACTGCTATCTGCTTAGGAGGAGAGAAGATCTGCATTGTGCAGGCTGATTTCTACTTGGGAATTCAGAATCTTCCCATTACTGCTTTTAACATGCTAGTTCTCAATTCTAGAGTACAATCTCAAAATTTTTATATTCAGTACAATTTTTATATTCAGGGCTAATATTCAGTTATTTGAGATATTTTCCTATAGTGTTAGCTGAATTTACTGTAATTTATAAGAAAAATTGGACTGTTACTGAAAAACCACCAGCCCGTACCTCCATACTTCTCCCAATTATATTAATGATTACTTTTGTCTCTAATTTCTTTTTAAAATTAAGATTTCTTACACTATGGATCTTAGCAAGAATCTTTGAATTCTGAGATCCGAGATCTAGCTCACATTTTACTGAACTTCCTTAACTATCTCCCACTAATCTGAACATTACTACTGCCAGGAAAACAGAATTTTTTTTTTTTTTTTTAGTTGGCAAAGCAGTCTGCTAAACACTATTAAATTCCTTTGTAGCCTGAAGGAGTTAATTCTGGCTTACAAAGATACTTACTTCTAGACATATTTGAGCGAAGGAGAAATGACTCAATATACTTAGTTACTTCCTGATAGAAGCATTGTAGTGATGCCCACATTGGTTTATTGGCAGATTAACAGACTGGCCAAGTAACAAATAGGCTCTGCTATCATTGTGTTCTTCATTCTAGAAAGTAACATTATGCTTTCCCAATTCAGGAAGGAGAATCTGCAAAGAGTATGTTTCCATTACCTAGGTAAATGTGTTATTTCTGACACATCAAACATCATTAATGAAAATCAGCAGAAGTAATATATTGGGGGATTAGAATGATGAAATACTTGACCTTGCAAATATTTTGGATGGTATTTAACTCCATGAAATCTATTTCTAATTGGTCACACAAGTGTATGGTTAACTGTGGAGGAACAGAGAAGACTGTGGGAAAGGCTATCACCTAAAACTAGATGTGAGTGATTAGATGCTGCAAATACAAACCAAACTGAGGTGAGCAATCTGAGTTAGAATGTAACCTAGAGGGCTGTAATAATCTAAGTCGCCCAAAGGACCTCAGGAACAGAGTTTACTCAAAAATCACAGCAAGCAGGAGCCAGTTAGTCATTCAAGTCCTGCTCCCATAGCCAAACATTAGGACCAGGCATGAATATAGATCCTTGCTTGTAGAAGAAAAGGAATACAACATGGGCTATTGAACAGGGCCTGAATCAAGAGAACCAGAACTAGAAGAGATTTTTCTCATTTTGCTATTTTTTTCCCAGTGTTATTAGGGTATGATTGACATTTATTTAGGTGGTACAATGTGGCTTTATTTACATTGTTTGATGTGGTTTTTAAAATATGTATAATGTGAGGGTTTAATTCATGTATATATTGTCAAATTACCACAAATTAAGGCATATATCACCTTACATAATGACCACTTTTTTGTAAACATTGGTTCTTATAATCAAGACAACTCACTAAGGATAATCTGAGAAGACTATGTTTCCATATCTTCAGGGCAAACGTAAGCAAGTCCAGGCAATCAACATAGTATGACATGATGTTGTGACACTGAGTGAACACTGGTAAGAACTCTGTCAATCACTGTTGAAGACCACAAATGTTTCCAGAACAGAGTGATTGGAGACTATAATCATAGGACAAATGTTCCTAAGTGGAGATGAGGGCCACAGAAACCTATATTAGGCAGCATTTGGCACTTAATTGGTTTGAAGGATGGACTATAGAGTATATAATGAGACTCACAAGCTCTGCGATATAGTCGTATCAGTAGGAGGAGAATAAGGCGGTCCCAAAAGCTGAGACTCTCCCTACCATTGGGGTCAGATAAGGTCAATCTTCACATATAAACAAATTGACTCATGTGAGAGACAAAATGAATTTTGTAAGCTATACCTTATTTTTACTCAAGCTAAGTTAATCATTTATTCATCTAAGACATATTAAAAACTTACTATGTGAATTATAGTGGTTTGATTTATATCTGCAAAAACATTTACTCAAGTCCTAAATCCAATACCTAATTTCATCTGGCAACTAGGTCTTTAATGATGTAATCTAGTTAAATGAGGTCATACTGGGTTAAATTTGATCCTAATACAATGACTTACTGCTTCTTTACATCAGTGAGAGGAATACTGAATACAATACACATGAGAGAAGGTGGCCATGTGAAAAATCGAGTCAGGGATTTGAGTTATTCTGCCATAAATCAAAGAATACCAAGGCTTGCTGACAAACACCAGAAGCTGGAAGAAACAAGGAAGGATATTCCCCTGGAGCCTTTGGATAAGCATGGCCTAACTAACACTTTAATGTTGGACTTCTAGCTTCCAGAACCCTGAAAGAATAAATTCCTATGGTTTGAGCTACCCATTTGTGGTACATTGTCAGGACAGCACGAGGAAACTAATGCTTGCATATTACTCTATGCTATATCAGGTTAAAAATTACTCATACACAAAATTTCACCATTTTGGTCTGTGTCATTTCAGTATCTTTGGAATATTCAGCTGATGAGTTGGTTCAAAAGTTGGAAGTTACTATTTCACACTGTAAATTTTTAGGAATTTAAAAAAATTGAAAGGTTATTGTACCCTACAAAGTATGGAGAAAAGTTGAAATTGTCAATTCATTGTCAAATAGCAACAATTTGCACAGAGTACTAGGCATATGCCAGATAGCATTGAGATGTTTACTGGTATGTCACAGCTAGTTCTTACAACAATTCTTACGATTTCTATCTCACAACCACCATTATACAAAGTGGGAGACTAGACCTGAAGTGAGGTTAACTTCTCCAGGGTCAACATATGCAGTAAGCGGAGGGGCCAGATTTCAAACCCAAGTATGTTTAACTTGAGAAGTGCTTTTAGAACAACTACATTTAAGAATCTTGGACTTGATTTGGGGTCACCAGTACATGGTGATAATGAAAATCATAGTAATAACAAATCTACACAAAATATAGTGACCATAAGAACCATGGAAGAATCTTCATTTGAACTCTAAGCCAAAGCAGCATATCTTTCAAAATGTAAGGATAGACATTTTTCCAATTCACTTTTCCTCCAATAAACTCTTTATCACCCAAGTGCAAGGGAATTAAATTCATTCAATGTATATACAAGTCCTAGAGAGTACAACTATTGTAAGGCAAAGACCTGATTGTTTCTCCTAGAGACTGCTACCACTCATTCATGGCCCCAGTGAGGGAACAATAGTATTTATAATTGTATCTTATAAAAGAATAAAATATCTGCAAGTCAATTTAACCAAGGATGTGAAAGGTCTGTACTGGAAATTAAAAGACCCTGATGAAAAATACTGAAGGCAAAAATAAATGGAAAAACATTTCATGATCATGGATATGAAGAATATTGTTAAAATGTCAATTTTAACAAATTACTCAAAACAACCTACAGATTCAATCCAATCTCTATGAAGTTCAGTCCCTCCCTATCAGTGGCAGTTTTTACAGAAATGAAACAAAGAATCATAAAATCTGTTTGGAACCACAAAAGACTACACATAGCCAAAGCAATCCTGAAAAAGAAAAAAGCTGAAGGAATAAGTCCATGATTTTAAACTGTATCACAAAGCCACAGTAATCAAATAGCATGGTACTGGCACAAAAAACAGAGACAGATCAATGAAACAGAAATAAAGCCACATATATATTTTAAATTTATGACAGGAGTCAAGAATATGATAGGAAAAGGACAATCCCTTCAATAAATGGTATTGGGAAGACTGAATAGCCACTTTCAAAACAGTAAGCCCCTATTTTATACATATTCATATAATATATACCATGTGATTATAGTTAATACTATCATTAACAATACTATTGTATATATTTGAAAGCTGCTGAGAGTGAATCTTAAAAGTTCTCATCACAATTGCAAGGTGATTAAATGTGAGGCTTATTGTGCTTTATATATAATATATACTTACATTAAATCACTGTTATGCACTTTGGACTAATACATGCTTGTAAGGCAGGATGGCCACGGAGCAGGATCTCTATGATCCGAGCAGACAGGTGAAGGAGGAGAGTCCTGGAGCCCTTGTGGCTTTTCAGGCTTTTATTGGGATTTACCAGGTACATAGCAGGCAGGGGTGCTGGGAGCTGGCAGACTTCCCAGCCCCCAGCAAGTCTTCACTCTGGGCTCTCTGGTTCTCTCTGCTTCTCTGCTCCTCTGCTCCTACCCGTTCTCGTGGTTCTGCTTCTCTGCTCTCGCGTTTGTTCTGCTGGCATCCCCGTGACGCTGCCCTTAAAAAGCACAGTCTCAGCCCAGGTGAATCCCATCTACATATGCCCACGCCCTATTCCAGGTGCCCGCCATCAGGCATGCATTCAGGACAAGGATCCATCATCAATCCTGATGGCGGGAGGGCAGAAAAACCTGATACTTTTTACCTTACCCTACAATGCTATATGTCAAATATATCTCCATAAAACTAGACAAAAATAAGCTATAAGCTATGGTGATGAAAAAAACCAGTTGAGGAAGAGCAACTGGGAAAAAACCTAAATAAGATGGCTAGAGGACAGCCAAGAGACTTCTGTCTCAGAAGGAGGAAATAATTCCAAGATTTCACTATACTAAAGAAAAGATAGTATGAAGAGGAACCATCACAAATCACATTGGCAACCTTTGAGGCAGTTTTGGCCCTTTCCTGAAATTGGGAGCCCGGGCAGTACAGGCAGACATGACCATGACTATTTGGAGAAATGAGGCATGAAAGCAAGAAATCGGGCAGGACAAAAGAGACATGGGAGGTTAGTTCAAATGAAGGGAGAAAGTTTAACTAACTTTCTCTTAGAGGCTGAGAGAAAGAGGGGAAAATAGGTGAAGAGACACCAAGGAGGAATCTGAATGAAGCACAGGTGTACCTTGAAAGGAATGGGGCTGGGAGGAGACATTTACTTCTGAGTCTAAAATTAAAAAAAAAGCAGAAATCTAATTGGTTCATACCTATGCCTGATTTCTAGTTTAGAGTTTTCTAAATGTGGCCTGAGCAACTCAACCACCTGGGAAATTTTTAAAATACAGATTTTTGGGCCAAACTCTTAGACACTATGGCTTAGCTAAGCAATCTTTTCTAGAACAAGACATCAAGGTGAATTTAGTAACCAACCTCTCCCTTTCAGTACTTCAACACTATCACATAAAGTTAAAGTACTATTCAGCAATCAAAAAAGATAAACTCATACCATTTGCAGCAATATGGATGGAACTCAAAGGGATTATGCTAAGTGAAATAAATCAGAAGGAAAAAAAAATCAGATGATTTCACTTACAGGAGGGATATAGGGGTCAGAAAAAAAAAGACAAAACTAGCAGACAAACTATAAATCTGAGACACACAGTAGGGGAGTGAGGAGCACAAGGGACTATGGTGATGGTTCATGGGTGATTTGGTGAGGGGAATTTTATGGGGATTACAGAGATTACCTGAGGGGAGAAATCAAACATTATACACAATGAACGATGTAAAATAATACTATAATATAAAAGAAAAAAGTTAAAGTATTTATTAGAAATATAACAATCTGCAACAAAGATCTGCTGCAAAGTGGAAGCCTGCAGTTATTCTAACTATATACTCCATGTTAACAGCATAAGCTCGATGATTATATACATAACAACATCCTGTTACTTAGTGTTGTTTGACTCTTCAGAGGACATTCAGTAGGCAGCAAGAACCAGCTTATACAAAAAGGCCCATCTCCAGATGAAAATAGAACATTTGACCTTGCTCAAGTCTAAGTCAATAACAATGTCTAATGGAGAAACCTACCTTTAGGGAAAATTCTCCCGAGTCATGTTAATATCTCACTGCATCTTTTCTTCAGAGCTTATTAAGTTTATAGTTTCAACTATCAGTTGCTGATACCCTTACTCCTTTCATCACGAATCTTGCCTCCCTATGCAAATGCCAGTCCAGTTTCTGCAACCAACATAGGGTTTTTCTACTGGCTTTTTCTACTGTAAACTATTTATACCAGCATTTCTCCACTCTTTAGTGTAAGTTAGAAACACCTGGAGACCTTGTTAAACTCCCAAGATTCCACATTACTGGGAAACACTCATGAATTTGCATTTCTCTCAAGCTTCCAGGTGCTGCTGCTAGTTCTAGAACCCAGTTTGAATAGCACTGATTGGTACCTCAACAGGGTCACCTGAGCTCAGATTCTTCCTTGGGGTCCAAGTAAGATTGAGGATTCTACAACCCCAAAATCATAAACTGCAAGCACCATCTGTCAGCCTGCATCCCCACCCCGCCTCAGTCACACAAACTTGCTCCCAACACCTGAGAGAAATCATCACTAATTACTTTAGCTATTTGTGAACAGACTCTGGAGCCTAACATCTGAAGATTGAAACATGATTTCAAGTGTCAGTTTTCTCCATGGCTCTGTCTGAGCAGATTTCTGGGCACAAATCATGTTGAAAACTGTAGCTCAAATGTGATGTCAGGTATAAAGTTGTGCATGGGGCCAGTAGAATGAATATTTTTTACAGATTCTTTTATGATGTTATTTCATATTCAGAAAAGAAAAACCCAGTCTGACTTTAGAGCTGTTATCAATAATATGGGAAAAAGGGTGGAGAATAAAAAATCGCCAAACACTGTTTTCATGAGAAGGTGCTGAATAACCGCCAAAGCATAAAATAACTGACAAGCTGCTCCTGTGGCTTAATATTATACTCAACTATTAGAGGATTTTGAACTGTCTTCCAGAAATAAAACGCTATCCCATGCTGATATCCTTAGAGGACAATAAAATACAACTCTCCACTTCTTTCAGTGTTTCCTCATTGTGTTTTCTTTGCAGCTCAACATCTGGCCCCATCCTCCATCAGAATTTTACATAAGATTCATCTTTATAATGCAATGGACATCACTTGCTTGTGCTCCTGCTCACCTCTTCTTCCATTCTCTAACTTCACCCCTGATCTCTGGCCAATTTCCCTCAGCTGTGTGTTTCTGTTGATCATAGTACCCCATTTCCACCCTACCAAATCCAAACCATGGTACCACAGGCATATGCGCTGTGATGATGCCCCCATCAAGCACCCTGTGTAAGTGGGTGTTTCAGACTCCTCTGAGACAGCTTGAATGAGAAAGAATGATACCCTAAGTCCCTCGAATCCCTATATAAACTGCACCTCAAGTGTCTCCAGTTATGCAAGTCATTTTCACTCTTTGCTCTGGCTAGTTTGAGTTGGTTTCTGGGACACATGGACAAAGAAGACTGATATAGAGAATTTCTAACCAATGAGTGTACTTGTTTTCTACCGCAAGACAAGTAACCTTCCCTTTGCATGTGATACAAGTGATAAAAAAAATTCATGTCTTTTGCTCTGCTCAGCTGTGTCTTTTGCAGAGTAGCTTTTTTTTTTTTTTTTTTTTTTTAAGATCTACTTATCTATGCATACAAGAACTTGGGTACAGGCCAGAGATGCAGAGTATGAGAGGATTCACCAGAGAGCGGGGAACAGAACAGGCAGACCTACTGAAATACACTGCTGAGGGGAGCAGCGGGCGAGGCAGGAGAGGTCTGCTGCACCATGTGGGTCTCTCCCTGGCAGCCCGGGGATCGAACTCATCGAACTCAATCCACAGAGGCTGTGGATTGCCTCATAGTGATGTGCTTAACCCCTTGCGACACCAGGGAGGTCCTGTTGCCATGTAGTTTTAAACCTTCTTTTCCTTCCCTTTTTTTCTTCCACCGGATAGTTGGCTCTTATCTAGCTCCTCTTCCCTGGGAAGTCTTCCAGGAGCCTCACAAGCATTCTGCAGAGCAGTGCTTCTCATACTCTTGTGGGGAAGGATGGCATTTTTAAATTACCAATTTCTGTCAGACTGATATTTTTGTAAAAAAAATATATATAAAAATGAATTACTAGATAATGTATTGGATGTGTAGCAATATCAAATTGCTGTAAAAGTTTTTAAGTTGTACGGGGGTAGGAGGGAGAAGGGAGTAGGATCAAAATAAGGGTGGTGGGAATTGTATGGAGACTATAGCCAAGATGAAAATGCATACATTGTGCAAAAATAAACAATGTAAAAAATATATAAAATTAAAAAATTAAAAATAATAAAATTTCAAAAAAAGTTTCTAAGTTGTGTTTCTGCTTATCTCTGTGTGGACAAGCAGCCATCTGTGGGCCGGTGGCCTCTACTTTGAGGAGCTGCGATGGTGTAGACTGTTTTAATGCTTCCATTTTAGATTTCAGAATGTATTTCAAAAAAAATGTTTTGTATCAGAAGCATCAGCATAATATGTAATAAAAACAGGTTTCTACTTCTGGTTTTGATAGTCTAATCATAAATCTTAAAGACGTCACAAATAATATCAAAACAGTACAAAACACATTAATGCTCTCATCTCATATTTAACCTAATGAAATTTCCATGTAGTGTCTTGGCATTATATAACATACTTGTCAACTAATAAGGAAGTTCCACAAGATGGATAAATTTCAGAAGACTTACACATTTTTGGTAACTATGCAAGAAATAACAAAATTGTCCTAATTTAAGAACATTTGGTATGACTGGGAATGTCTAAATCTTTTCAAAAAGTGAAAAGAACTCACATAAAAAGCTTACTTTGGAGAAAAGGGAAGTTTGGAATATGTTTATACCTTTCTTTTTTATGTGGTGAAATTGTTATGCATAATTTTGAATTTAACATGTTTCATAAAATGCTTGATCTTTTTTCTACTAATATTCTCAATCTTCTGGGCTTATTTCAAATATCACTTTGCTTTTGAGAATTCAATCTTTGTCATCAGTCATACAATACAACAATGTCAAGTAAAAACATTCCAGAAAATTGCTCAATACTGTGGAGAATAGCTTTGGGAATGAAAAATGAATCCTTCCCTTTTTTAAAAAAAATTAAAATCATCATTATGGTTTCACCAAAATTCATTCAAGGGCTTAATATGGACCTGAGAGGATAATCCTTCTGAAATTAACATAAATTTGTTATGAAAAGGGCAGAAGTTGCAAAAATTGAGTACTGTGTTAAATTAAAAATGTAAAAAAAATTAATTATAAATGGAAGAGGAAGGAGGTTATTGTGATGAACAAGAAACTTGGTACCTATTCCTACTTTGTGGTATAGTTTATTGTTCTGAATTTTGCATGAGTTGGGGGAGGGGAAGTAAGGAAAACACTTAGTGAAAGTATTTTAGACTTTGTACACATTTCATATCTCCAATGTTTAATAGAATCCCTTTCATTGCATTAGTTTATCCACTAAAAAATATGACTAGGTAGTGATGCTACATTTTAAAAAAATCAGTCTCAAATAAAAACCATGTAATTCAAACATGAACAAGTGTGCAAATGTGTGCTGAATGATATGCTCCTGCTTATATCACCTCCATATTCATCTTCAAGATCAATATATACACTGTTTCATTGGTTGCCTCATAAAATCTCCTTTTACTAGTTGCCTCCGTTTACTGAGATTTTTAAAACTCAAATTTGCTTGCTTATTTCAAGTATCACTTACCACTGAGTTCATCTTCCTCATTTTACCGGCAGCTCACCTCTCTCAGCAGCTGCTAATAAATATGCACGGTCTCTTGCAACCATCCAGGCCAGATAGGTTCACTGTCAGTTTTAGCCATTTGAAGAATTTTGGAGCCTTTGGCATTATTTTCACAAGTTTTGATGGTAAGCCAGGGAAACAAGACAGCAGGGAGACAGCAACTTGAGTCCCCTCCCTGGGGTGACACTGCCCTTTTATCCCTTCCCTCCTAGGCTCAGGTGTGCCCACTTGCACATGCGCATGCACCCCTTGCTCAGCTGTCCATAATCAGGCCCACACCTACATGCTTCTATGTTAACAAGATCAAGGCATCAGGTGATAGCCACAGAGGCCAATGGTGCAAAAGCCTGATCAACTTCATTTACCATACAATGGGCATAACATTCAAAAGGTTTTTATTTACCATACAATGGGCATAACATTCCAGCGCAGTTTATTTTCCCCCCTCTCATCTCATAGTCACTCATTTTGCTTCTAATAGTGTAATCTGTTATTTCCAGTTTCATGTGTAACTTTCCAAGGCTCTCCTTATATTTATTAACAAATTCATGCATATATACTTTTCTTTTTGAATCAAAAGGTTGCAACTACACAGGCTATTTGATATCTTGTTTGACTGACAATAAATCTCAGATCTATCAATCAAATATCAATATCTATCCAGTGCTGTCTCATTCTTTTTAAAGACAACGTAGTTTTTAAAATGAATGTACCATATATCATTTCTAGAAATTACTCAATGACTATTACTGTTAGGACAAACTACCTTCAAATTAATTGGGAGGTAATTTATTTAGAAAAGAATACATCAGTGTGCTTGCCACTACTCCTAAACCCAGTCAACCCCTCTCTAATCCACTGCCATCCATTTGCAGTGTGTAGTCTCATGCTTAGTTTTGGATTCCAGTCTGAACTGTGAGGTGATATCATGCAGTGATTGAGAATCAGGAGACTTGAGTCTGCCTGGCTCCAGCATTTTGCTAGATGTGAGCTGAGGCAAGTTACTTAACATTTCTGGCTAGAGTGCCCTCATGTATAAATTGGGGATAGTAATTATACCTTTGTGAAAGGATTGTATGTAAAGATTGAACAACCTAATACATAAAAACCTTTTAGCCCAGTGCCTGACACATAATTAATATCTCCCAAAGTAATAGATCTTATTCATAGGGAAATGTAGATAATTAGTCTTTGGCAGACCAAAAAGGTGGGGAGGTGTTTAGTCATATGCCATTGGACAGCATTTCCTTTATCATTAACCATTTGGAACTGATTGCCTTTTATTAGGAGAGGATCATATAGCAAAATGTAAGCCATTTTATTTCAAAGTGGTGATTTATATTATGACAAGGTAAAGAGAATTAATACATGAAATGCTCTTTACATCTTGACCTAAATCCGAGAAATTTTGCATGCATGCTTATTTGCCAGAAGCTCAAATAAAGAGAAGGGTAGAATTGTATTTATCTGATAGTTTCTAAATGTTACAATCTTTATTTTAGGAGAATTGCAAATTTAAATGGAAAAAGATGACATATAAAATATATGCTTATCATTAGAAAAAATTGTCAGCTTTGTTTCAACTAGGTGAATAATACTAGTTTTGGAGGCAGGAATATGCCTAGTAATATAAATGTTGTATAAGAAAAGTTTAATCTTGAGGTTCTGGGAGAATTTTTATTTACACTGGGGAGATTTTTTCCTTCCTTTCAGGCCTCATACTAATTATTACATTCTTTTTAAAGAAATTTGTGTGAAAGATTCAGCAGTCTAAGTAGATACCATCCAGATGTTAGTCCAAAGGGACTTCTAAACCCTCCATTTTCTATTAAGGATAACATCTAGTAACTATCAGATATATCCACCCTGGCTCGCCCTGATGTTGAGATCTCTATTGGATCTGTTTCCACATCCAAGAAGAACTGAAGACACGCCCACAGTATCCTTTCTAATATTTTAGGAGGCACATTCAAGATTGCAGGCAAGCACTGTAAACAGGAACTTTTCTCTGAGCTGTCCAATAAATCCTATTTTGTGATTTTTATGGTGTTTCTGTATCATATGATATATATTTATCAGCTTGCAATACTTATGACAAATGATCTTTAATGATTTATCTTCCCTTTCTCTCCAGGGTTGACTGTCTTCTCCATACCAATGGTTTACCTGACCTCTCTGACATGATACCAGATCTCTTCATACTAAATCTCCCCATTCTCCATTAATTTTAATGATTTTTCACACAATGTACTGTAGGAAAATGTGCTGATTTGTGCACAGGGTCTTGTAAAGGTTCCTGAAATGAGTATCAAGGGGCATTTTTTTAAAAGATTTATTTTTTATTTATACAAGCACTGGGTACAGTCAGAAGTGCAGGAGGGTGAGAGAATTCACCAGAGCCAGAGCAGGGAACAGAACAGACAGACTGACAAAACACACAGCTGAGGGGAGCAGCGGGCGGCAGGAGAGGTCTGTGTGCCATGTGGAACCCTTGCCCCATGGCCGGGGATCGAACCAGTGGGCTGTGGGCAGCTTCGCAACCCAGCGCTCAAGCGCTGAGCCACCAGGGAGGCCCCTCAAGGGACATTTCTGTCAGAGAAGAAAATTTTGTTCCCTTCCAGGTCAACTGCATCAATCATATTGAGTTATTTTTGTATTCAAGACAATGGGCCTTAAAATCAAACATGTCTTTTCCTACCCCACCTTATTTACTTTTATTTTATGTCACCAATTTCTTCTTGCTACATTTGCATTTTTGCTTTTCCTCTGTCCCTTGCTGACAACTACAAGAGGACAATTAAGTGATTTGAACTTAATTGGTAACTACTCAGCTTGAAATGTTGAATTTATTTATTCTTTCCCCTTATGATTTTTGGTTTGCTGAATTAATTCTAGATCGTAGTCCATTCTAGCACTTTCTCTGTCTCCTTTGGAAAGTTCAAGTACAAAAGCAAATAATTTTATTACAAAAGTGGAAATCATAGCTATATATAATGATCAACTATGACAATTTTATTTAAAACCTTTGGAAAACTTGGAAAAATTTTAAACAAAGTCTTTTAAAATCTGTCATAAAAATAACAAATCCAGGGCCTCCCTGATGGTGCTGGGATTAAAGACTCAGCGCTATCATGCTTTTGCCAGCCACGTGTCCTGAGTTCAATACCCGGCCAGTGAGCTAACCCACATGGCACAGAAGACCTCTCCGGTCTCTCCCACTGTTCCCTTCAGCAGTGTATCTCAGTAGATCTGCCTGTTCTGGTCCTCACTCTGTCTCTGGTGAATCCTCTTACTCCTGCACCTCTAGCCTGTACCTCAGTTCTTGCATGCATGCATAAATAAAATAAATCTTAAAAAAAAAAAAACCCGAGAAATAACAACCAAATTATTTTATTTTAAACTATGTGTCAATTTTAATCTGGACAATTTGGCATATAGTAATAACTCATTAAATAATTGTGGGGCAAATGAATAATAGGAAAAACTAAAAAATATACTGGATTTTTTTGAATGTTGTATTCTCTTATTGAAACTACTTGAAACTAAATTACGTGCCTTAGATGGCCAACAGACACATTAAAAAATGCTCAGTATTATTTATCAGGGAAATGCAAATCAAAACCACAATGAGATATCATCACCTCACACCAGTAAGAATGGCCCACATTAAAAAAAAAAAAATGCTGATGATGATGTGGAGAAAAAGGAACCCCCCTACACTGCTGGTATGAATGTAAACTGGTTCAACCACTATGGAAAGCCATGTGGAGGATCCTCAAATTACTAAAAAATGGATCGACCATATGACCCAGCAATTCCACTCCTAGGAATCTACCCAAAAGACAAAAACATTAATTCAAAAAGACACATACACTCCTATGTTCATGACAGCACTATTTACAATAGCTAAAATATGGAAACAACCTAAATGCCCCAAAACAGATGACTGGATCAAGAAGATGTGGTATATATACAATATGGACTATTACTCAGCAATCAAAAAAGATAAACTTATGCCATTCACAGCAACATGGATGGAGCTGGAAGGGATAATGCTCGGTGAAATAAGTCAGAAGGGAAAAGAAACATTTTGGATTGTTTCATTTATAGGAGGAACACAAGGAAACCATACAAGGGATGAGGAAAAAAAAAAAGACAAAACTAGCAAGCAAACTATAAATTGGAGACATTCATCAGGGGAAGGGGAAGGAAAGAGATCAAAAAGGGAAGGAAGAGCACAAGAGTCTATGGTGATGGTTCATGCGTCTTAGTGGTAGGAATTTTATGAGGACAATACCTGAGAGGAAAAATCAAAGACTGTACAAAAATGAACAATGATGTAAAAATATATTAATTCAAAATAAATTATCTGCCTTAAATTTTTTGCCATTGAAAATGAAAGACCAGACCTCCCTGGTGGCGCAAGGGGTTAAGCACTGCACTATGAAGCAATCCACAGCCTCTGCAGCACAAGTTCGATTCCTGGCCAGCCAGGGAGCTACCCACTTGGCGCAGCAGACCTCTCCTGTCTCACCCGCTGCTCCCTTAAGCAGTGTATTTCGGTCGGTCTGTCTGTTCTGGTCCCAACTCTATCTCTGGTGAATCCTCTGGCCTGCATCTCTGGCCTATACCCCAGTTCTTGTATGGATAAATAAATCTTAAAAAAAAGGAAATGAAAGACCATTCATAGCAGGTCTCTTGCATTAATCAAACTATAGAACATTTACTGAGGTAGTTTTATGGGACTTCTAGAGCTATCATATTTCTTTCTAAATAGAGATCAAGCAAAGTTAGCTGATTACATCTATTATGACATACATATTGCAGTTTCCATTTTGATGTTAATAAAATCTCTGTTATCAAGTATCAAGAGCAAGTTAAGGAATTATGTGCAGTGTTACATTAAAGCTGGTGTGAAGGTAATTAGGCATCATATTATGGTAATCAAGGATATGCCCCTTTTTGTTCATTTCACCTGCTTGATCTCTGGTTTGTAGAACAAAGGATATTCCAGGTGGTACTTCATTCTAAAAAAAAAAATTGGTCTTCCAGAAACTAAAAGAAAGATGGAAACAATTTTGCTGGTTTTGAAAAATTACCCAGAGAAAATCTAAAAACTTAAAAACTAAGAACATATGACACTTAGAGAAAGGGGAATATACTGTTGTTTGAGGCAAAAAACCATTGCTCATTTTTGGAAAAGTTTAATGTTTTGAAATTTTACCAGATTAATGTCCTTTCTTTTTTTTTTTTTAATAAATAACCACTTTTTTTTTATAGAGGCATGTTTATTTATTTATTTGTTTGTTTTGTTTATACATGTACTGGGTACAGTCAGAAGCGCGGGAAGGTGAGAAAATTCACCAGAGCCAGAGCGGGGAGCAGAGCAGGCAGAAGGACCGAAGTACACTGCTGAGGGGAGCAGTGGGCGGCAGGAGAGGTCTGCGCGCCATGTGGGACCCTTTTCTGGTGGCTGGGGAGCAGCCGGGGATCAAACCGGCGCTGCAGAGGCCATGGGCAGCTTCGCAACCCAGCGCTCAACCACTGCGCCACCAGGGAGGCCCAAGATTAATGTCTTTTCATTTTGCATAAAGACCAAAAAAATTCAAATCTCAAAGTAATAAAAAAAAAATAAATTAAATGAAAATAGTTGTACTTGAAATGTTTTTTGTTAGTGACAAATATTTGAAAATTGTGTAGTTTTGCCACACAAATATATATATAGTGCTTTGCCTTGTGACTTAAAGACAAAATTTTTTTAATCAATGGAATTTATTATTTATTTGTACAAGACACTATAATTAGTGGGAGGTGAACCAGTACCTGCTTTCAAGAGCTTTATTTGTTTGGAAGAAAAAGATAAACACCTGAAAAAATGAAAATGGACTTACAAAACAGCATATTGAAAAGTTTTAATTAATCAGAGTCAAAATAAATATCTAGCGCCTATAATTATGCATGGTAGGTATTTTAAAATATGAACCAAAGTCTCCTCATTTGCTTTTACCCCTCACTGGCTTTTATGAGTAAAGAGGCAGCATGGAATAGAGAGAAGAGGAAGGGCTGGGTTCAAGAGACATGATTCTAGTCCAGTCTAGTCAGTCATAATTTTGGCAAATAACTTATCTTTCTTGAACTCAGTTTCCTCAAAAGTAAAATGAGGGACTCAGACTAGAAGCCCCCTTCAGAAGCAAAGTTTTTCTTTTCCTTGACATATTTTATCAGTGATCTATAAAAGGAAACTTCCAGCTCAGAAGGAAGTATTTCCATCCAAAAATTACGCTAGATTTTGCATTTGCATGCTCTCTACCTCAGAACCAGTGTTGGTTAAATATTGAGTGAAATGAAACAAATGCCAGACTTACGTGTTGCAATTATCCTGGGGTCTTGTCACCTCGTTAGGTCTCATCGTTCTAGTTAGTGAGCATGTAATAGTTCCCTCTACTAACACAGAGGAGTGAGTTAGAGGAGTTCAGTGAAAAGTCGTTGAATTTAATTCTCTGCCACATGCCAAGAAAATATTAAAGATTTTTTACTGATGAGCCTGCAAATCATAACTGCATAAGAAATTAAAAAACAAAATGAGGAAACATAAAAAGATTTTTCCCTTCTTACTTTTTAGGGGACATGTTTACTGGTACCCCTCTTGGACATGAAGGGGGAAGTGAAGACCAATAAAAATTCACCTATTCAGGGCCTTCCCGGTGGCACAGCGGTTGAGCGCTGGGTTGCGAAGCTGCCCACAGCCTCTGCAGTGCCAGTTCAATCCCCGGCCTCAGGGTGAGGGTCCCACATGGCGCACAGACCTCTCCTGCTGCCGGCTGCTCCCCTCAGCAGTGTACTTCGGTCCTTCTGCCTGTTCTGCTACCTGCTCTGGCTCTGGTGAATTCTCTCACCCTCCTGCGCTTCTGACTGTACCCAGTGCTTGTATAAATAAATAAATAAATCTTTTAAAAAAAATTAAAAAAAAAATCACCTATTCAGGGCCTCCCTGGTGGTGCAAGGAGTAAGATGCAACCTATGAAGCTATCCACAGTCACTGCATCATGAGTTCAATCCCTGACCAGGTTGCTGCCCACATGGCACAGCAGACCTCTCCTGACTCACCCGCTGCTCCCCTTAGCAGTGTATTTCAGTCAGTCTGCCTATTCTGTTTCCCTCTCTATCTCTGGTGAGTCCTTTCACCCCCACCCTCCACACCCCTGGCCTGTGCCCCAGTTCTTGTATGCATAAATAAATAACTTTTAAAAAATCAATCAAAGGAAGGACTGGGGAAGGGACAGACATGGGGGTAAGTCCCATGTAGTTCCATCTATCCTCGTCTGCCCTATGCTGAGGCAAATTTTCTAATACTTACAATCCTGAACTAGTTACACTGCCCCAAAAACCCTTAGCAACTTTAATAAAATTCCTAAAGTGCACACCATAAAAACTCACATGTGATGTTCTGAGATCCATCAAGACAGACAACAATGGAAAATCTTGTGGTCATCTAAATAGCAGCACTGTCTTAGCATTTTGTGGCTTTACAAAAAATGTTCTACATTGGAAAAGTCTATAAATGTGGCTGAAAAGCCCTAATCACCGACAGTGCAGGGCCAGACAGCCAAGGACTCATTTAAAGAGCAGAGAATCTAGCAGACAAGCTGTTTCAGCCCACATAAAACAAACAGCCAGCAGCAACCAAGAAGCCCACCCACACAACCCAGTCCTTGAGAGCCTGCTGAAGATTTTCCCGTGCACACAGCTTTTATAATGTGAGATGCAGCCGAACTAATCCCTCCTACCCAACACTTGTCTTTGAGGGGGTGAGAAACAATGGAAGAATTCAAAAAGAAGTAACATTACATCTATATGA
The DNA here is from genome assembly GCF_964194135.1 of Talpa europaea. NCBI lineage: Eukaryota > Metazoa > Chordata > Mammalia > Eulipotyphla > Talpidae > Talpa > Talpa europaea. The sequence goes on from NC_140069.1 coordinate 35,003,938, forward strand.
TAGCTATACAATCTGTACTGGATACATATAACTTCAAGTCCAGGGACAAAACTGTTGAGGTCAGGGATGGGTAGACCTTTTAAGAGGCTCCTTCTAACCCTATGGAAATCCCATCTACTTTCTAGACAGTTGCATGGACTTCTGTTTCCTCAGTGTTCCAAATTATTCCTCAGACATGAGGTATCTGCCTGTTCCCTATTTTCTGATCATTCCTACTGGGTTCAGATTACTTTCCTTTAATTCTCTGCATTGCCATTCCCCCCATTCTCTCAACAGACCCCTATTAAGGTCTGTCTCAAGGCTGAAATCCTGAGTACTCAGTTCCCCTGTTCCTTGCTGTCCTTGAAAACAAGTCACCCAGGCCCTTTTAATCGTTGAGAAAATAACAACAGAAGTGAGAGAGAAAGGCAAACTCTCAAATATATATGGCAGTTCTGAATTACCATTCTTAGACGATACTTGCAAGCTTGGGGAGCCTCCAGTATTCTGTCATTACTGAAGTCAATGTCCTTTGGACCCACATCTAATGTTATACTGTGCTAATCTCCTTTTTCAAAGAAAGTCCATTTTCCAATCTACTAATGCATCCTAAAGGCATGATTATAAGAAAAGCAATTTCTGTCAACTGGAGTTCACATTTATAAGGTTCTTCAGAAAAAGAGATTCATCTCAAAGGGTTCTCTGGCCAAGATATGTCATCTCTATACAATATAATCTAATTAACCACTTCAACTACAAGGGCATTAAGCTGATAGGTTCATCACTATTATTTTGTTCTTCCTTGATACCACCTCTTGAACTATAAAATTTCTATTAATTGAGGGCATCAGCGCCCACACTACAAATGCCAGTAATATCCTCAATGAAGACTTAGGACAGAGTGCAGAGAACAAAAGGACAGGAGGTAGCAACAAGCAGTGGATTTATGCTTCCCATAACTGAACTCACAGACATTACTACCCTGAGTCAAATTGCACTTCATGTATTTATGTAGCACCTTCCTTGGCTGACAGACTAAATTGCTTTTTAACATTTGTTTCATGAATTTTCACAATTTCCTGCCAGAAAATATTATTAGCGCCACTAATATTCAAAGATAGTAAAGCAATGGAAAATTTGCTTGACCAGGGCCTTAAGGGACAGAATGAGATCTCAGCTCTGTCAGCACGAAGGCAGAGCACAATGAACAGGAGGCTGTGGGAGGAGAACTTATGAGCCAGGCGGTATAGCTGTACCCCTTACTCTCTGCATGACTGGGACAGGTACTCAATTTCACTGCATTTCAGTTTCCTTGTGTGCAAAATGGGCTCAATCCTAGGTCTGGTGTAGAGATAGGAAGTGCTTAAAACTAATTCTGACACATGGTAAATGATCCTTTACTATTACTCTGCAGAATCAGAGTAATTATTCAAAATCTTTCCAGATCAGAAAGATTTATGCCAACTCAACTCAGAAACATCAGAGCACAGATTTTCAGAATGCTGGTTCAGCAAACATTTTTCCAAGTGCAGCTGAAGAAGTCTCTTAATTGTTATGTTTCCAGACTTGTTACCTCCCATCAATTCATTTTGGAGAGATCAATCTTTCCAAAAAAAACATAAACCTAGATTCAGTCACTTCCATGTTTAAGATCCTTCAATGACTCAGCACTGACCTAAGGGTCAAAAGACAAATCCCCACTGGTTCACAAGGCCTTCACAATTGTACCCCAGTTTGACTTTCAGGGACCTCTCACCTTTGCTTCTTTGAATTGATGCTATGGACATACTGAATGTCTTCATTTCTCCCAACCTGCTCAACCTCTCTCTCAGCTCAAGGCTTCCATATGCTGTTCTCTTTGGCTGGAAACTTGTGTCATCCACACCCATATCCACACCTCTTCTTGATAGTATTTCATGACTCTGTTTTAAAGTCAAGAAGGTCTTGATTAACCGTTTACAGGTTAGTTTACTCCCGTAACCCCAAAGTAGTTGTATTTTCTTGTCATAATATCAAGTTTTTGCTTTTCTATATTCTCTGCTAATCTATCAATAGCTCATTTATCACTATGGATCCAGAGCTGAATAAAGTATCTGGCACATAGTAAGCACTGAGTAATTCTTTATGTTTTTTTAATTTTCAAAAAATTTTTAAAATTTAAAAACTTTTTTTTAACATCATTGTTCATTTTTAAACAATATTTGCTCCCCTCCACCCCCTCAAGTGTAGTCCCCATGGAATTTCCTTCCCAATGCACGCGTGCACCATCACCTTAGTCCCCTGTTCTCTACCCTCCCTCCCTCTGATCCCTCCTGCAGGGGAGGAGGTGGGAGAGGGGTAAGAGGGAGGGAGTGAGGAGCACAGGGGACTGTGGTGATGGTGCATGATGCCTTGGGGAATGAAATTCTATGGGGACTGAATCTGAGGGGGTGGGGGAAAGCAAATATTGTCTCTGATTTATAATTGCCCATTTTTGCTTTGTTGTGTTTTGTACTGTTACTATTTTTTTTACACTGATGTCTTATTTGGTTCCCCTACATTCCTGCTATAAGTGAAACCATCCAGTATCTTTCTTTTTCCTTCTGGCTTATTTCACTGAGCATAATTCCTTCTAGTTCCATCCATGTTGCTACGAACGGCATGAGTTTATCTTTTTTGATTGCTGAATAATATTTCATTGCGAATATATACCACATCTTCTTGATTCAGTCATCTATTTTTGGGCATTTGAGTAAGCCTTGAGTATTCTTGCTGAAAGAATGCTAAGCTCAGTTTGTAAGAACAAACCTTAGATATGAGCTGACTTCAGTTCAACTTCAATAGGTTCCTTTTTTCCCTAATCTCCAGGATCTTGTCTACTGGAATTCCCAAGAAACTGCAATTTTTTTTTTGTGGTAACTTCTACCAATAACCTTAATTTTGCTATATCAGGGTTGATAGAAAATTATTCATATAAGGCTAGTGACTTGCTTGGTGTATAAGTTAAGAGGGAAGGTGAGTTTCTTGTAGTGGTTCTTTGTTGTTTTTGGCACACATCCCTGGATGACTGACACAATGTATTAACCATTGCTTCAATTTTCCCACTGAAATAAAAATATGCTATCTATATATAACAGGTTATCTATGTTAAGAAACCTTGTACTAAAGACTTTAAATAATAAATCAAGGACAGAAATTCTATAATTGTGAAAGGGGAATTTCTATTACAAGCTTTGAAATCTAGATTATTTTCTTCACCCTAAAGGATAGTTACAATCGAATGTAAGAGAAAAATATTCTCATTAACGAACATAATATAATAAAGATAATATTCTTCATGTCTTCATCAAAAGCAAATTAAAAAAACCCTGATATTTTCACTGGAATATATTTTTCTGAATATACTCCATTTTAAAGACATAATCCTTTCATGTTTTTAGAAGCCAACCTGGACATAGATAATTTAGTTCCATGGATGATAAAGAGACTTTGAAATATAAACTCTGAAGAGCAAGTTTGGGATTAGAAATTCAAAATAGAATTTAAGTATTTGCATTCAAGTAGAAATACAAAGAGAAAATATAGTAAATAGAAGAACAAAAATTCAAAGAATGGAACGCACTTAAAATCCATTCTAAGGTAAGTAAATCTGGTATAGACATAACAATTTCTAAAAATACAGTGTAGGAAAGGAAAGAGTAAGAAGGGAAAAAGAACAAAACCAGCAATAGGAAGTGAGAGACAGTAGATAGAATTTCATTATTTCTTTTTAATTTTTAAAGTAAAGGTCAAATGGTAATTCTTCCTATTCAATTCCTGAGTCCACAGAAAGGGCTTCTTAGTCAATTATTTTTCAAGTAATGGGATTTCATTCATTACCCTTATCTATATTATTTCAATAAATGGCTGACCTTTGGCCCAAGTAAAGCAGTCTTCCTGTAATACATAACCTAAGCGTCTCTGGTTTTTGAAACTATTATTAAAAATTAGTCTCTTACTAATAATTTTCAGACAATCCAATTTTTGTTAAAAGATAGGTTGTTCAAACAATAACATAAACAAATTACACTGCATTTTATCATAAAGAATTACTTATTATAAAGGCATGGCAATGGAAATATTAGCAGAAAAGAGTGTCTTTTCACATTTTTCAATCGTAAGTAGGGGCCAGTGACTCCACTTTTGCAAAAAAAATCAGCCCTCCATGAGAGATTTGGAAAGCAATGTATCCATTAATATGTAGACTTACCATAAATATGAGGTAATATTTATTCATTTATGCAAAATACATGGCACATAGTGCCACTATAGATCATTAATAAATACTTGTTGAATAAATAAATAAGTAGGGAATAAATGACTAATTTCTCAAAAGCTGCAAACTCAACTAGAATAAATGGCTGTCAAGTTTGACAATCTGAATTTTCAGTTGTAAACTATTTGCAATTCAAAAAAATAAGGAAAGGAAAATGAAATATATCTACTAATTTCAACCTGATGGCTCTTTGGATGGGAAGATGGAAGGAAAATTAGTTATACATGATCAAAATCCTATGGACCGCTACATGTAAATTTCCTCTTATTGTGAATCACTGTCTTAAATTTAAAGTTGATTAAAAATAACTCCCAGAAATACTTAAAAATAAAATTAAACTATTAAACCCATTAGTGCATGAGTCAAGAACAGTTGTGTGCAGCTGATACGCATACTCAGTTTTCTTCCTATTATAGTTTGAGTTAACCCCTAAAAGCTCTTGTTCTTTAGTATGTTTTTCCCCACGGACAAAACTTTTAAGAACAGAAAAAAATAATATAATATTCTATTAAGCAGAGCTTCATTTTAAGCATTGGAAACCTTTTAAAACATATCAATGCAGATCCATTAAACATTTTGGGACAAAGAAATTCTTAATATGAACACATGTTGAGTCTCCTAAAAGGAAGAAATTATCTGCATTTTCTGTTCATGGCTTTTAATTTATGGGCGTAGATAACAATGTTTTTTAAAAGAAATAACCTTTAAAAACTCTTTACATTGAATTGAGCATCCAAAGCCATATCTCTTATTTTCTTTGTCCCCAACAAAAAAGAGCCAGTTTCCCTTTTATTTTACATGACTGATCAGTGGCAGCAATCATTCTGTGGTCAGTCTAAACTCTAAAAGCCACCTGCAATGTACCTCTGCATGCCTTTTTTATATCTAATCAATATAACCCATTCCTATAGCAATCAATCAGCCAGGGAGCAACCCACATGGCACAGCAGACCTCTTCTTTCTCGCCCCCTGCTCCCCTCAGCAGTGTGTTTCAGTCAGTCTGCTTGTTCTGTTCCCCATTCTGTCTCTGGTGAATACTCTCACCCCCATACCTCTGGCCTGTATCTCAGAGTTCTTGTATGTATAAATAAATAAATCTTTAAAAAATATAACATTAGGGCCTCCCCGGTGGCGCAGCGGTTGAGTGCTGGGTTGTGAAACCGCGCGGCCTCTGCGGCGCCGGTTCGATCCCCAGCTGCTCCCCGGCCACCGGAGGAGGGTCCCACATGGCGTGCAGACCTCTCCTGCCGCCCGCTGCTCCCCTCAGCAGTGTACTTCGGTCCTTCTGCCTGCTCTGCTCCCCGCTCTGGCTCTGGTGAATTCTCTCACCCTCCCGCGCTTCTGACTGTACCCAGTGCATGTATAAACAAAACAAACAAACAAAACCAGCAAACAAATAAATAAAGCATGCCTCTATTAAAAAAAAAATTAAAAAAAATATAACATTATGCATTTAATGGTACCTTACAAAGGCATAAGCTATATATTTTTTTAAAAGATTTATTTATTTATTTATACCAGCACTGGGTACAGTCAGAAGCGAAGGAGGGTGAAAGAATTCACCAGAGCCAGAGCAGGGAATAGAACAGGCAGACTGATGAAATACACTGCTGAGGGGAGCAGCGGGAGTGGCAGGAGAGGTCTGCGTGCCATGTGGGACCCTCCCGGGCGGCCGGGGAGCGAACTGGCACTGCAGAGGCCTCTGGCAGCTTCGAGCCCAGCGCTCAACCGCTGCACCACCAGGGGAGGTTTGGCATGAGCTATAATTATTAAAAATTGGAGAAAGATCAGGAACGAGGGTAAGGTTAGTGAACACATCTTATTATTTTGTGGAGATGCTTATAGTTATTGCTAAGCACTGCAGAGTGGAAGCATTTAAACATAACCTTAGCCGTTCCTGAGTTCTTCCACATTGCAATACTGCCTTTTACAGAGTTGAATAAACCTTGACTTCTAGAAAGCTTTACTAGGCAGAGGGGAGGGACAAGGCTATTCACATAAAGTGAACAATATAAGATAAGCGGAAGAAGGAATCTATGTCTTCTCCTTGAACTTGTAATGTGTAGTAGACACTGTGCTGGGAATCAATGAATAGCCAAATAATCAAGACTTAGTTGGTGTACTGGAAATAGGGGATGGGAGAGAACAGAAATGGTCCAAGAAGTGAGCACCAAGTATTTTTAGAAGATTGGAGTTAAAGTTTTACTGATTTAATTTCTCCATTTGGTAATACTGGCAAAGTAAGAAAAAAACAAACAAACAAAGACTGCATTAATATGAATAAATAATTTACCTAGATTCTCAGTAGACAAGTTTTAGTTTAGAAAAGAAATTGATTTTGCTTCACCATTAGCTACTGATGGGAAGATAGTTCAATTATGATTAAAAGAAAATTCAAGCTCTTTATTGTTAGGGATAGATGACAAACAAAAAGTAATTCTCTAGGTAAGATTACAAATATAAAAAGATCTGAAAAAGTCTGAAAGCTAAAGCCTTTAATTAAAAGAAACATTAAAACTGTGGGAGTGCTCTGAAGAACAAGGGGAAAATGAGGCAATGCAAAAATGATGGAATGGAGGGTGGTGAGGGGACAAAGGCCAAAAGTATAAGATGAATTCCAACTAGAAAGGCAAGATGGAGGGAGAGAAAATGTGGAAAGAATGGAAATAATGTCCACGGAGAAAAAGCTAACATTTCTACATTGTACAACTCCCACACTGTAAAATCCTACATAATGGATATAAAAAGAGAAGAGATAAAGACAGTAATTAAAGCAATTACCTCTATACTGTTCATCCAAATATATTCTACTGCAGGAAAGAATTAACCACCTTTTTATCAAGAATAAAATACCTGAAAGTGACTTTTAAAACTGGCATTGGAATATTTTGATTTCTGATAATAGCTAAAATAAATAGCTAAAAATCTGAGAAAATGTACTAATGAGGACATGACAACAGAAAGGTTTACATTTTGCTTTCAAGTAGTCCTAAAATAATTGCAGATCATTTTATTTATTTATTTTTTAATTTTTTTAAAGCTTTATTTATTTATTTATACAAGCACTGGATACAGTCAGAAGCACGGGAGGGTGAGAGAATTCACCAGAGCCAGAGCAGGGAACAGAACAGGCAGACCGACGAAACACACTGCTGAGGGGAGCAGCGGGTGTGGCAGGAGAGGTCTGGGTGCCATGTGGGACCCTCACTGGGCGGCCTGGGATCAAACTGGCACTGCAGAGGCTGCGGGCAGCTTTGCAGCCCAGCGCTCAACTGCTGCGCCACCAGGGGAGGCCCTAGCAGACCATTTTAAGTATGGATATATATACTATCCATACTTTGATCATCTCTAGTTCATAAAGTCATAGAAAGAATAAAGCAAACTATTTCCTGAGAGTCTGAAAATTCTTTTCTTTCCTATGAAGGAATGTCATTGGCACCACTTCTGTTTTCTCCTAAATCAGGTCACTCCACAATTTGCGATGATCATTGGGGCTTAAGATTCTTCCCTGAAGGAAAAGGGAGAAATCAACGTTGGGCAAGTTGCTTAACATTCTGGATCAGATTCCTTAACTGAAGGCTGAGAATAATAATAGTAATACATTTTAATTTGGTTTTTATAAAGGTTAAGTAAAATAGTGCAAGCCAGTGCTTGTCAGTTATTCAATAAATATATTACCCTATTCAATTAAAAATTAAACATTTCCTTTATAAATTCAATATTTTTAAAGAAATTGTTTAAGTACTGCTATGTCTCTAAATTTGGCATGTCTGCCATCTTCATCAGTGAAACCTGGACCATCCCCCCCCCCCAAAAGAAAATTATAAATAAAGAGAAACCATTTCCATGTCACTTGAAGAAAATCTCCTTAAAATTTTCTTCTTTATAAATCCTCTAAGCTATGCTAATCTTCTTACTCATATGGTAGACTTTGTTGATTTCTCCCTTTTCCTTCAGGGAAGAATCTTAAGCCCCACTGATCATCGCAAATTGTGGAGTGACCTGATTTAGGAGAAAACAGAAGTGGTGCCAATGACATTCCTTCATAGGAAAGAAAAGAATTTTCAGACTCTCAGGAAATAGTTTGCTTTATTCTTTCTATGACTTTATGAGCTAGAGATGATCAAAGAAAGTAAATGAGTTTTAGAAATTATTGAAGTGAAAGTATATATAAAAATGGGTGATTCCTCAGAAAAATTAATAAACTAGTTCTCATGGCCAAATGGAATCAGTAACTGGAAACCTGAGAATGAGTATTGGTAAGATTGTAAGACTTCAGTTTTCAGTCTCTAACAATGTGGCAAATAGTGCACCTGAATAAGATCTAATTAAATAGTGCTCCACTTAACCAGTCATCCTAATTTTTAAAATATTAAGAAATAAGGATAATATGACATGTGAGAACTAGAAAATCTAAACTATGTGATTATGAAGACAGACTATGGGAATAAAGACCAGATGTTACTATGCCTGCCTGTATTTTGGCAATCCCTGAAGATACAGAATGCTGACAGATTCACATGCATCAAAGAAGTAGCATTTACAGGCATGATGCTAGTAGTTAGAAGCTGGGAAAATAGAAACACCAGGAATAGACAAAATCAGTTGGCTTGGAAGGGAACAGGTGTAGGTGGCTAGGACCCTGGTCAGCTCAGATGGGGATGCCTGTTACAGGGTTTTAGAAATTATTGAAGTGAATGCCATCATGATTTCATATTTTCCTGATTGACCCCACACTATGTAGGAGCTCTCCGGATTTCAAACTCCACCAACTACTCTGTTTTCTTGGGGAAGCAGATCATTTTCCTCTAAAATATGAGATGGTAAAGGGATGTCTTTGAAGTTGAGCAGGCAGTTATTTGATCTGCAGTTGAGTCAGGTTTTGCCTGCACAGCATTTATTCTCCCTTCTAGTTCAGCATTCTAGTTCCCTTCCCATTATGTTGTTTGTTATTTTAAACAGTGACTTTTCAGGAAATGGCATGAGCTCCAAAGCCAGAATTTTTCTGAGACTACTAGGAAAGAAAAGTAGTTTCTGAAGTAGTTCAGAACAGTAGTACTTTTCCCAGCAGTAGTTCTGTCATAGTTTGTCCTGCTGGCAGCAATATGAACCTTGAACTTTTAGTAACCATCTTGACCTCTCCGAAGAGGGGTTTTCCCAAGAGAAGAGTCAACTTAGGAAAAGAGATGAGACTGATGACTGAGTACTTGACTCCAATGACATAAAGCTTTTCTTAGGACTTTTCAGACACATGAGCCGGATAAGTATTTCTCTAAGTCAGCTTAGTTTATGTCTATCACTCACAACCAGTCAACGCCTGCCTACTTTGTTATCCTGCCATCACTTCTTCCAAGAAGAATTTAAGAGAAGTTTACGAAAATTTGTCAAAACAATATTGTTCTCTCACTTCATAGTATTGTGGTCCTTCTGACTCCATGCCTCATTTGGCATATGAGCATTTTGAACTAAAATTGTTGGCCAGAGGTGTCAGCTAACTTGTGTTTCTGGAAAACAAGATACATCTGCTGGCCTTTGCTTACTTATGTCAAGTAGGCTATTTAATACCTGGACAGAAATCAGCCTACTGCCTAGATTTTACAGCTAAATCTTGATCACGTAGCCAAATGCAATGCTCTATCTGGACTCTGTGCTCTCTGCAGGTTTGCCCAGGGCCAGTCTGAGCCTTGACTGAACACTCCCATGTTTCCTTTGCCCAATGACTACTGCTAAAACTCAACCCCAGCCTTTGCAGTCTGACCACTGCATTTTACCCCAGACTATGGACTCTGATTTTCTACTTTATTCTCGTGACATGGAGTGTCATGATTTTTTTCCTCTTCTCTGATATTTTGACTGTGCACCTCTCAGTTATGCTATACTTCCTTAGACTACCACCTGAAATTGTGACCTGCCATATTCCTTAAGGCAGTTCTCAGTGCTGATTTCAAAATTGCCAGTTCAAGTTGAAGATAGTATAGGCTGTGTTAATATGGAGATCTCTGTTGCCCACTATTGGAACAGACTCTCTATTCAAACTGTAATGCAGTTTTGCTACATGATTTTCAGACCAACCTACTGTTCATTTCTTGGGAACCTATCCTGCCTTCTTTTCCTATAGCCAAAAAAAATGTACTTACTTTAGCACTGTTATAGATAACTCAATGGAGAAAGTGACTTTATCCACCAATTCATCCAATTTTAGAATTTGACTTTCATGCACAAATACAAGATGTACAACTTTTCCCAGTTTTGAAGAAACAAAATTTTTCTGTCTGGAACAATTCCTTTGATAGCATTACTCTCCAAATATTATGAGACTTATCTCATCATTGGTGTGTAAGAACTGTCTTCAAGTATTAGAAAGACTTGTCATAAATTATTCATATTTCACATGGCCCTAAAGAACAGAACTAAGATAAAAATAAGTGGAAGCTTAGGGAGAAAAATAGTTTAATTTAACAAAGAGCTTTTAAACTTTCAGAACTAGTTCATGATGGACTATGCTTTTTTTAGTAGGTGGTGATATTTTTGTTGCATTAATGTGCTTCAGTGATTTAACAAGGACGGGGTTGAAATCTCAGTACTCAGTGCCCCCTCACCCCAAATTATTTTAGCCTGGAATAAAGAGTACTTAACCTGAAGACATCACTCATCCATCTCAAGTCACAGGCCCCCATCTGCAGGCCCTGGGAAACTTCTCTGTGTTCACAGTTACCTAAAAGCAAAGCTTCCATCTGGTCTACCATTTGGTAACAATCTGGAACTCAAAATGAAGTATACTAGGAGGATCACTTTTTGCCTAATACTGCTCTCTTGTTCCAAACTTAAATGCTAAGGATTTCAAGTATTCTTTCCTAAACAGTGACTATCACAAAATTTGGGGAGAAGTATGTTTAAACAATCTTTAATGGAACTGGAAAATTGTAATAAGGCTAAACAAAATGACTGCGACATTATTCTGTCTTATGTAAACAGTGAGCATATTTGATGTAGAAATAAAACAATATGAAGGCTGAACAAAATTTGTGAAGAATAACATTTAGTAAGGTGGATATTACATTCTTTATAATGTCCTGGAATATTAGATTGTGTCACTTTACTTAGTTGGAGAAAGTTAGTTGCAACAATATTTGGCCTTATTGACAAAAACTTACATTTTGACCTTCTTTTCCTTTGCTCTATCACATATTCCAGGAATCATCCACAGACATAAAGTTGTTTTATATTCCACATTCATCCAATTACTCTATTTAAGAAAAAAGCTCTTAACAATTTTCCAAATGTCCAAACATAATAGAAAAAAAATCAATAAAGTTTTTTAAAGGTGATGGAAAGTTAGACTTTTGCTACCTTCAAATTTCTCTTATTTTTATTCAGGTTTCCTCTCATTTCTAAAGCCTATGTTCTGAACAAAATCTCTAGGTCATATAGATTAGGAATGTAATTACCAGAAAAACATTCATTGTTGAAAAATTCAAATTCAAATAAAAAATTAGGATGATTCTTGGAATCCTCACTAGAATGAGATTATACAGTTTACAATTGTATGGGTCAAAACTCTCTAGACACTTTCCTTCATATGCAGGGACATGTGCTTGAGGGGTTAGATTTGAAATACACTGAAAACATTTTCTATGATTCAGACCTGAAATCCTTCTAACCTTGGTAACAGTCACATACAGAAATCTTTCCACAGCATCAAACACGAGGTTATATATGTTTGGTCTGCTTTTCTGTTTGTTATAGGTCATTTGTATCCTTGAGAGGAAATTTGACTGACAAGAACTAAGAGGTTTAAGGGCAATTAAAAAATTCAGTGAAATGCTCTTCACATACTTAACATAATTTCTTAAATACTCACTTTTTAAAATGAAAGAACAAAGAAATGAATGAATGAAATGAAGGAAAAAATTCAGCAAGTTAATACTGGAAACTGAAACTGTGAGCTACCTAAATAAATATAGAGGCACCAGTATGTGTTTTTTACTTGTCAAACTATTTTCTAAAATCATTGCACAACTCTATGTTTATAGTTTTTCATTTAAAGCTACTTATAAAAAACATGACCCCTGAAAATCTGTAGGTTTACCTGATGTCTTTTTGATGTTGTTTTATAAGGAATGATTTACTTTGATATTTAAAATCCTTTAATTACGTTGTACTATTGGCACAGCTATAATTATGTTTCTAAGTAATATTTGCTCCTTGTAATCAAGTATAATAATTTAAGAATATTCTTCATGAGACAAAAGACTGGTAAGACATAGTCTTAATATTTGCCTTCTTTCTAAATATTTTTGAAATATATGTCACTTTCAAACAGGAAAAAGAAAATTGGATTATCATAGATGGCAGGAATGAGCTAAGGTAATACTTTCTTAGACCACACTTTTGAAAGAAATAGAATCTTATTCAAATAAACTCAAGAAAATGCAGTGCATTGAATTTATACACTCAATAATTTAATGGACTTTGAGGTTAACTTCAACTACTGATATCAGGAGCAGGAGGCTCTAGGCAGCCCTAGGGACCTCGGCTGCAGACATTCATTTGTGATTTCTGTCTCCTGTGGTTCAACATAAATATGAATTAATGAATCTGACTGTCTTGAGCCACCTTATTTATGAATTGGCTCCTTCAGGGAAGGGTCTACCTTTGATCAAATAAAAGTGGTTGGGTATGTTGGACAAATAGAGCATATTTTCTCAGAAAGTATGTGGAAGGAGCAAAATATATAGCTTGCATACAGTAACCACTAAAATGATAATAACTTGGATCATGCAAAGACAAAGTTATCACTTACTTGAAATATAGCTCTGAAATTTCTCCACCAGTATTTGAATTACTCAAAAAAAAAAAAAAATCAAAGCCTGACAATGACATCTTTTTAAAAAGAAGGAATTTCATGGATATAATTCAGACCCTGCATCTAACATACTTTAGCTCCAAATTAAGATGAATACCATCATTATCATAACACACTTGTCACTAATACATATATGAGAGAAAATGCTAGTAAAAATTATTCCTTTAAACTTATTGTATAACTCATTACATGTAATTCCTTAACACGTATGTAATTTTATTCTATGCTAAGTAACTCCAAATAAATAAATAAAACAGCAAATAAATAAATAAATAAAACAGCAAAATAAGACCAACAGCATCTATTGAAACTTTTTCGTTAATATGTAAAAACATATTGAGAAATTTCCCTGACATTTAATTCTGGAACTATATTCTCAACAGTTTTTCTAAAGCTGGATATCATTAAAACTTTAATAATAATAACTGTGATGGGGGTATCAGCATCTCAACTTTTTTTTTTAATATTAAATTTTATTTTTATATTCCCCCATACAATTGCAAACACCCCATTCTGACCCCAATCCTTCCCCTCCCGCCCCCCCACCCCCCAAAAAGTGTCTCTGGTTCATAGTTTTTTGTTGATTTTGATTTTCACTTTCTTATATTCATTTTCCTGGTCCCTTATTTAAGTTTTCTAGATTCCTGCTATGAGTGAGACCATCCGGTATTTTTCTTTTTCTTTTTGGCTTATTTCGCTGAGCATGATCCCTTCCAGTGCCATCCATGTTTCAGCATCTCAACTTTTAACATCTGAGCCACAAAGGGAGTCTCTGTTCTTTTTCTTCACTCAGGGCTCATCCCTCAGAATGGCATCATCTGACTTCCTTTCTCTATGTGTAAACATTATTCCTCAGTGCTAATTTAAGGATTCAGCTAACATCTGTAGTTTCCCTCCACCATTACCCCCTGAAGCTTATCAGTCGGTAGAGACACAATGATGTATGAAGATGCTGCTTAAGTTCGTTTATAGTTTTCCCTAACCTACATATTAGAGTTGAAGCACTTTTGCAATCTCAGAATGCAAATTCCTTCTTCTATGGCCCATTCTTCCCAGATTCTTCTCCGATTCTCAGGCTTACAGCTGACACTTTGGTTCTAAGAAAACACTTACTACTTTCATTCACCTTAGACTTCCAGGGCTTTTTGTTAGCCTTCCTCTGTGACTGGAATATTCCCCTGTCCATTTTTTTACCTGGTCAATTTCTACTATTCCATATAAACAATTCTTGGCTATCTAAAGAACATTCCCTGAGCCTACCAAACTAAAATCTCCTTTTGTCATCCTAATATGATCTGAGCACACCTCACTGACATCGTCTATGATCTTAGAATGAAATGATTAGTTAGTGGGTCTGTGTTTCATAAACTACAAGCTGTTTCCATATTGTGTTATCAGTACCTACTAGGGCATTGATAGGCCTAGATTTACTGAACAGAATGGAACTTTTGATAAAGTCATCTGCTAATACTGTTTCTGATACGAAGAACTTAAGCCATTTCAAAGGGAATGTGAAACCCGAACAGAAGTCAAAAAATTTACAAACTGGTTGATTGCAAAATATTCAGCCACTTGAGTAAAGTGAATTTAATCTTTTTCATTTTCCTTATTAGTTTGTCTCAAGAAAATATCTGTGCTTAAATGCAGCCCAAGAGCATTCTCGTGCCATGCTGGCTCACTGCCTGGAACCATCGCAGCACTGCCTAAACCAAGATGCTGAATGCTCAAGCAGTAAACAAACTGATGGCTCTCAAGTCATGATTGAAATAGTGTGTTTCCACATTCAAATTCTGTAATCACAATGGTCACAAATAATGTGATTTGGGTCAATTGCTCAAATCAAGCAGCACATTTCTATTGTTCTATATCCCAAATTCCTCATCATTTCATATTTTTTAAGGATGGTGAGAATATAAATAGAAATGTTATAAATGTTATACTAATGAAAAAGAGATTTGTATGCATAAAGTAAATAAAATAGATGGGTTACTGTTTGCATTTATTATTCAGAGAAAATTCTGTGTCCTGCATTCCATGCATCTCTCAGGAATTAGTACTGGGAGTTCAGTACATCTGAACTGTGGCATTTTCTCATTCCACTATATTAATATAAGAATGGCCTCTGGATAATTTTTAAATGAAGAAACCTAAGACACAAGATAGAATTCTAATTTCTTATTAATCATAGAATTAGAATTATTCATAATTAAATTTTTGTTTCATATTCTGAATACTCTAAAACTACTTTAGGAGAGCTCCCTACAGAAGATCATTGTTTTACAGTTCAATATTTAGTTCTTCAGAGAATTTCAATTTTTAACAGGGGGTATCTCAGAATTAAACATAGGTAAGCATAAGATGTGCCCTGTATATCTTTCCCCTCTCTCTCTCAGAAGCATATATTTTTTCACACACTTTCTATCTTGCTTACAGAATCCAAAGATAAAAGTTACTTACTTAGTATTATGTGTATCAATGGTATGGAAGAGCTCATGTAATTCTTCTCCACTCAGAACACCATCTGCAAAATAAGCTTTGAATTCTTCAAAGGATAATTTTCCATCATCTGAAATGTAAGAACAGAAAGAAGCATGTTATTTACTTCGTTTTCTTATCTTTTAGTTTTTAAAACTTTGCACAGATCACATGCAGGTTTATTTGTGCATAACCATATATGTATTCAAAACCAAAGAGTAATTCAATGTTAAAGAGAAAAACAATTTGGTGACTTTTTTCAGTACATAGACTGCAGATATGTATATACCCTGATGAAATACGTATATATGGTTTGGGTAGTTTTTTGGTTCATTTATTTACATGGTAGATATTTAACATTTAACAAACAATGTAGCTGTCTATACACAAACAAATAAAATCCCCAGAAAGAGAAATTATTTAGGTATTTTTTTCCTTTATATATAGGATCTAGCAGGTTACAGAATAAGAAGCAAATGTTAAATAAGTGTTTATTGAGAGAACAGATGCTAACACGTGGGGTTCTTATTACCAGTGAACCATGTACATTCCTTTATCCTTTAAATAAACAAATACTTTTTAAGCCAAACACATTTTACTTATTGTGGGATACAGAAGTGAAATGCAGTCATGGCATCTAATAAAAGAGAAGGTATACCGTATGAGTGTAAGTATGTTACACAGCAGAACAGAGTACTTGCAACACATTGTGGAATGCATATCAGTTTGGATAATAAAAGATCTTTCCATTTGGGGGCATGAGGAGTTTTATTATTGAATTTTCCTAAAGAACAGAAATACATACATTAGCAGAGATGGAAGAAACATATGAATAACAGGTGAAAATAAAACGATGTGTGCAAGACACAGCAGCAGAAATTCAGGTGAATTGAATGGAAAAAAAGGAGAGAGAAACACCCTTCTGAGCTGGTTTCTCAGGTCTCTCAAAATAATCCAAGGACTGTAAGTGGGAGAATGGTCCTCTCCATTTACAAAGGGGCAACTGAGTTCTCAAGAGGAATTTACACAACTCACAAAACTCCTGTGAATGGATCCTATCAACAACACTGTGGAATTTATCTTGGAGTAGAGAGAAGGTATGATTTAATAACAAAGAATTTTTTAAGGTTTATTTAGAATATTTATTCTCTCAAAACATGACTCACATGCCAGCTTTAGGACAGCTAAAAATGCAGACTGTCAGGTCCTACCTGAGTATCAGAAACTTACAGAAGGCATGGAGGCAGGGGCAGACAGGAAATCTGGAATTTAAACAACCTGTGTGATGCCTTTCTAACATAAAGGATGAGACAAGCTAATTACTGAATTACTCAGTTTTTCAGATAAGGACTTAAAGTCTCTAACATTTCAAAAATTCTTATTTGCAAAATATAAAGACCACTGAGTGTTTTTATTTATTTTATTTTGCGATCAGATATTTATTTATTTTACTTTTTATTTTATTTTTTTCCTCATTTTTAATTTTTGCACAATGTATGCATTTTCATCTTGGTTATAGTCCCCATACAATTCCCACCTCCCATATTCCCACCCCCCCCTTATTCCCACCCCCTCTTCTACACCCACCTCCCCCTTAATGTGTTTCTGGTTTATAGGTTTATAGTTGCTTGTGATTTTGATTTTTACTTTATTATAATTAGTCTTTTTTCTGGTCCCTTATTTAGGTTTTCTATATTCCTGCTCCCCGAGTGTTTTTAAATTGCATTTCATTTTGCTTTTTAAATCAATAGGCGTATTAAACCAACCTTCAAGTCAGTTCTTGCCACAGTTTACTGAGCACGCATTGCCTTTGAGGTATAAAAATCTTGATCCGGAGCAAGCACAGAAAGAGTTTCTAAGCTCCAGTAGCCCCTTGGGCCAGCCTAGCTGGTCTACCTCAGCCATCTCAAACATCACAGAAACTCAATGCAAAACAAGGTTTAACCCACAAGGCTCATCAATTGTTTAATTTTGTGTTTCTGTTTTTGGAAGGGCTATTTTAGTGTCATGTTTCAAATGACCATTTTAAACTTTAACTCCTTGTAACTTGCTGTATATCCCAGACGAAACTTAGTAATAGTCTCTGGGCCTTGGATCTCCATACATTGGTGAAAAACATATTAGCAGCCTGGGAAACCACATAAACCAGAGGTAAGGATAAGAGAAAAAGGGAAAGGTTTTCATCTTCTTTAAAAAAAAGAATGAAAGAAAAGCTGACATCAACCCACTGTTTCCAACTCTACCATTGTGACTGTAACAAATGTAATACATACATATTCATGGTGGATTTTTTTTTTTTGTGATTATTTGATGGTCGTCAGGCGAGCTGAATCACGCTATTACAGCTTCAGCTGCCTATACACCGTGGGGATAGGGTGGGCGCCTGGAATACTGCCTTGTAATTACGAAGAGTGAGTTCGTGTAGTAATGCACATACTGTCTTATGAAGCATTGACTAATGTTTTGGATGACTTTATGGGGATTTTAGCCTTCTTTTTTTCTAATTCTCATTGGAAATACAAAATACAAAATGGAGGTATTGAATTACATTTTTTGATTTGTAGGATGGAAAGTATTTTCAAAGTCTGCTCTTATTCCTGGAAGTTTTCTGCCCCAATTTTAAACAAGCAATTGCAAAGCATTACTTTGGAATACTTCTAACCTTCATGCTTTAATAATAAATAAAAGTGTTGTATTGGTTTAAAGGAGAGGGAGAAAAAAAATTCCTTTTTACCATGATTCTGCATTAAAGAAGCAATTATAAAATTTTTTCCTACTTTAATGTTTTTTATTTTAACATTTATCTTTTTTTACATTTTTTTAGACAATATATACTTTCCCCCACCCCCTCAAATTAAGTTCCCATAGAATTTCCTTCCCCGAGGCACCCATGCACTATCACCACAATCCCCTGTGCTCCTCCCTCCCTCCCTCTCATCCCTCTCCTTCCTCCTCCCCTGCAGTATGTCTCTGGTTTATAACTGTCTGTTTTTGCTTTGTTGTGTTTTGTACTGTTATTATTTTTTTACACTGACGTCTTATTTGGGTCCCCTATATTCCTGTTATAGGTGAAACCATCGATATTTTTCTGTTTCCTTAAAGATGCAATTATAAATTTTTATTAAAATAATCTATTTCAACTTCAATTTTCCTGTTGAACTTTTATTCTGAAATGGAGCAGCACAGTTAAACCTGGATTTATATTGACTTGACTTATAAAATAGCCATATTCTGTAAAGTTTGATGCCATATGATACTGTCTTAACTTTTGCCACCACAGGCTTTTTCTTTTTTTCAGTGTTTCTTTTAGGATTACATGCTTTGTCTGAATTTGTTCTGAACATAGCTGATCCTGTTTGGCTTTATTTTTAAATCATTTTAATCTTATATTCCAACTTCCCGTAATTTTTTAAGATGAAGGCAGCAGAATGCAACTGCTTAGTGCACAATAATGAAGAAAATCTTGAGTTTTAAACAGGGATTTGCCATTTACTAGTATCATCAAATATTTATCAAAATCCTCTATGCCAAACATGGTTTTGTTGATAAGTATATAGATAGCCCTTATGGATTTTATAATTATGATAGAGGATTTACCAAATGAATTGCCAAATACAGTAGAATAAGGGTCATTCCAGGGCATAGAGGGGACCCTGGGAACATGTACAAAAGGAAACTAATCCAGATGTAAAGGCATGGGGAAAATTTCTTAGAAGAAGTGGCATTTCACCTGAGACACAACTGCAGACCAGAGCTTAGTGGGATAACATTTGTAAAGAGGAAGAGCATTTTGAGCAGAGAGAACACCAACCATAAAGCTAGGAGGCATGAAAAAATATGGGATGGGAACAGAAAAGAAAAATCAGTATCCTCAGGCAAAATGTATATATTGGAGTAGAATGGTGGTCACTACAGACTGATTGGAGTGTGAAATGGGGAGATGTTGATCAAGGGGTACAATATTTAAATTATGATAGATTAAATTATGATAGATTACGATAGATTAATTATGATAGATTAATTAATTCATATATTGTATTATATATTTGCAATTAGATGAGGGTAGATCCTGTGTTCTCACCACCAAATTAAAAAAGGAAAGAAAATGGTTACTATATGAGGTGACTGGTATGTTAAGTAGCTTTACTGTGGTGAATACTTCAAAAATTATCTTTATATGATCACCAAATTATGTACCTTAAATATATACAACTGTCAACTATACCTCAATAAAGTTGAACAAAAGAGTCTACATTGGGGGGAAGGAGGAAAAGTGAGAGAATTAGATAGAGTCAACCTCATGAGAAATAATGTAAATATTATATGAGTTTAATTTACTGCAAGAGCGCTCAAGAGACATTCAGTGGAAAGCTGACTGGAAAGCTGAATGTGGGAGGGAATGGAGAGGTATGCTACCAGAAGACCATTAAGAATAAGTCACATTAGGGGCCTCCCTGGTGGCGCAAGGGGTTAAACACCACACTGTGAAGCAATCCACAGGCTCTGCAGCACAAGTTCGATCCAAGGCCAGCCAGGGAGCAACCCACATGGTGAGGCACACCTCTCCTGTCTTGCCTGCTGCTCCCCTCAGCAGTGTATTTCAGTCAGTCTGCATGTTCTGTTCCCCACTCTGTCTCTGGTGAATCCTCTCACTCCCCTCCTGCACACACCTCTGGCCTGTATCCCAGTTCTTGTATGCATAAATACATAAATCTTAAAAAAATCAGATTGTTTTAAAAAAAAGAATAAGTCACATTAATTTGGGCAACAGTGATATAAATTTTGGAGGTGACAGTAAGAACACATAGAAGTGAATAAATTTAAATCTGTTTGGGAAATAGACTCATCACCAATGTGATCAGTTTTAGGAGACGGGAAAAGAAGAGAGCACCATAAGTCCAAGATGATACCCACTTTCCAGAACTGAACCATCAGATGGATGATTCTCCATTCATTGTAAGAGAACACATGGCAAAAGCATAGAGTGAAGAGTGCTCTTTTGGACATGCTGAAATTAGAAATATCTGCAGAAGCAGTAAAGGCATCTAATGGGCACAAAGATAAAACAGGTCTAGAAAAAAAAAGAGAGGAGGTGAAAGGGAGGGGTAGAGCAGAGGAAGAGGAGAGAGAGAGAACACATGTAAGTGCAGGAGGAACAGGGGAGACAGAGGGAGGGAAGGGGAGCAGAAGGGGGCAGAGGCTGAAGTGTGTGCTTGGTAGTTATCAGCAGACACTAATTGAGGTCCTAGAAGTGAGTGAGTTTGTTTTCCTGGAAAGATTGCCTACATTGAGAAAGAAAAGACCCAGAACAAGTATTGAAAATGCTAGTTAGATTCACTAAGTTTCAGATTTTGGTTATTGCAAGGATTAAGAATGAGGTTACACGGGAAACATTTAGGAAAGGTAGCTAGAGCACAGAAGAGTTCAATTATGTAAAGGTGAGTTTGGATGGACATGCTAGATCTGTCTTACTAAGTGAAGACCATTTATGCGTTTTTATTTTTTATTTTTTTTAAGATTTATTTTTTATTTTTATTTATTTATTTATTTATTTATTTATTTATTTATTTATTTATTTATTTATTTATACAAGCACGGGGTACAGTCAGAAGCGCAGGAGGGTGAGAGAATTCACCAGAGGCAGAGCGGGGAGCAGAGCAGGCAGAAGGACCGAAGTACACTGCTGAGGGGAGCAGCGGGCATGGCAGGAGAGATCTGCGCACCATGTGGGACCCTCCTCTGGTGGCTGGGGAGCAGCCGGGGATCGAACCGGCGCCGCAGAGGCCACAGGCAGCTTCGCAACCCAGCGCTCAACCGCTGCGCCAACGGGTGGCCCCCCATTTGTGTGTTTTTAATTCCAATTTTCCACTCTTCCTTATCCTTACTCTTCTAAGTAAGTACATACAAAAATGGGAATTTCATTTGCTTATTTAAAAATAGAATTTTTAATTTCTTTCTTTAGGTAGTCAGGTTTTGTACATTCAAAGCCTTGTACTTCTTTTTTTTTAGAAAAGCCTCTTTATACACTTATTTAATTTTTCCTTCAAGTTTCATTTCCACACATATCTTCTACTACAATTTTAATCTAGTTTTTGTGAGCTTTAGAAATGATTGTTTTCAAAACATGGGCTTTCCTTTCATGTATTAATTTAACATTGTTGAATGCTTTAAATACTGCAGTTTATCAAGATTAAACATGATGATCTTCCATTAAAAACAACAGCATTGGGCCTCCCTGGTGGTGCAGCGGTTGAGTGCTGGGTTGTGAAGCTGCCCGCAGCCTCTGCAGCGCCGGTTCGATCCCCGGCTGCTCCCCGGCCACCGGAGGAGGGTCCCACATGGTGCGCAGACCTCTCCTGCCGCCCGCTGCTCCCCTCAGCAGTGTACTTCGGTCCTTATGCCTGCTCTGCTCCCCGCTCTGGCTCTGGTGAATTCTCTCACCCTCCCGCGCTTCTGACTGTACCCACTGCTTGTATAAATAAATAAATAAATATAAATCTTAAAAAAAAAAACAAAAAAACAGCATTCTGGTACGAAATGAACACCTGGAAAACATCACTGAGTTTAATTCACAAAGGAGAGCATATACTGTGCATACATACACAAATCTTAGAGGCAGAAATAGAAAAAAATCACAAGCTTGTTTCAAAAATGAAGTTCTAAATTGTATGTTCAGAATCATTATTACTAATATATTAATATTTTATTAAATTTTAAGAGATAAAACACATTCTATGAAATGTACATATCACCTTGTACAAGTCATTTGATATCATTGTGCATTAACTTCTTTTCTCTAAATAAAGCCCCCTCCTATTATAACTTCCAATGCTATATATTTATTTTAAAATAATTTACTGACAACATAAAAATAAGAACAATGTAGAAGTGTCATGGGGCTGGTAACCATACATTCCTTGCACTTGTTCTATATGTTCTTGTTCTGCTCTTTTTATCTATCTTGAGGACAAAACTGAAAAACAGGCAGGCCTGGCTGAGACCAAGATGGAGGCAGAATTTAAAACAGCCACCATGGTAAAAGGCAGCACAATTACAGCTGTGACCCAGACTAAAGCTGAAAGAAAAGGGAGCATGAAAGCAGTTCTAGGAAATCCCCACCTTAAATATAAAGACTCATATATGATAAATCTAAAGGGGGGGAGAAATAATAATAATGTTAATTAAGACAAAGATGAAATCTAACACATTTAACTCAATAAACTCAACTAATTCATTTTTTTTTTTAAACCCCAGGCTTTCTACCTTGGTCTCCATGTTTTCTGCAGACTATTTTGGGGAATGAAATGTGTTCTATGTATGAGCGCTCAAACAAGTAAAAATATGTTATCTGTTATCTTGCAAAATATTTTCACTCCAAATTTTATATCTATATTCATCATACTAAATCTTATGAATTAATTATGATTCTTTTCTTTTATGGAGAAGAAAACTGAAATATAGCAAGGTTAAATAACTTATCTGAGGCCATAGAAAGCAGACTTCCTGGGACACATTTCTAGAAGCTCCTTATCAAAGCTGTTTTGGTTTAAAATCACCCACGGGCCCATAAATCAGGTAGGAAATGAAATAATTTGGTTAAATGCTTGACTCTGCACTGAATTGATGCCAGATATTTAGATACTTTATCAGGAAAGCTATTTCTTAAATCAAAATATTTTTGTCACTGGGAATTGTGTTGGAAATATGAAAAAAAAACTGTCTTCATCTTGAGGAAATGAGTGTATATTAGTTTTTCATGACTAGAAAAAATATGCTTCTAATTTAGTGAAAAAGATCTGTTTAATGTCATTACCACGGAGAATTAACTAACATTTTATGCAAGACTGGGAGAAAGGCAACAAGAAAACACACGCCCATTTACTAAGCCTTTTGTGGAATGACAGATGAAACATTTGTGGGAGGAACATTTACTCATTTGTAGAGAATGTGGATTCAAAATTAACAATGTAAAGAATCCTCTATTTGGAGGCACATTTTGCTGTGATGTGAAGTATGTTTTGATTCAGGTGTTAGATACAGACAAAGAAACACAATGCATAGTTGAATTTTTTCTTTCACCTCCTAGTCTTTTATTCTCACTGCTTTCCCAGCTAGTTTATCTTCTAAACTAGCACTATCTGTTATTTTTGCCTGCTCTACATCTAATTACTCTTATTTTGCAAAAATAAGAGAAACTGATTTTCACGTGGAAGCACCTGCTCTCTCTGCAAGTATTTTAGGTGAGGCTTCATGCACCTCACCCAAACCTGGGAATGTGTGAGTAACCAAAGCCTAAAAAATTAGTTAATCCCCTCTCTCAGCTATTGCTTTGAGAATGGACATAAGACTAGTTGATTAATCAGAGGAAAACTTGAGAATTTTTTTAAAGCTACTATTAAAAGAGATGCTCTTTTTATTCTGATTTGAACTAAATGCTATCTTGTCACTCCTAGAAATAAAGCTTATCTGAAAGTAAAACCAGAGGAAAACCAAAATTTAGATGAAGAGAGAAGGAAGGAGGTAGAGAAAGTGATTCCTGAACCCCTGGATACAGCTATGCCTGAAACACCCTTTCCTCAGTATTCAATGACAAGCACCAACACACTCCCAAATTTACTTAAATTAATCTGAGTTGATTTTCTGTCACTTTGAATTGATTGGTTCTGATTAATAACAATCTTTCTTTTTTAACCTATCTTAATTTTTTACTAATTTTTAAATATTTAGTTAAGAACAATTATTCCATTAGCTTACCTAGTAAGTCCACAGACCCTAAGCCCAGGACCTATTTCTCTTCTGGATTCTTAGACATTACCATTCATTTGGGTTAGTGACACCCCTTGCATTATTGATGACATTTGTATTCAATATTGCCTGTGCTTATCAGTCGTTTATTAATAAGGTGCTAGTTATCAAGTGACATTACTCAGTATCTCCACCTGAAGTCATTCCTAAGAATTTAAAGTTAAGCAACTAAGTTTTCTACAGATACATGTGCAAAAATCTAAGGGTAGTTCCTTTTGTCACACAAATATATAATTTGCCCTAGTAACATAAAGCATTGTAAGGACTCAGTCTTCCATCAACTTGACATAACTGATTCACAAGTAAGGAAATCACGTGGGCTCTCTAGAGCCTATGTGAAATTAATGAAGGCAGAGAGAACCGCCAATATACTAAGAAAATTACAATATACTAAGAAAAATCTTTGGGATTTCATATATATTTACATTGCTTAGATTTCACAATAACATTGTTAATTTAGTCTTATAATCTTTACTTTAAAAATGAGGAAACAAGCTTGAGAAGTTAATTTGTCTAAGATAAACAGTAGAAAATATATACTTAAGTTTCTGTAAATTTTATCTTTCTAATCTGACCACCTAGCACCATATCCAGTAAATAGGGGGCATTCATAAACTACTAGGGAAATGAATGAATGAATGAGCAAATGATAAGGCCAAAAGTAAAAGTTGACCTTTTCCGTTCCAAATCTCCATTAGACCATGCCACCTGCAAACAAGACCATAGACAAATAATTCCATATATCTACGTCTTTTGTTTTTAAATCCCATTGAATCACTTAGCATTGTTCATATGGAAAGACTGATATTTCTAAATTTTGACAGCATAATGCTGCTACAGAGATGAGCCATAGCAAATAAAGCATCCTGGGCCAAGAACTAAGACTTTTGAGGGCCTCCCCTGGTGATGCAGTGGTTGAGCACTGGGTTGTGAGGCTGCCTGCAGCCTCTGCAGCGCCAGTTCGATCCCCGGCCACCGGCGAGGGTCCCACAAAAAAAAAAAAAAAAAAAAGGAAAGAACTAAGACTTTTGAGGTGAAGAATAATTTAGATATAAATCCTATTTACTTAGCTCTGGGCCCTTGAAAAAATTACCTACATTTCAGATTACTCATTGATAAAATTAGGATAATGATTTTATCTTCCTTGTAAGATTATTATGAAGATTAAATAAAATGATCCCTAGCATAGCAGTTAGCACATAGTCATCTTCTGCTAGGGTTACTTACTATAAATGTTATTACTATAAATGTTATTATAAATGTTATTACTGTAATAACATTTTCTTTTGAAGTGTGAACCAATTTGCTCATAGCAACATATCTTAATAATGTATCATCTAGTAAATTTTTCAATTTTTTAACACTTAGGTGTGATTTAGACTATTAAGGAAAAAGAAATGTCACCTATTAGAGAACATATTCAGAAGTAAGCTCTCATAACTAAAAGTGACCTGGATATTACAAAGAAATCAAACTTTTAATATATAAGATACTTTCAACATAAAGAATGTAACAATCTCATGTCCACCTGGTTACCCTTATATAAATACATGCCATTAAATACCTTCATATCTCTCTCATTAGGCATTCCAATTAATTATCAGGTCTTTGCCATTACATCAAGTTTAATTTCTTCTCTCTCATCTTTGCTGCTAATTTACTAAAGCTTTCAACAACTCTAATCTGAGGGTTCTGCAGCAGCCCAGGTACAAGATTAAGGAGGCTTTAACTAGGGTGAGAATTGGATGTAATAAGAAGGAATTTGAATTTGAAGATCCTTTTAACTGTTGCGCAAACAGGCCCACTAATGGATTAGACATAGACCTCTAAGGGAAAGAGGAGAATCATGGAAGCCTCTGAAACTTTTGGTTGGGGCAACTGCTGACTGTGGTGCTGTTTCCTGAGATGTGAGTTGCTGTTGCAGGAGAAAGTCAAGCAACCAGGATTAAGTATATGGCATGTATAGAATATACACCTTTATGAATATTTTATGTAGAATATATATACAAATTAAGAAATTGTGCCCAGTAACTAATTCCTATGTGTTTTTTCAAGTTCTGTGCCTTTGAACTTTTCTCTTTACCTGGAATTACCTGTTCCAACCTAACCCACCCTTAATTGGACAAATTGCAACTATTGCAACTCAAGAGGAGGCTTCCCTAGGTAAAATTAGACTTACCTTCCTCTATGCCTCATTGCAACTTTGTACTGTTTATGAAATCCCTATCATGAATCAAACATCGCACAAATCACTGGGTTTACAAAGATGTATGGCACCTGCTCTCAAAGAGCTTACAATCTAGCTGGGGTGGAAGAACACACCCACAAACTATTCAATATAATGAGTATAGATTATGTATCGTGCGTGTGTGAAACTAGAGAGGAGAGCATGGTGGATAGTCAGACAAGGCACTGATATGTACTGTGTATTTGTCATGTGTAAAGTACTTTAATTGTGTGATTTCATTCAATCATCACAACAGTCCTATAAGTCAGGCCTAAGTGTTTAAGCACTAGCCCAACGTTATATAGCTTTCATGTGACAAAACTAGTTTAGAAATGAACCCCTAGCTCCTAGGCCATTTCTCTGCCAAACCAAATTCAGAAAAAGCTTTTTTTTTTATATACAAGAACTAGGGTATAGGCCAAATGCGTGGGAGGGTGAGAGGATTCACTAGAGACAGAGCGGGAAACAGAACAGGCAAACTGATGAAATACACTGCTGAGGGGAGCAGCGGGTGAGACAGGAGATATCTGCTCACCATGTAGGTTGCTCCAAGGCCAGAGGGGATCGAACCTGCACTGCAGAGGCTGCAGACAGCTTCACAGCATTGTGCTTAGCTGCCTGTGCCACCAGGGAAGCACTTAGAAAAAGCTTTATAGGGAGAATAAACTTGAGCTGAAACCATGGCCAAAGGCCACTCCCAGTTGAGGAAGCTGTGCATGCACAGACACCAAGGGATGGTGGAATTAGAAGCAGTGTCCTTCAGAGAAAGAGAACCAGGGGAGGTCTGACACATTATCCCATAGGCAATGGGTAGGTTGCAAATGAAGTGTTTTAAACAGAGAAATGGTAGAATCAGAGATTACTCCAAATATTTTGCCTAGAACCCAAAAGATGCATTAGGAATTTAGGGCTAAATCTCAGTACATACTTATATTACAGCATTTATTAGCATGTATAATTATTTTCTATTGCATATTTATCCCCTCCTCTAGAGTTTGAACTTTAGCTGAATTCCATTCCATTCCTTGCATATTGTATGGTGTGTGTGTGTGTGTGTGTGTGTGTGTGTGAGAGAGAGAGAGAGAAAGAGAGAGAATGCATGCATGCATGTGTGGTACTATCTTTAGTTTAACATCATTTATTTTAGTGTTTTTCATGCCTCACGAAGGGTCTGGCAAATGGGAGCATTGCCTAGTAGTAGCTGAATGAATGAGAGAAATAAAAATGGATAAAGGTGGCCAGGGGTTGGGGTGGGCGAGATTATAATTTATGATCTCCTACCAAAAACTCTATCATTTCTATGCTTAGTTTCATTACCTTTCATAAAAAATTTAAGAAGCTCCATATAAGTAATAACTGATAACACAATATTTTGTGAAAAAATAAATATATTACTACTTTCAAAGACATGCAATGATCCATTATCTTTTTTGACATCATGAAGAAATAGTCAATATAAGCCTAGCACTGCAGTATTTTTTGTCATGGAGAGTCTTAGATACATAATGTATAACATACATTTCTTTTTTTTTTTTCTGATTTAATTCTTTTATTTAAAACCCATAAAGATAAATGTCACCTTTGTTTTCAGTATGACATGGAACCCAAAGGACGCACTGGGAATTTAGAGCTAAATCTAAGTACATATGGGGAGTTATATTAGGATTGTTGGTTTGCAAACAATTGGAAACGTTGAAGGGGCTATTAAGCCCCTTCTTCATGGTCAGAAGAAGCTCTGGGCACTGCACTGCAGGGGGTGGGGGAACAACTCATCACCAGTGGGAGGCCATTGTATTTGACAGTTTCACCAAATTAGAATAAGAATTAGGATAAAATTAAAACTAGATAGCACATAGGGCCAGGTACATTTCCAAGATATTTGTGTGTATTTTCTCATTTAATCTTTCAGCAAGTCTGTGAGAGAGGTGCTGTTTTATCTCCATTTTGTAGATAAGGAAGTTAAGTAATTTGCCCAGATCATTTGATTTGATTTGAACCCAAGTTATCTGACAGCAAAGTTATTAGATTAACCATAATGCTACATGGCTTCTGAATCTACATGCACTAGAGGAGTTTAGGAACTCCAGTGATTACTTTGTGGGAACATAAAGGAAGGAATGCTGGGCTGTCAAATCCATAAATCTCGATCACAGAAAGCACTTGAGGTAGAAGTCACACCTCAGGGCAGGTTCACTGTGTACGCTTCAAGATCTGGTATTGGAGCAGTGTATGACTTCTGAGACTTTAGCTGCCATGGCAGCCAAGTGATGGGCTTAGTAATTTAAATCTAAATTTCATTTGTTTCTGTGACAGCGGATAAGCCCAGCTAAGTAAAGATAAGAATTTTCACAGTTTTTGACTTTTGGTAGAAAAACAACACAGTTGTAAGCATGAAGCTGCTTTACATTTTAGAAAAAAAACATACTATAGAAATAGAAAATGTGTTTTCCCTTAATTTGTCTTAAAAAAAAGTCATTACAGTCAGAACTTGCATTTGTATACTCCCACATGCTGCACTGCTTGATAAGCCACTTCTAATGGAGTCATCCTTAGGGCATAAAGTTTTTTTGTGGTTTTTCTTTTCTTATGAGTCACTTTTACTAGACTTTGCACCAACTTCAAGCTAGTAGGTGTATACAGATAATCCCTGAATTACAATGGTTTGACTTTTTTCTTTCTTTCTTTTTTTTTACTTTATTGTGGTTTAAAAGTGACATTGAATTCAGTAGAAACTATCCTTTGAATTGTGAAGTTTGATCTTCAGGACTACTGATAAGTGGTTTGACACACATGATGCTGGGAGGCAACGGAGAGCCAAAGCTCCCAGTTGGCCACTCAATCAGTAGGCTTAACAACTTATATGCCACAGCGTGCTCTACTGTGGGCTGTGCACGTGTATTATGAAAACCCATAAAACATTTTACTTTTAGTACAAAAAATTATAAGAGGTATTGAATACTTTATTATAAAATAGACTTTTAGATGAATGTGTTAGATGAATGTGTCTAAATTAATGCAAGTGTTCCAAGTTGTCTAAGGTGGGCTGGGCTAAGTTATGACGTACAGCATGTTAGGTGTATTAAATATACTTTTGATTTGCAATATTTTCAATTAATGATGGGTGTATTAGGATGTAACCCTACTATAAGTGGAGGAAGATCTGTAGTTGAAAAGTTTGCTAGTTTGTATATGCCCGAGAATAAACATGAGTTATAGGGCTGAGAAGCTAACTGCTCTGTAGTCAGTTATCTGATTATCAGTTTCAAATAATTTGAGAAAATAGTGAGGAATTATAAAATAAAAATCAGCCCTATGCCAATAATCTTTATTTCCCTACCCTAAATCTTTTCATCATTATTTGAGGCTAGGATCTCTGATTAGAAGATCAGAGGTGTTATGAAGCCAGTAGGGGTTTGCTGATGCTTGGCTAAGTAGCTCACATCAAAGGGCTGTCACATTATCAACATGCATAACACAAAGAATCACAGACTTCTGGAATGAACTCTTCAAGTTACCCATTTATGGAACCTTTGTTTCACCTCTTTACCTAAGGTCATTTTTCCATATTTATTGAATCAACCAAACTTTGGGCAAAATTGAAGGGTCTTCCTAACTCCCACTTAATCTATTAACATTGTTATATAATGACCCAATGAAATCCTCAAAATATTCCCAACACACAAATACAACATCAACATTTCTTAAACTAGGGTTTTTAAAGTCAAGATTATGTTTTTGAAGTATATTAGTGACCTTCTTTCAGCTTACCAGGGAAACACTGAGTATAAGAAATCAATAAAACCACTATATTAGAAAATTAGAACATCATATTCAAGATCTTTGAAAATTCAGGTTATTATTCATATATATATGTAGTGAAATACATACATATGATCATATATGATAAAATAAAAAGATCACAAATTTGGAGTCAAATAGACCTGAATTCAAGAATCCTGGTTCTGCCACCTAGACCCAGGAAAAACTATTTTACTTCTTGAGATCTTCACTGGAAATAATGGGAAAATAATAAAAGTAGTTAAAAATATTCAGCAATTACTATTATGTGTGAGATCATGAATTTGTTTTTGAGTCATAATCTCATTTAATTCTCAAAGCAACTGCATTCAAGAAACAATATTACCCCTCTTTCTCAGATGAGGTAACTGAGATAAGAGAAAGTTGAGTAATTTGCTCAAGATCATAAAACCAATAATTATGTTCTTACCACTGTTCTACACTGTCTATTCTGCAGCCTTTACATAATGATGGAAATCAATGTATATGAAGCATTTAGAATAGGGCCTAATCCATAATATGGCATAATAAATTTTAGGTAATACTATTAATTAATAAACATCAGATAAATACCAGCAATGTTTAGCTTTATTAACTGATATATGATTGTGGCTTTCTAGTTGTCAAGATGAAATGGCTGGTTATAAACATTTTACAGATTCACAAATATTTACTGAGCTCCTATGATGTGACTGGGATTTTACTCACCACTGTGGCCCATGGAAATGGGCCTGATTTCTGCCCTCACAGGTTTACAATGCACAGGCAGCTGGAGTGGATTAAAGGCCACTGAGAATTATAATGGCCTCTTAAACTGGAATCAAAAGTGCCAATGATTGAGAATGGCAGCGAGTCTTAGCAAGCAATGTCAACAAAAGGAATGCAGTCACTGCCATCCATCTTTTTAGTTTGACTATTTCTAAGGTTAAAAAAAACCTTTCTGCAGATTCCACAAATACCCATGTATCATTTTCATTTTTATTCAGTCTGCATATATGTAAGTTTTCTTAGGAATTTGGCATTATAGGTTTAATTCTGGGCTCTTTAGATCAAAGCATGTGCATCTCAACCTATTTTGAAACCTATCTATACAGGATTCTTGTCTACGATGTGAAAACAATAACCAAAACTAAAAATCTCTCCAAGACACCATTATCATAGCTTTTCACTAGTCATGTATGTTTTTTCTATTTCTCCAGCAAGTTCTCTTTCATGTCAGAGAGATCCCAAAAGCTAAATCTGTACTTTGGCAGGCTAACTATCATATTGCTTCTCTCCTCTTTTTCTCTTTGTTATTCCACCACCAATTATGCAGTCCACAAGGGATTCTACCATGTGAGGGTCTGTTACCCAGAGATCAAGTAATGCAGCAGCTGTTTATTTGCAAATACAGAATGTGATGAACACATGGTACAGAAAGATGGTTTTTTATGTTGATATCCTCTAATTTGCATAGATTATCCAGTATCCTTTTTCATTTTCTCAATTCTGCAGATATGGTAAATAGTCTTTTTATTTCCCACTGAACTGCACTGAAATAGAAATGACTGGAATGTCACCATGTGTCTGATAGTGAAGGCCCCTGGCACAAAAAGCATCTCAAGCTTTTAATAATAATAGTGATAACATTAATCATCATAGTAGCAAAATGGAAGCAGATAAAAGTTCTTACTATGTGCCAGGCACTGCCTTGGGGACTTGACATGTCTTATCCCATTTAATATTCATAAGAACCCATGATATTGACAAATGTTATCTCCTTTATTGATAAGAAAGCTAAGGGTACAGAGTTTGTTACATGTCAAAAGTCACAAAGCTACTAGGTGGCACAGCAGTGACTTTTTTTTTTTAAAAAAAAGATTTTATTTACTTATTTTTGCATAAAACTTGCATATTAGCCAGAGGTGTGGGGGATGAGAGGGTTCACCAGAGACAAAGTAGGGAACAGAACAGGTGGATTTACTGAAATACACTACTGAGGGGAGCAGCGGGCGAGACAGGAGAGGTATGCTGTGCCATGTGGGTTAGCTCCCTGGTCTGGGATCAAACTCAGGTAATAGCATTGGTAACACTGAGACTCAACCCCTATGCCATCAGGGAGGCCGTGATTTAAAGCAGTACTTTAAAGCCAGACTTGCCCTAGTTTGTTCTCCTCTCACTTCACCCTGAGAATAAGGAGGAAGAGTCAAGCAGGATGAAAGGCAGGGGGATGAGTGGGCTAAATGTTCTTAATCATTGCTCATTCATTGATCACATATTGAGTGCCTGGGAATGACTGGCCATTTTGTCTACTCATAATAAGTTCTTTGCCCTAGCGAGGCATGTTTGACTAGGACAGGTAGAATACCTAACAAACAACTACAGTGCTCACCCTATAAGGGCAGTAATCAATACGTGCCCAAGTGTAGATGGCCCAGCGAGGGTGGGACCCTGGCATGGGGAGTTGGAGACAACTTCCCAGGTAAGGTCCTTTGGGGCATTAAGTAACCAATACATGAGAGTTCTCAGGCTAAGTGGAAAGCTTAGAGCAGATGGCGGTCAAAGCAGGAACAGCATCACAGAACTGTGGCAAGAGGAGTTTCACAAGTGCTTCAGAGGACACCTGGTAAAGACTGTGGGAATAAGAGCAAAGGGGCAGGCAGCTTTGACAGCCTATTAGGATGGGGCATTAAAGACAGGGAGAAAGGAACAGGGAGGTGTTATACATGGGGAGGAGACCACTGAGGAAATATGGGACTGCACAAGCCCACATGGTCTGCTGGTGCAAATGACCTTTCTATATAACATACCATGTGAGGTCATCATAAAATCCATTCAATAGTTAGAGCTGGCTTTTCAGATCATTTTTATAATTAATGTGGGTTTTAATAGTGGGCTGCCAAAGAGGTAAGTTTTGATGGAAAGAAGATTGATTGTTACAAAGGTACCAGTGAGTCTCAATCAGACCCTTGGGATCCAAAGAAAGGAGGGTATGAGAAGAGAACTAGTGGCTGGGGCAGAGAGAGAGAGAAGGCATTTGTGAGCTGGAAACAGCTGCTGAAATGCAAGGCAGGCAGCATGGAGACATATGGACCATTCAATAGTGTCTACACCTGATAGCAGGCATAAGGCTGATGTGTGGGGCGAGGAGACAAGATGATAGCATCATTACTTCTGTGTTAAAAATTAATCAAGTGGTTCAAGTGAAGTGGGGGAAACCCACTGAATTGGTTAGACATCAATCACTGCAACATAGATTGAGAAAACATTTTGATAAAAAGCCACAGTTAAATATTATCAGGATTTGGGACCCCATTTTATTGCTCCTTAGATTGACATATTTTATGTTAGGTGGGATAATGTATAGTGCCAGTCAAGCTTTTCTTGATCTTGTTGCTTCATGGTTAACTAGACTACAACATGTTTTTAAACTGTCAGATCTGAAATATGCTGGTAAGCTCTACTTTTAGATAAGAAATTGGATTTCAAGAAAAGGAAATTTTATAGCTTGTTTGTCTAGAAATTTTTGTCAATAATACAGCTGTATTGTGTACTAAGAGCATAGCAGCAAAATAAGCTCAATAAGCTCTGATTTGGTATTCTACAGAACAAAATTTGTAGTGGAGTAAAGAAGTTAAAAGATATTGCTTATGACAGCTTATAATTGGACTTTTTGAAAGCATCATTTAAACTATAGTTCCTTTGACAGAACAATTTTCCTTCTGGTTTCCCTAAATCTCTCTCTCTCAATAAATGATCATTCCAGAAAGGTAAGGCCAGGAGACATAGATAGTCTAACAATGCATGCATCCAGGTAACCATCTTAAAGTATAGGAGCAACTCCCAAGATCTTTACGAAGTTCAGTGTGAGGAGGCTAGACCATGGTGTCACACAGACCTAGGTTCAAATCTCAAATCTTTATCTTATTAACTCAAAGCACTTGGTCCAATGTTTGGCACACCATAGATATTCAACAATCAGAATCTGCTATTACTTTAAAATTTATTTAAAGCATAAGGAGAAAAATCCAGAGCCAAAATAAGATGGTCCTACATTTCAAAGACATAGACTCCATCTTCCTCTTTCAACTACCTCTTTCAACTTCTCATAATATCTGGTGCCATGAACTTGCCTAAAACTCTTACTTGCACAAAAATTGACATTTTAAGCATCAATTTCTTGGGTTCTCCTCTCCCTTCCACATTATTCTTGTAAAAGTGATTTAAAAGGTAAAAGTTGAATAAACAGAAACTTGATTTTTGGTCTTACCATTTTTGTCTGCTCTCCTCAGTATCTGGAAAGAAAAAGGAAAAATTTTATCACCATTTTTATATGCATTGCAGTGAACATTATACTCATAACTTACTCATTATTAAATAAAAGAAGTACCTATTGTAAGTAAATATCATCCAATTTGAGATCTTTCATCATAATAGTCAAAAACTGAAAACAACCCAAATGTCCATTAACAAGTGAATGGACAAACAAGCTGTGGTATGTGCATACAATGGAATACTACTGAGCAAGAAACAGGAATGAACTCTTGCTGCATATATTATCTTGGATGGAATTCAAAGTAATCATGTTGAGTAAAAAAATTGGACACAAGAGAATACCTATTGTATGAATCCATTATATAAAATTCTAGAAAATGCAACACATCTATAGATGACTAAGAGCAGATTAAGGGTTGCTTAGTAATGAGCAGGTTAAGGATTGCTGGATTTATATGGGAGCATGAGGAAACTTTTGGGGGATGTAGATATATTTATCATCTGATAATGATAATGGTCTAATAAATGTATACATATGTAACAAGTCACCAACTTTTCATTTAAATATGCACAATTTAAGTCAATGATATCTCACTGAAACTGGGAATAAAGAGAAACAACAAAGAAAAATAAAGTGTTGGCAAATTGGCATTCATGGGTCTACAGTATATCTTTACTTCTATGCATCAATTATTTTATTGGGGGCCTACTTTTAATTCTCTTTGATGGATACAAATGGTTTAACGTTGGGAAAGAGTTCCAATTTTCTCCTGGGAGGCCAATCTTTCCTCTACTCTTGGCCCATACACTCCAGGGTTGGGCAGAGTATTCAGGTGTCGCCAATTGGAAGTCACATCCTTCCCACTATGGTGACTGCTTAAGCATGAGCACAGTAAGGCCAGTGAATGATGGGTCATGTTGGCTTGACTTATCAAGAGAGACATGCTTTCTCCTCTGCTGACTCTGAACCTGGTAAGACACAGGTCAGGAGCTGCTGTCTACTTTTTTGTTATCATACATGTCATGGGTTGAAATGTACCAAAGTTCTAACCACCAGAACTGTGAATGTGACCCAAATGAGAAAAAGGTCCTTTGTTGATATACTCAAGTTAAAATGAGGGCTTCCTGGACTGGACCCTAAATCAAGGACCAGTGACTTATCAGGAGAGAGGCAATGATGTAGAGACAAGAGTAGAAGGTGCTATGATGAGGCAGGCATTGGAGTGATGAAGCTACAACTCAAAGAACATCAAGGACTGACAGGCACCACCAGATCCTAGGAGAGAGGCTTGGGACGGCTTCTCCCCAGAGTCACCAGAGGGAGCATGTTCCTGCCCATGCCTTAATTTTCCCCCTTGAGTCTCCAGAACTGAGAGCATAAAGCTTTGTTGTATAAACCACTCTTTGTACCATACTGTTATAACAGCCCAGAAAACAACATCTGACAACCTGTAAATAAATAGCAGTGCCCCAGAGACTGAGAGAAACTGGATCCTGATGACTCTCTAAGCCCCAGAAGAAGTGATGTTGACAAGATGATCTCTGCTTCTTATTTCAGGAAACAATGATTTGTTACTTTTTATAATTTAAGTTAGTTTGAGGTTTTTGGTTTGTTTGTTTTTTTTTTCTTCTTTTACTAAGATGCAATGAGCCCTTACTAAAAGAAAAACAAATCTGGATACTATAATACACAGTTATGTTATATATAGCACCAAAGAAAATGTCCCTATGCCATATTACAAAGACAACCTTTACTCACGGGAAAGGGGTACTTAAGGATCATTATTCCTTAGCAATATGCAGTGATGGGTAAATACCAGAGCTACTCTTTTTTTTAGTTTTTAATTATACAAGCACTGGGTACAGTCAGAAGCACGGGAGGGTGAGAGAATTCACCAGAGCCAGAGTGGGGAACAGAACAGGCAGACCGATGAAATACACTACTGAGGGGAGCAGCGGGCGTGGCAGGAGAGGTCTGCATGCCATGTGGGACCCTGGCCTGGCGGCCAGGGATCGAACCAACACTGCAGAGGCTGCGGGCAGCTCACAGCCCAGCGCTCAACCGCTGTGCCACCAGGGGAGGCCCACCAGAGCTAATCTTATAATTTAGGTCATCATTTCTTGGTGGCCAGCTTAAAACATGAGCAAGAGTTTTTAATTATCAAAGTGTCTGCCTTATTGTTCTTTACATAGAAACATTACCCTCCTTTCCTTCTGTTCATGCCATAGAGATGAATAACAGATGGATCTAATTATTATTACAATGAGTTTTATCAAAAAATGCTAATATTATTACTAAAAGTGTCACCCATTAAAAATTTCCAACATTAGATATGTATGCCCCTGACTTGCATACATAAGTTGATCCCCCTTTTTTTAAAGCTAAATTTATTTAATTATTAGAGGAGAATAGTTTTCAATAGTAAGAGCTTCTGTGCTTAGAGCATAATGAGGTACAAATTCTTTTTATAACACAAAGTTAATTTCTGGTAGGGGTTTGAGGTATCCATCTCACCATTGTAAACATCTTCTTCGCTGATACTAGAAAACCCCTGCTGAGAGTCAGGGAGACTATTTCTTAGCTTTGATGTGCTCTAAGCTTCTATTTCAAGCTCTGTTGTGTCCTTATGAGTTTGAAGTGACCAGAATAGGAATAACTACACACCAGAGACTTGGGACCAGGACTTCTGTCATTTCACCTTACAAAGAGCAATCTTAAATAACATTCAGCCTTTTAGAGATCAAATTAAGACAGAAGCTTTTGTTGGTAAGGCAATTCTTTGGAATTAAATATGAACAGAGCTATCTATGATGCAAATTTGCTTTTGATCTCACAGACTAATAAAAAATGTACTGTAGATGACAACCGAATTCATTACACTCACTACCATAGCAATTTGGGTCAACAAATCTTACTGGTTGCTCTCACAAGATACACAGTAAATAGATTAAGTATTAAAACTTAATGTGGGTGATACATGTTTTGCAGCAATTTTAGGATTTTTCAATAGCATCCTTTCCCCAAAAAGATTCTCTTTGAAAGGCTTAACTGAAATTCTTCATTTCACACTTGCAGTTACTGAAAACACTTGTTTAATGGAAATGTTATCTTGGAGTCATAAAACATTGACACAATTACCATTCACTGAACTAATATTTGCTAAGTACCTCCTCCCATGTTCCAGGTTAAAATTAGAGACTGCAAGGATCTCCCCCTTGGTGCAGGGATTAAAGTCTCAGCACTATCAAGCTAAACTATCTGCAACCTCTGCAGCATTAATTCAATCCCTGGCCAGAGAGCTAACCCACATGGTACAGCAAACCTCTCCAGGCAAGCCTCCTGCTCCCCTCGGCAGTATATTTCAGTAGATCTGCCTGTTCTGCTTCCCGCTCTGTCTCTGGTGAAGCCTCTCAACCTCCACCAGTTCTTGTATGCATAATATATAAAAATAAATCTTTAACAAAAATTAGAAACCAAGAAAGCTGGTCAGTGTCAGAGAAGACTCCTGAGAAACTGCGGCAGGGGTGTTGGGTCTCATCTGGAACCTGGAGTACTGTTCAGACGGGAAGACAGTGAGCCTTACTGTGTGGGCCTGCATATCCAGTAGGTAGTTCTGTTACCAAGACACTCAACACCATGAAATAGATGCAGGAAGTGGACACTAAAGGATGGGTGGAGAAAAATGAACAGCACATACCCTTCTCAACTTTGCGTGGTATAAGCATAGTGCAGGAAAACAATTTTTAACGTATGAATACAGTAAACTGAAGTTTTCCTTATTTCTGTTGGTTCCAGAAACTAGTAGAGTAAGACATGTTTTGCCAATTAGGGTCGATCATAATGGGGTTCACTGTCATTCTCCCAACTGGACAATCTCAAATAATCAATGGTACATGTTGATTAATCTGTATAAATTATCCATTGGGTGAGACAGGAGGTGTGCAGTTGTGACAGAATTCAGGCACAGAACCACTGCTCCTGAACAGTTGTTTGTGCTCTCTCAGCCCTGCATCTCTGCTCTCATATCGATGAATATGTACAAAGCTTCAGAATGAAGTATCTGCAAGGAAAAACAGTAATTCATCTTCAGGAAACCCCTGACTGGCCAGGTACTTTGTCTTTTGTTAGGAGTGTTTGTGGTTGGTAAAGTCATCTCTTCCCTTCACAACTTTCTGGGTCCTACTTCTGCTTCACAGTTCCTTCCCAGTTAAAAATTAAAGAGAAATCACTTGGAAGAAGAAAGTGGCGGCATGTGGGTGAAGTCGCATCTAACTTTACCCAGGACTTTTGTTGCTTTGGGGACGAGTTTACTTTTCCCTTTGCATAGTAGCAGGGTTGATTCATGTAATGACTCAAAAGAGAGCCCACATCTATATGAACTCATATTCTAAACTAGAGTTTATTCTCTCTTATCTGGAGTGTATCAACCCGTGAAAACATAGTACACTGGTGTAAGAAGAAAAATAATTGTCATCCTTCCAGTCTTTCCTGGGTGCTGCATGCTGTGCCTAGTCCAGTCCCCCCTGTGGCTAGGAGGGGCCCTGAGCAAAAGTGCTGCACCAGCTCAGTGTGTGGCATGCCTTGGTACCAGTGCTGGGTTTTCTAAGTCCCCAGCAAGTATGCAAGAGTATTTATGATGAACTGACATTTAATTCTGCCATTTTTTTTGAAAGATAATCATACA
This sequence comes from Talpa europaea, assembly GCF_964194135.1. Classification (NCBI taxonomy): domain Eukaryota; kingdom Metazoa; phylum Chordata; class Mammalia; order Eulipotyphla; family Talpidae; genus Talpa; species Talpa europaea. The sequence goes on from NC_140069.1 coordinate 35,043,321, forward strand.
AAGTAGATTTATAAACAAAGAGCTCCTACATTAGACCATGAATTTGGCTACTTTTATTTATGCATTCAACACGGATCACACAGTTACCAACAGTGCAAAATGATATAGCTTATTTCCTTACTCCCCACTCAGATGCCTACCCTATGAACTCTTACTTCATAGCACCCTTTAGAATTAAGTATCATTCTCATTATTATTGCTTACTTGGAGATAAGGACAATAAAGCAAAAGTCAATAGTTGTAGTAAATCTCTCTGCTTTTCTGATCTATGACTAGTCCCTAATCAGCTGAGCACATCAGACCATGCTATTAACAGTGTCCTCAAAAGCAATTTAAATAATTCTTAGAAGATTGATTATTCCTGTGGTATTTGAAATGTAAACATTGGAAACCAAAGGATTATTTTCATATCTGGAAATTAGTCTCTGTGATATAGAAGTCTTTAATTGGTTTCATTCTCTTCCTCTTTGGAATAAGAAATATCTATTACCTATTTATTAGAAGCTGAATAGAATTCAAAAAGCAATCTTTCTTAGCAGTGCTACTAGAATATATTAAAACTAATAAAACTATGTATTTATATTTCACATTTTATTTCTGCTAAAAGCAACATGATCCAGAAATGAATAATTCAAAACCTCCAAGTAACAAATCTTTTTCATGTCACATATTTCACCAGAATGCTAGAATTTTCACAAAATATCTCAAAGAAAAGTGTAAACAAAATCTTTTCTATCTGAGACAAAATCCAGTGGCAGCCTTTTCTTTTTTTTGGTAGACTAGCATTTTACTGACAAACAAGCATGTCAACACCTCTCTTGTAAAATCTGTCTCATATTTTTATTTTTAAATTCTAAAAATAGATATAAGAAGGCAAGAGTGTCCTAGTCACAGAGTGCAAGTCTTTTCAGGATAGGGACCTGATGGTATTTATTGATGAAACTTGGGAATAATGATGCCTATATAATAGTAAGCGAGATTTTCATCTACTTTCTTTTGTTTTTAAATAACAGTTTGAACACTTGGGCCAAGGTTGGTGTATGTGTCTGGGAGGATGGCTTTCCATTTACACAGCTTCAGTCCATTCCTCTCCACAGTATCCCCATGATTTGCTGTTTTATATAAAAAAAGAAAAATCACAGAAAGCACTTATCAGAATGACTGGAGGTCAGAATGACTGGAGGACCCTCTTGCCTTCTTCGAATCAACCTCGTGGCAGCTTAGCCATCAACCACATAACTGACATGATTTTCAAGGGCCCTGATCTCTCTGTCCCTGAAGATTTTCTTCTCAAGAGTGCTGTGGTACCTTCTCCTTCCTCCCTGTTTAGTTGTTAAGTCCCTTGAGGGATTTTTGGTCCTGAGTGGCAGGACGTAAAAGGAATATATCATCAGCCAGTTAAACCATTAGCACCAATAACATCATCTAAAGGACCAAGCCAAGCTGAGATGAGTGCTCCTGAATAAAGTATTTAAGTCTGCTGAGTGAAGGCAAAGGAATCAGATACTTCTGTTTCTGTGGGAAGAAGACCGTCAACTCAGAATGCCTGGATCCCAACAAGAGCTGCACAGTGATGAGGAGAGAAGGCTGTCAGGAGACACGCTGGAGTCTGAGCCATATCTCTAGATTTAGATTAGGTTTAATTATTGATAGGGGTTTCGCTCCCAATTTAAAAAAATCAGCGAATGCACCCAAACTTGGGAGGACCCCTCCCCCCTCCCCCCTTCTCTTCATTATCTCTGCCTCACCATTATGATACTAATAATTGGATTGCCTCATATTTTCATCTCTCCACAAATAAATGCATTTGTCCTCTGGTGCCCTTATCTCAATTTTAATAAGAAATGATAACTCCAAGAAGGGTAGAGGAAAGAGCACTCAGCACTCCTCAATCCCTGTCCATTTTTCTATCATGTCTTAACAAGCAGTGGCCAGAATTGTCCCCAAAGAGCCAGAAACTACCTGAGGGAATATTGTGAATGTGCCCAGCAGGCAAGTGAGAGCTAACACTAAACCTACAGACAGAGAAATGAGGTAGGCAGCAGGGTGAAAAATGAGAGAACAGGAGCAGCGGAAAAGGAGAGTAAAGCAAAATTGACAATTAAAAAAAAATAATAAAACCACAACATGAAGACAGAAAAATATAGAGAAAGGAAAAGAAAGATCGATCTCCCTATCAGTGAAAAGGAAGGAGTCGATATCTGAGCCAAGGAAAGGACCACAGAACAGCCAAAAGCTAAAACTGAGGAAGATAATCACAGTAATTACAGCTTGCAGGGGGTACGAGGAAGGAATAACAGGGAAGAAAAAGAGAAGCAGGGAGGGGGCTGTGAAAAAGAATCATCCTGAACAAGATCTTGGCGACCACTGTAAAAAGAAAAACAAGTGTGATTTTAAAGTAATTTGTTTTCTGCAGCGGCTGGGGGCGGATGGCCGGCACTGCCATCGCAAACCCTTGCCTTGGTCTCCTTTCAGCCTCAGGGAGGTTCGGGGCTGCAGCAGGCACATTAGAATGAGTTGGGACAATGCACCCCCTCCCTTCGCCCCTTTCAGAAAACCTATTCCCTCAGGCAACGACTGTTGTATTCGCAAATCTATTCTCTCTGGAAACCCAAGGTTTTGGGAGAAACAGAACTTTTAGGATTTGTTAAAGGTTATTAACCCCAAGCTGAAGGTGTGGGACAGCCCTTTTTACAAGTGGAGCGCTGTCCTCTCTCTGGCATTTGCTTTGGTGGTTTTCCCTCTCAGGGGGAGAGAGAGATGAGGAAGGGGTCGTCCTCGCCAGTGTTGCAGAGGCAAAACCCTGGCTGATCAGCACTTAGGTAGCTCCTCCTCCTACCGACCCAACTCTTTCCCTCTATACTCACGTCGAGGAAGATCGACATGCCCTTGGACAGCTGCAGAGCAGAGCTGAGCTCTTCCGAGGAGTTGGTGGAGGACGGCGATGTCTCCTGGGAATCCTCCATCCTCGCGAGCCCGGATCAGCGCGGGTCGGAGCTGGCCAGGCAGTGGCACAGGCTTAGCCAGGGCGCGGCTGCACCGCTGCTCTCCACGCTGCCAGCGCTGCGGGTCTTGGAAGCCCAGCAGCTGCTCTGCGCCCTCCCTCCCCACTCTCCTGCTCGCGCGCTCTCCTCTCTCCAGTCTCCGGCCTCCGCGCTCCCACGCGTTCAAACTCGCGCCTCCCCCTTCCTCTGCTGACAGCCCTGGATCACGCTCATCCTTGCACTTAGCAACGCGAAGCCCAACTCGCAGGGATGTGGACCCTGACATTGCGCCCCACCCCACGCCTTACCCTCACAGACCAAGGTGGGAGGTGACCCATTCCAAATTGCCCCCGAGGGTCACAAGAGTGGAGGTAGCCCAGAGGGGGATAACAGATGGAAGAACGTTTGTCAGCAGTAGCCAAAGTTCAGACTAAGGATACCCACAGCTTGCCCCTGTGCTGGAAACCACGAATCCAAAAGAATTTGGTGAGTTTTTTGCCAAATTTGCTTTTCTTTCAGCAGACCTGTCTGCCCCTCCCGCCACAAAGGTGGATGGGCTCATGAACACCACACACACTAATGAGTGGTTGGGTTAGCACAGAGATCCAATTATTCAGTTTTGGAATCTTTGAGGCCTGGGTTAGAAAACTGTCTTAGTTCTTTTATCTTGTGATCTAGCAAGCTGCTATATTTTTAAGCCTCAGTTTTCCTCAACAGGAAAATGGGCACAGAATGATGCTTACCTCAAAGGGTTCTGGCACTTAAAGGTGGCAGTGCCACCTGCACAGGTAGTACATGGACCTTTACATAGACTAAGCATCAAAATCGCTGAGGGAAAAAAAAATTGCCAGGTAATGTTCAAGAGATGTTTTCCAAAATTGAAGTTATTGCAACTTGTACCCTTTATTAGGGTACAATCCCTACCCATGCTTAATCATTGAAACGAGGGTAATTATTCAATAGTTGCCTACTTCAGGGAGGGCTGCAAAAATGCCAATCTCACCTTTCATCAGGAGAGATATTCACTGTTTATTGGGCATCTAAAATGTGTAACGCACATGCCAGTTGCTATGTGGTTTACAAATAAGAGGAAGCAAAGGAAAGAGTACCTTATCCAAACAAGACTTTAACTGTGAGAACTGATGGGGGTGGTTCCAGATTTCCATTTTGACCTACCCATAAAAGAGAACATATTCATTCTATTAGTTGGCCTCACACACAACCTGAATGTAGGACTGTGAAAAGCTTAATAAGCTTCACTTATTCACTTCAGATAAGAGGTGGTATTTGAAGTGGATCTCAAAAATTGGTTGATATTGCAGTTGACAGAAATAGAAGGAAAAGACATTCCAGGCAGAGGAGGAGCATGAGCAAAGGCATGGGTCCAGGAAAGCCCATGGAATCTGTGCTGAGAAGTAGTCTATTGGGAATCTTGGTAAACAGACAAAATCCTAGTCTCCACCGGAGGCTAAGTTGAAATGACAAAATATGAGACTGGAGATCTAAGTCCCTCTCCCACACATACAAATGCTTTGAAGCAGGTCAGGACTAAAGTGAATCTGGTGAGGTGTCTTGGACAACATATAAGGAGATGGTATATTGCAGTTGTACCATCTTAGGAGGAGCTTCTTAAATCCTGCACCTTTGGTGTCTCATTTATCAAATTCCCAGCCCTGGACTCTGTACATCAGTGTTTGCAATAAATGTATCCAGTTTTCAACTCTGACTGGACAGTGAAATTTCCAGGGGTTATTGCAACTTCAAAATGTTACCACAAATTCACTGACACTCTTTCTACAGAGAGGTAGTCCCTTGAAGGGTGGTGACTGCTTCAAGGAATCAGAAGGGCTGGCATGTGTCTTGGAGGCCAGGTGTGTCAAAGGCCTCTCAATTTCAGCTTTCAGTAGAATATTGGCTCCTGGAGTCCTGGGATTACTATGAGAAATCTGGCTTCCTTGAGCCACTATGTTTTGAGGAAGCCCAAGCGGTATGGAGAAGCATATGCAGACATCATGCTAATGGTACCAGGTGAGCCCCGCCTATAATGCCAGTCTAAGCAGGGGTGTGATATGAGTAAAGAAGCCTCCAGATGATCACAGCACCAGGCTATCTGAGCCATGCCATGCCATCTGGGCTGCCTTAGCTGAAAACCCAAACGTCACAGAGTAGAGATGTACATGCAGTGCTGTGCTTTATCTGAATTCTTGATTCACAGAATTTGGAAGCATAATAAAATGGTCATTGTCTAACACAAATCCTCACAGTGGATTGTTTTACAACTATGGTTAATCAAATTAAGGAGCTTAAAAAATAAAACAATAAAAAAAAGAAAAAACAAATTGATGCCTAGGCATTCACTCCCAGCTTCATAGTCAATTGGCATGCCCTGGGCATCAGTTTTGTGGTTGTTGTTTGTTTATATTTTTGCAGGTTATTCTGCTGTGCAACCAGGATTAAGAATCATTGAACTGGCCTATACTGTACATGCAGGGGATCGGTAGAATAAATATAAGATTGACAGAGGTTGCAGGACAAAGATACTAGAAGTCCAGGGCTAGAACTCTGAATTTAATTAGATAGGGAGTTAGGGATATTAGAGCTAATCAGGGTAGATATTGATTAGAGTTGTGCTTTAGAAATATTCATCTGGCATCTTTGTATGCTTTTACGTTATTAACTGCAAATCTCATTATCTGAACTCCTGGAGTAGCCCCTTCTCTATGAAAACTGCTTGTCAAAAAAAAAAAAAAATCATCAAAAACCACATAGTCAAATTATCAAGTCATTACTGGTCATTTTAATCACTGAAAAAGACAAGCCACGCAGCGAGGTACTGATGGGCAACAGGTAACCAAGTTTATAAAAATAGAATATTATTTGTTCTTGATATTGGATGGAGAATTGAATAGGTTTTTCTGCAACAAAGCACTTTAAGTCTGACCCCAGGCCATTTGGGTCTCTCAGCCCTGAAATTCAGCCCTGCATGTGGTAACATTTTAATTCCAATCCCACTGTTACAAAAGCAGGTGACTAAGAAGAAGACTTTCTCTGATTATCAATGAAGAATAGGAGAATAATCAGTAGTCATCATTCAAAACTAGGGAGCTATTTGTAACACTTCAGTAAAAACGTTCCTTTTACCTTTGCTGACATAAAAGATACTTTCTGTACCTGTGGCTTTGCTTATTACCTCTAATGGTCTGTCAAGAAGAAAATATAAATTATTAAACAACCAACTAGTCATTAATTTTTTTTTTACAATTTCAGCATGCACACTGTGATGCTATAGCTGACTTCTCTATTTAATAGAAATGTAATGTTCATAGAAGACTGCAGAAATGGATGGCAATTAGATTCCCATTCACAGCCAAATTCAATCGGCTCTACAAAGTGGTAACCAAACATATTTTTGGTTTTCTTTTTATGTAGACAGTGTGCATTTTTGAAAACTGTTTTCACACATCATTTTCCTGAAACACAGATGCTCTGCTGTATGTAGTAATAGTCACAAACAGGAGGCAGTTGACTAGAGGGAGGAGAATATATCCCCTTACCAACTTCCTTGTAACATGATTTTGTGTGTGTGTGGGGGGGGGGTTGTGAAGGGATGTAATTCTACATTTTAGCTCTGTTTTCTTATGGTAAAACTTTGACAAGAAGGTATTTCTAGCATTTCAGGAGAGCATAGTCATGTGGGAATTGTATTTTAATTCATCTCTGCTTCAAGGAGGAACTATTATCTCAGCCATTTCAGCCAGCAAGATCTATCTTATTTTTCAAAGACTATGGAAGGCTTTCCTTTAGAGAAATGACCCAGAACCCTTTCCATTAAATTAATGAACATTATCATTGCTTTGGCAGCCTAACCCTCTTCCCCAAGGTGTGGATCCTGATTGGGTCAGGACCTACTTCTTTGGAGGAGGGATTATGATCCCTCTCCCTAATCCCTGCTCTCTGGAACAGACTTAGATCTTCACCTAGGACTATAGGTATGGATGTAGGGGCATGAAAGGAAGTTTATTAATGGCAATATTAGTGGGCAAAAGTAGTGGTGTCAAATGGCCACTATGTAGCACAACCTACATAGGAAAGAAAAGAACTTTGACTTTGATTTTCACAGCCCTGTTCTCCAAGCTTGATCTCCAGCCTTGCTATGGACTTCTTAAATAGCCATCTACCCTTACAAATGTTTAACTGAGTCAGTTAGTTTAGAAAATTTTAATCTGGTAATATAGAGTCATCAACTATATTCACTGTTTTATGTTAGATCCTCAGAATGTATTCATCTCAGAGGTGAAAGTTTCTACTCTTTTACCAGACTTTCCCTATTTCCTTCAACCCCTCAGTCCTTGGGAACCACTTTTCTACTTTCTGTTTCTATGAGATTGAGGATTCATTATCTTTCTCCATTTGGTTCATTTTGCTTAACATAATGTCCTCAAGGTGCATCCATGTTGTCACAAATGGCAGATTTTCCTTCTTTCTTACAGCTGAATAACATTTGTATGTGTATGTGTATCCATTCTTTATCATTCATTCAAGATAGACACTTAGATTGTTTCCCTCTCTTGGCTATTGTTAATAATGCAGCAATGGGCATGGGAATATAGGATCATATTGTAATTCTATTACTAATATTTCTGGGGGAATCTCCATAGTGTTTCCCAAGGTGACTATACTATAAAAAAGTTAGAAAACTCTGAAAATCAGTAGGAGTTTTTAATGCTCAAACTCTGACAGATAAATTCAATCTAAATTTCTCTTGTTAAAAAGAGCTACTTTTTAAGTGATTGGGAAAAAAATTTGGTTAGAAAAAATAATTCATTTCAGACATTTGCTAAGTACCTCATTCACGCTAGGCGACTGACAGGCATAGCTGGGGAAAATGATGAAAAAGACTGATTCTGGTCCCTTCAGAACATACGTAACTTAAGGAGACACTATTGTCATAGATAGTTTTAAAGCAGTGAGACTTGCAGAGAAAGCTGAGAGAGGCCAGAGATGGGTATAACTCCCTATCAGTACTTATTCTGCATGACCACTTACGTAACAGATGGCAAAATGAGGATTCAGGAGTAGTAAGTACCATGAGTCAAAATTATTAATCAATAATGGCTATTTTCCTATCAACTATTTTACCCTGTGGATGCAATTTTGTTCTGGTAAGACACTGTGAGTAAAATAAAACTGTTGTCTACTGGTTTATTCAACTTCCATCTTGAACCTAGCACCCAGTATCTTCCATCAAGTACGCATTGCTACATCAGGGTGTTGTGTTTTTGTTTTGCTCATGGTCAAGTTTTCTCATCTGTAAAAAGCAAGAATGAGGTATTGCATCCAAAGGACTTAGCAAGTGGTAGGCACAGAGAGAGCACTCAACAAAGACAGCCATTATTATTCCCGCTAGCACCTCTATTTTGGAATCAAGTTGTAAGGACTGGAGAGACCTTACAATAAAGGGCAGGCGCAGTGTCTGACACAGGGCCGTAGTGGTGCTATTACTGTGAGGTTACTATCTACAGCCCTAGCCACCATGGATTGCTCCCTCCTTGAAACTCTTATTTTGGTTATCTGATCTTGTTTCTCTTCCTCTATTGTGCCTTCTTTGTGTCTTCTAATGCTTTTAGCTTTCTAAATATTAATGATTTCTAAACAGTGTACCTAGTTTACTTTTTTACCTTTCTCCTCCACAAGCTTATAACCCTAACCCTATGGTTTCCAGTGCTCTATAAACTGATGGATATGTACCCAGCAGACCTCCCCCTACCTGCAGATGTATTTTTCAGCCCAGCTGGTGCACGTCTCTTTGGATATTTCTTATGCATCTTGAATTGGACATGTCCAGAATTGAATTCAACACTTTTTCCTATTTTTCCTAATTACCCTGTTGTTTATATCTTGTTGAAGAATGCTATATATACTTCCTCAGTTCATCTGAAAGAAAATCCCTCACTACCCCTCATGCTGCCTCTACCTTGTCCTCATCCCATCCAGCCTGTTGCAAGGGTTATACTGGACTCCATCCTCTCCCCTCACTGTCATAACAGACACCTGCCTGGTTTCCCTGCCTCCAGTCTCCCCCTAATCCATGCTTCACAATCCGCAGCGTGAGCCTTCTAACATGCACACAGAAGCATTGAGCATACTGGCTTAAAATCCTTCAGAGTCTCCCTGGAGCCTTCCAGATAAAATCACCTTGGCTGTGTCATCTCTTATCTTTTCCCCCACCTTCTCCCCAGTCTCAATATTCTGGCCATGAAGAATTAGGGGCAGGGGGTTTGAATGGCATGATTAGGCAGACAAATTCTGATATGTGGAAGACCTGAGCCCAAATCTCAGACTGTTTTATATTGTCTTTGGATAGGAAGGCATGTTAACATACAAAGGCATGTTAGTTAGCCTCTATTTTTCTCAACTCTCAAATAGAAATAAGAAAGATACCTTCTGCACAAGGTTTGGATGAGGATTCAGTTAAATAATGCATCTAAAACACTTACCACGCTACCTTGCACAAAAACAATGGCACAGACATGTGACTATTTATCATTACTTGCAGATCTTTGAATATGCATTGTTCTTCCATGATCCTGGGAGAGTGCCCTTGGTATTCTCTGCCTAGAATACACGGTCTTCCTATATAATCAGCCTGCCCATCATTTAGTTGAGTTTTAAGTATCAGCTCAGACATCTTTTTCTCTCCAGAAGAGGCTTCCTCTCTCACCGCCCCCACCAATCCCCAGGGCTGGCTCGGTTTTCCCTGCTCCTCCCATAGCACTCTCTACAGCTCCCATCCTTGTCCCTTCTCACATTTTTTTAAAAAATAATTTTTTATATCCTTTCTGCCTGCCTGCCTGCCTAAACTCTGAAATGTATTTTTCATCTTTATCTTATGTCTGGTAAATTGCTAGACACATGGTAGACCCTCAATAAATGCGGAGTGAATGAACAAAAGAAGGAAAGATTAAATAAATCTTATACTGAATATTGGAATCAGAGTAAGAGATGAAGGATGTTAGCTGCTTCCTTGTCATAATATCCAATTATGTGAATTGATGATAAAAGATACAGAGACAAAGCAGAAAGGCCTCCAGATTCAGAGGAAGAGCTGTAAACACTGACTGCAAAAGCTGGGCAGAGCTGCTGCAGGGTCACCAGGTAGCAGACTGAGAGTGCTTAGGGATACAGAGCAGGGGCATCTGGCCAAAAGAGAAAGGCAAGGTAAATGCTGGATAGAGAAAAGCAAATGTTGGCGAATTTTGCTACCATTTCACAATCAAAGAATATAGGAAAGAGCTATTATAATGAGCATCTACTTTTTTTTTTTTTTATTCTGGGATATGTTGAGATAGAAAAGAAACCTGGCCAGGATGCGTAGATGCCTTAGGGTCTTATCCAGACCCAAGAATGTGGACATTTCCTCTCATGACTAAAGAAATAAAACCGAGTTTTGTCACTTACCAGCCATGAGCAAGTCACTTAGCCTGTCTGCACCTCAGTGGCCATGCTGGAAGATGTTTATGGGGTTAATTAGTAGGGACATAAATTGAGCTGTGAGCGTATTGCAGGCAGACCCTTAATGTTTTATTCATCACAATGTCCCCAGTACTCAGCACCATTTTTTGATACAGAACAAGCTCTCAATGGTTCTGGTTAAGTAAGTCAGTAAACAGCACATAGTAGGGTCACCATTTGTGCAACACCAAACTTTACAAACCTCAAAGATGTATGAAGAGATTATATGAGGACTTCAAATGTGTCTCCCCTTTACCCTGGCAGTGATGGTCCTACAAGGACTTTCTTCTTCTTACCTGCAATTATGGAATTATGGAGAAGATGAAAAATGCCCATTTTCACCCTGTTTAGCATTTTACCCTCACCCTTTCATGTATGAAAATGGACTTCCAGAATGCATTTGCTATTTCCCTTTAGAAAAAGCACATTAGTCTGTAATTAGGGAAATATGGAAGAACTGTCTCACCAAAACAAAACTCCCCAAAGCTGACATATGTTCCCAAGTTTGTGGGCGAACCAAGATTATTGGGAACAATTTTTCAAGAGTGATTTTTAAGTAGATTGATTAAACTACTTTTCACTGCAAAAGAGTTGGAAATTGTATTCTAATCATATAACTATTCTAGCTGATGTTTCAGAAACCACAACATAAATCTCTTGTAATATTTTTTTTTAAATTTTCAAACGTTTTCAAGAGTGGAATTTACTAAAGCAATTTACAGACAAATTACACTTGGAAAAATTCTCAGAGCTTAACAGCAATGACTTCCTCTTCTCAGAAAATTTCCTTCTGAGTTTCAAATTTGTCTGTTAGGAAGAAATAGTAGGGGGAGGTTTTGGTTTAAAGGAATAACACTTTGAAAATTGGCAATATCATTTAGAGAAGCCAAGGAAATGGATGAACTAAATAAAGCAAAAATAAATTGCTAGGTGATAAAACTAATTAGTGGCTTCCAGAGGAAAGGGGGAAGGTGGATGTATAAATAAATTGGGCAAAAGGGGTCAACTGCATGGTGAAGGATAGAATTGGACTTTTGGGGATGGACTTAATGTAGTATATGTACATGCTGATTTATAATGAGGCACACCTGAAATTGATGTTATACTGCAGTATTATTTCAATAAAAATTATTCCCATAATATTAGCAATAACAATCATAAAAAACTGATTATTGTGAGGTTCTGCTCTTCTAGCCTTAATTAACATCTAGAGTCAAAGAAATTGGGCTTTTAAGATTTTTTTTTAAAGATTTGTTTAGTTATTTATACAAGCACTGGGTACAGTCAGAAGCACGGGAAGGCGAGAGAATTCACCAGAATCGGAGCGGAGAGCAGAGCAGGCAGACTGACGAAATACATCGCTGAGGGGAGCAGCAGGCTACAGGAGAGGTCTGCGCACCATGTGGGACCCTCACCTGGTGGCCAGGGATTGAACCAGCGCTGCAGAGGCTGCGGGCAGCTTTGCAACCCAGCACTCAATGCTGCGCCACTGGGGAGGCCCGCTTTTAAGATTCTTTTAAATGAACCACCCATTTTCAATGGGCAAAATTATGTTAAGTTTAGAATAATTTCCTTACTTCACTCAGTTCTTTCATTTTTGCTAATAGATGTTATCATAATAATTTGAGCTATTGAATAAATGGGGGAGGGAAAACTGGTTCATGCACAAGCTCTTCAACTTCTTATTTGTATTTCAGTTTCATCATCTGAAAATGGAAATGATAGTAGCACTTACTTCATGGAACTTGTAAGGATTCAATAAATTGTTCCATGCTCAAAGTAACTGCTCCCTAAACATTAATCATGAATTTATTAACAACTAAGATACAGATCTTTTAGTTCCTTAGTTCCTGATTGTTAATACAATCAAAAGAATTGGACATACTTTGATGGAAATTTTTAGTCTTTCTTAAAAAGGGCAGGAATCATCCTTCACAAATCCAGTTATTCACCAGGTCTTATAAGTTCTGACACATAAATACTCAAATTCATAGACCCCATTTTGTCTGCATTTCTGCCCGTGGATCAAGAGTCCCATTTTGGAGTCTTCTACCCCATATATCCTTTCTCTGTTAATGCTCCAACCAATATTCAGAGCAGTGATCTTAGAAAGATAGAATCCCATTTTATTCCCTGCTTACAAACAATTTTTGGCCACTATTGATGTTAGCATTCAATCTATATGAATCTTTGTGTCCTTTGTATGCTTTGATGACTGTAAAATCATTTCATCTCTCTATGAGCATGCTTTTCAGGCACACACTCACATAAGCAAGTGTATATACACACATGCACATATATTTTCACATATACATGCACATGCTTCCTTCATTTTCCCTGCCTCCATGTTTTTGTTTTCCCAATTCTTATTCATTCTTAGGTTTCTATTAATATGTCATTTCGCCTGGGAGGTCTTAGACAGCCCTTTTATGATTCCATACTCTTCCAGTCAAAACACTCAAACTGAAAACTATTGCCATGTCTGTGAACTGTATACTCCAAAGTAGACAAGAGGTCAGTGTACCTTGCTTTCTTTCCTCTGTATATTAAGCACCTAATGCATTGTAGTGGCTTAGCGAGTATTGTTGAAAAAATATGTTACATGATAAATTGCCATGATCATTCTGTTTCCTTGGGATTTAAAATTCATCAAATCAGAGCCTCATATAAAAAGGGAATATTTAAATTAGATGAGTTATATATTGGTTTCTTTTGTAGGAACAATGCCCAAGGACAAATGAAACAAATAAAATGTTACATACAATATACAATTAAGTACTTTTCCCCAGGCTATAATGCAGTGAGTTACTAAACTTATCTTTCACAAACAGTATGAGTTTAATTATAATTTTAGCAAAAGACAAAAAAAAATTAAAGGTGAACAAAAATAACTCCTTTCAGAGTTCAATAGTTCATCATTTTCTTTCTCAAAACAAAATTAGCATTTAGTTGATAGGAGGGAGCTAAACCAATTCAACCCCTGTGGAAGTAAGGTAACTTGTATTATTTATTTTTAAGATTTCTTTATGTATGCATACAAAAGCTGGGGTACAGGCCAGAGGCATGGGGAGGTGAGAGGATTCACCAGAGACAGAGTGAGGAACAGAGCAGGTAGATTGACCAAAGTACACTGCTGAGGGGAGCAGCAGGAGAGTCAGGAGAATGCTGCTGCACCATGTGAGTTGCTCCCTGGCTGGCCGGGAATCAAACTTGCGCTGCAAAGGCTATGGATAGCTTCATAGGTTGCGTCTTAACCCTTGAGCCACTAGGGAGGCCCAGGTAACTTGTATTATTAAAGTTACACTGTTTATCCCCTTCTGCCCTGGGGTCTCACTTCTAGGCATTTCTGTCTAAAGGGATAAGAAGTCAACAGTGCAAAGAAGTCTTAGCTCAGATTGTCTACACCACAGAAAGTCTGAAGTAAAGTTTCCATGGACAAACTTTGTTGGGAGATACAACCCTATGGTAGCAAAAGCGATGGAAAAGGGAAATTAAATAGGAAAAGGTAGGAAAAATGGAAGGAGAAAAAGTGTCACTTAGTGAGGTGGCCACAGTTGCACAGGTAAATACAGCCATTACTGCTCAAGCCCAATTTGTCTGATCTGGCCATGAAGACCCACTGGCATGGAGGAAGGATGGGGAGTCATTTGTTTGTCATCTTCTATCTTTTATCATTCCCTGATCACTTTGCCCCTTCTCCATGCTGGGCATTAAATATTCCTACGCTTGCTTGCAAGAGTACTAATACTTGTGCTCACAAGCATAGTACTTACAACTACTGCACTTGAGCTACTTGATTCATCTACATAGCTTTAGGGGAGCCAGACCCTTGTCCCTCCTGGTATACTGTCCCAGTTCCCTAGCCTCCTGGGAGTGGGGAAGAGGTGAAGGGGACAGAATCTCCATATCTTTGAATCTGATTTTTGCCTGCTCATCTTTACTCATCTTTGGGGGAACCTGAGAGCCCTAGGGCTAGGAGGCCAGGCAAGAGCTAATGCAGCAGCAGGCAGGTGGGATGAGGAAAATTTGGGAAAGGATGTAAATTTGATCAATATAAATGTACCCTGCGATGGAAGCTAAGAGTAGAAGATTCAGGATGGAGGTGTCACAAGACCAGAGACTGGAGGTAGAGGCAGCAATGATGAACACAGTTGTTAAACTAGCTACAGAAATGAAAAATCCCTAGGCGTCAACTGCTAAAGGGAGTATCAGGAGGCGCAGACCCAAGGCAGGGATATGGATATGGGGGACCACTGCAGACAATCAGGGTTCTTACAAGTCTACCTAGTCACACCCTAGAAGTAATTAACTTAACAACATATAATAATTCCACAGAGGAATAAACCCCACCCAAAGAGAAGAACATTCTCAGACCACTTTCTGGACTGGCAAGAGGCTGCCCTCATAAGACTGCTAGCCTGTGTCTTCGCAGGCATCTTTTAATAAACCTGTCCCTTTCAGGGACAGCTGCAAGTGTTGTTTTTTTTTTTTCTTTTTTTTTATATATATATACTAAATCTGCTGTATTTTTGGATATAAAGTAATGTCTCTACCTCATGGGGAAAATTGCCATGTGCTGCTGAAAGGAGAACTCTGGTGAAACTTCTCAGAGGTAATCCAAGGACTCCATTCTCTGAAACCAATACCTCTCCAAACTGACATCACTTTTACACTCATTGTAACATAAATTATTTACCTCAAGTTTTTATATAACCAAAATGTTCATGAATAGAGGATTGGTCCAATATATTTTCATATATTCATTTTATATCAAATCCAGTAAAAACATTGTTTAATGTATGGTATAGTGAATGCAATTATGTAAAGAAAATGTGATTGTGTGTATGTTTGTGTGTGCGTGTGTCTGTAAACCTAGAGAAATTGTTAGGGGGAAAGGATGTCCTGAGCTAATTCCATGCAGGCTTTGTGGACTCCATCCCCACCCCAGACCAAAGCCATCAAGACACTGGGAATGACAAATCCCATCATCACCAAAGGGAGGGTTGCTGGGCCTGAGGGTGGAGTTAAGCAGCCAGGTTTGGTATAAAACCAGACACGTGGGTCTTGGGGGTCTCTTGGCTTCAGGGTTCTTGGCTCACTACCAGCTCTCAGAGTGCCATTTGGGATTCCATGTCGGCGGAAAGGGTAGGCCGCGTTTAAACTTTCTCTCTTTTCTCCCTGAGTTGTACATTTCCTCATTTCCCCTACCCTTGTAAATAAACCTTTTATTAATCTTTCATGTGTGCCTGCAGTGGAGTATTAATAAGTCCCTTTTAAGCACGTGGGTGAGGACCCACAGTCAGGCAACCCATTTTATATTGTGGCTGCCCTGTAACAATATGGGGAAGACAGATTACCAAAATATTAGTGACCATTTTATCTGGATGGTAATATTTTAAATGACTTCTTAGTTTTTTTCCTTATTTATTTTCTTATTTATTCTTAGTATTTTCTTGTATTTAAAAATTATAATGATTTTATGTTATTTGGTGATTAGGAATATTTCAATGGTGCTTATTTTTTAAACATTTCATAATGAGTGATGTTTAAGTAATGATGCTGTTAGAGGGCAAACCCCTATATAAAATGGGGTTGCTTGACTGTGGGTCCTCACCCATGCACTTAAAAGGGACTTATTAATGCTAAACTGCAGAGACACCCAAAAGGTTGGGTTGATAAAAGGTTTATTTACAAGGGAAGGGGAACTGGGAAAATGAATAACTCAGGGAGAAAAAGAGGGAGATAAGTTTGTAAATGCGTCCTACCCTTTCCACTGACCTAGAATCCCAATGACCCGCCGAGCTGCCAAAAACCTACCACGCCTGGTGGCCAAAAAAGGGGCGACCAACCCCCCCCACACACACATGGCCAGTTAAATACCCAAACCGGGAGCCTAGTTGTTTAACTCCATCCTCGGGTCCTCACAATCTTCCCTTTGGTGATCATGGGATTTGTAGTTCCCAGTGTCGTGGGGGTGGAGTCCACAAAGCCTGTATGGAGTTTGCTCAGGACATCCTTTCCCCCTATGAATTCCATATCTAATGATATCCTTATATCATTAGCAATAAGAACAGAAGAATTTCTAGTCTGGGTCTGCTGTAATTGGGAGGTTCACTATCCTGCTAAACTCAAAATGTTTGGCATGTATCTCAGTAACATAACATCACTTATGGTATTTTTTATCATGTATACATTCATTCCATAAAAGATTTAACTCTGAAGCAACAAGGCTGAAGCTTAGATACATTTAAGGCCCACTATCCAAGGAGTCTGTAGATGTGTCTTGATACTATCTTTATAGCTGTTTATTCTGTCTGCGTTTTCAACTGGGCACTAGGTATTCCTCACAACCCTGTATTTTCCTTTTTCACATGTTTGCTCATGCAATTTCTTCACCAGCAAATCCAGCTGTCTGTTCTCCCCTGTCCCATAGCTCCACCGGGAGATCTTGAAGTCATCCTGCAAGTCTCAGTTCACAAGTCACCTCTTTGGTTACCTCTTTAGATCAATGAGATCATGTTGGAACACAGTATGATTGGTAAAATTTTTCTTCAACATGTCAATAGAATTCACAATATTAAATATTGTCAATCATCTCCCCCAAAATCTGTTACATAAGGCATGAATAACTAGTTCTACAATTCCAAATGTACAAATTTATCATTTAGTGTGACAGGAACAAATCCTTCTTGAAAATGATACCTCAGTTGCAGAAATGAGACCAAAATTGTATTCTAAAGTACTGAAGTTGAATAAATAAAATGACAGGGGTGTTGAAATTTCCCATAATCTCAAGCTGCCTCAAGCTTCATAATGCTTTTAGTTCCAATTCACAGAGAGCTTAGTACACTCCACTGAACTCCTCCCAGACACAAGCCCACTTTCTGTCAATTCAAGCTTAGCCCAAGTGAGAGGGAGATGAGAGGAGTGGAGTTAAGTCAGAGCTAGACCTGTCTACTGAGGTGGAGGCCAGCAAGTAGATGCTAGTATCCAGAAAGTATGATGAACAAACAGTGTCAGAGTGGTGAATATGAAGCTGGTGTGGTAGAATACAGCTTCCTCAGCTCATACTATGGCCTCATGGGGCTCCCTACAATTAGGTGAGGGAAGAGGAGAAAACCCAGGCTTGGGTCACAGATAATTTATCTCGGTATATTCTGCAAGTTGAAATTAGACTGATGACGAAATTTGGAGGTGATGCATGGGCCAAAAGTATAGCTCTCACAAGGACTGATCCAGCCATTGCCACTGCTGAATACCTGACCTCAGAATAAGAAATCATAAGCATCTGATACAGTATCATCATTATCCCTTAAGAAAACCAAGCAGACAGTTGTTAGCATAGACCACTTCTGCTCTGAAAAGGACAGCAATTTATTCTGAGTAATGGTAGAGGTTTATTTTTCCACATTGCTTTAAGCAGTACTAACATGAAGCTAAAAGATTTTTATCTCAAGGATCGAAAGACTCACTTTACAGCAAAAGAGGTACAGCAGTGGGCACATAATGATGGGCTCCACTGCTTTAACAACATCCTAACTTAGAAATATAATATATCCATAACTGTGGACACTATTTCTGGATGCAATGTATACCCTAAATCCACATCTGTTACATGATATTGCATTCCCAACAGATAGATCGCATGCATCTGGGAAGTAAGGCACAGAAGTAGAAATGTACCTTGTCACCATCCCAGTGACCTTGGAGAATGTGTTTCCCACTGCTTTAACTTTAGGCTCTGTGGGAATTGAGATCCTGGTTCCCAGGAAGGGAATGCTTCATCCAAGGACAAAATAAAAGTCTCATTAAACAAAAAGGTATGGCACCTACCTGCTTTGGAATCATAGACCATCAGACAGAGAAATGAGATACTGTCATGATTCTCACAGGGAAGTAGGACTGATATTATATGAGAAACGAGGAGAAATATACTCAACACACATTAGTCACTGAGTAGCTCCAGGTTTATATTCTATTTACAATAGCTAAGAGCTGTAAACAATCTAAATGCCCATTCACAGACCATTGAAGAAGATACTGTAAATACACAATGGAACACTAATCAGCTGTTTAAAAAGATGAAATTCTGCTATTTGTAACAATATGGATAGATGTAGAGGATATTATGCTTTATAAGTCACATAGAGACAAACAGTACAATTTCACTCATATGTGGTATATAGAGAAAATAAATGTATGAACTAAATAAACAATAAATGTTTAGACTATAAGACCAGTTAGTGGTTACCAAGAAGGGAAGGGGGAAGGAGGTTGGTTAATCCAGACAAAGGAGTCAATTAAACAATGTAAGACAAACTTGGGCTTTTAATGGTGAACTTAATATAGATATCCACAAGTTGATTTCTAATGTTGCAAACCTGAAACAGGGCTTAATGGGGAAATGTGGCAATGGAAGAGCAGCTAGCTGTGATGAGCAGTGGAGTGCAAGCGCAGGCTGCCTACAAGTTCAAGGCAATCCATGTATGTTTTGTATTTAAGCCGGAAATAAACAGTGCAGGTTAGAAAACGTGACAAGGAAGAAGTTTCTATACTTGGGTAAACTGTCTTTATGAGACCAATTCCATTTTTGGGTTAAAGAGGTAGAAAGAAGTTTGCTGTCTTTTATAAAAAGAACATTTCACCCTCATAATTTTCACTACATTCAGTCAGGCAGACAATGTTTTATGTCCTGGGGACATCTGACTCACAGCCATAGATATCTAGTAATGACTCTAAATAAACATTTGCTTAGTGAATAAATGAATCCTAATATCCTCAATGTCAACTTGTGAGTATCTGAAGTGCCTGGAGCTTGCTTATCACTATATATAATATTCATAAGGCATTTTGAGTCTCATGACAGACTTTGCAGACAGAGTACAGTTCTCTCTCTCTAAAGGGTATAGTGAAGATTAATTAGTTAATTTCATAAAATGCTTCAGGGATGAAAATTGCTTTATAAGAACTAATTATGAATATCATACTGTGTACATTTCACAAATTCCTAACACTGAAGTCGAACGGAGCTGTTTTATAATTGCTCTAAGAAAGAGTTATTGGAATTGATATACAATTTCTTTCTTACACCATGTAAAATAATTCTGTATTTCAAATTATAGTTTATATGTATCATAGCACAGGCAGTCGAGTTTGGTTGTATAGTCAGGAAATTAGCACTGACTATTTCCTCTTTGGGGCTCACTGAAGAATGTTGGCATAGCCTATTATGATTTAAAATACACAAATTATAGCAGTGTTTATATTATCACTCGGTTTTATACCTGCTAGATTTTGCAAAAGTCAAGAAAATTCTTTTTGTTACAATTTTCTCATCTGTCAAGTAATAGGCTTTATCACATGGATCCAAATGAAACAATGCAAGTATAGATTTAGCAGTTCAGATGTAGACTTAATTAGCACTTAGCAGTTGTTAGTGTAACTATAAAGTTGAACAGTTAAAACCATTAAATGTGTTGTCAGAATATTTGACTTGTGTCTCCCACTAACCCCTTCAAATTTACAGCATTTTTACTGTACTGCTGCATAGAAACTCTTGGCAAACCTCATTCATAATTTATCTGTTCATTTTTGGGTCACTTATGTCTTAATATGATCTCTATTTGGCAATTAGAATAGTTATTTCTGAAATAATAAAGTTGAAGGTAAATTTTCTCAAACAGTTGTTGGGAAGTCCTGCTTTTAAAGCATGAACTCTGACCTGCCAGCCATGAAACAAGCTTACACAGACTTCAAACTTGGTCCTTTGGGTCTGAAAAACAGTCTTTCACTCCTTCTCCACTGAGTTTCCATGCTGCCCTTCCCTTCTGGATAGTGGCCCACCCATCCTCAGCCTCTGAATGAACTTAGGCTGGGGAGGAACTTCCCCTCTCATGCGACCCAGTCCAAAAGCCATTGTACAATAAAGCTTGCTATGTGTTACTGGCTCTTGTGTTCATGTTTTTTCTTCATCAGCCCCAAATTCCTTAAACTCCTTCCATGTTTTCTCTCTAAAACATGCAGCCTGGTTTACCACATCTAGAACCTGGTGCTCCATGAAAGGAACATCAGTCTGTAAGCTGGAACCTAGTCCTGCTACCATGGAAGCTGGACTCCATATTTGGACAATCTTTTACCAAAAAAGGAGTCTGGTATCCTTGACATGGAAATGGGAATTCCATAAACACACTATCAACCTTTCAGCATGGAACCTAGGTGTATATGGAGGGAGCCAATACTCATTGTATGAAAACTGTACTTTCAAGATTGACTTTAGTCTTTTAGATGTAAATCCTGCCTTACCCTGCATAAAATGTGTTCTCCATAGGAGACTAGAGACACAGAATCTAAATCATAGAACTGGGATCCCAAGGCATACCATGTAGCCTTCTATGCACACACATTGACCCTCCAAGTGTTTAATGTGTTGGTAATACTTGTTTCTGGATGATAAGATTTCAGTAATTTTAGTTTTTGTGTTTATATTTTTCTGTAGCCATTACCTAACTTAAAAAAAAAATTTCAAAGGAAAAAGCAAAGGCTTGCTTCCTTTTTTCCAAAAAAGAAGAGAGTTACATAATATAAACACTGGTTTTTAATAGTATCCTTTAAGCTAGTCCATAGTCTGTTGTCTAATTTTCCATTGCTATGGCTCTTATGCCATCTTCTGGTTAAATACAATTCAACTATTCAGGAATATCTTGTAAAAGTAGTTAGTACCGAACTAACATACTTTAAAATTTCCTCATCCTGTTTATGATTTGAAAATCTCTTTATATATCCAGCACAAGAATTTATATCAGCATTAAAAAAATTGTGTTCAGGTAAAGCAAGTTTAGAAAAGCAGGAAGAGAACATTAGAAAAATGTCAAAATGTGACTTCAGAGAAAGATTATAATTCATATATTCTTGAGTAAATCTGTATAAACCTAAAATATAATACTAATATAGTTCTACAGTCACTTAGATATACTCAAGATAAAGCATAGGTTTTGGAGTAAAAATACCTGTGTTTGAAGATCATATCTGACAATTTAGTCGGTAAACTTTATAAGCTTATTTAACTTAGTAAATAAAGACAATAATATTTGTTTTCCTTAACAACCCTTCTCCATCCTCATTTTTGAACTCCAAAATTCTTAGATTCACACAGACTGTTAGTTGTACACTGAGAACATAAGAAATTTTAGTTAAATTTTCTGAACTGAGAGTAAACCAATATATTTCCAAGATAGAAAAAAAATAACTTTTCAGAGTTAGTTGATATTCTGTAGTTTAATTTTTAAAATATTAATTTAAAAATATGGTGAACATGCTGAGATACAAGGGATGAGAGTTAGTAAAATACCCTCTTATCTAGCACGCCTGAGGGATTTTCACAAGCCCAGAGAGAATAAAACTCTCAGTGCCAAAGAGATTGAAAGTGGTGATGCAGAGACCCGGGAAGACGTGTATTGAAGTTCAGCACCACTAATCATTATAAAAGATCACTCTCATTTCCTGATGATCATGTTCAAACCCTGATCCTTCAAGTACAAAAACTGATGTTTCCCAGTTCAGATAGAAGCCTGGAATATCAGGCTTAGTAATTCCTATCTCCTGCTCTAATGGGATTCCACTTTCCACACTGTGGTGTGGGTTACCCCCTTGCTTTCAGCATCCCCTGTTTTCTCAGGGGAGATCATAATGCATCTACTGTGGAGTATGTGAGAGAGTCGGTGACTATCTGTCTGCTAGTCCAGATGCCATCTCACAGGTTGGCATAAGGAGGACAGAGACCCATGTTTTGACTCACCACAATGAAGTCCCCAGACCATGGAGAATGTCTGCAACAGAGCAGATGTTCAGCAAACATATTCGAATCAATGACTGAATAAAAGCAAAGAATGGGAATAAAGCATGTACAAAGAGGGAAGATAGGAAAGAGGGAAAGGTTTTCAGGGCTTGCTTCATATTCTGTTTCCTGGTGGCCATGATACTGCAAATGTCTTATTTTACTCTGCTTAGATGACTGAAATAAGAGCATTTTTCTTTAAAAAAAATAAGGCACATTTTTAGAGGAAATGTATAAATATAAAAATTACCCAAAAATGTAATTGCCATTCTCTAGCTTTAGTCCCTACAATATCTTGCTTAAATTGCTCTCTGTATTTTCTGTGTATATGCTTTAAAAAGTAGAGCTAAACAGAGATGAGCACATAAAGGAATTTACAAGTTGAAGAGAAAGTGCCCATGATGGCGTAGCTTGCAGCAAGCTAGAGAACAACCAATTTGACAGGCTCCAGAAAGGAAGTCCAAGACTGAGAGAGAGCAGAAAGAGAGGTTGAGAAGAAAAAACTTATACACAAAGATAGGTTTGACTTCTCTGAGAGGTGCAGAGTTTGGGGACAAATTAATAATAGATACATCCAAGTAAGCAACTGAGAAGGATTCTAATGACCTGAGAAAATACAAGCCACGTAAGAAAGGATATATGAGCAAAGCACACTACACAACTCAGGATGATGGAGAACATGAAATTGTGATCTTAGCAAAAACTGTGGTTGGGAAATTGGAAAATGGAGTAGAAAGAAGTATGTTTAGTTATTATAAGTGATAACTTTCCAAAAGAATAAATAGGTAATATACAGATCTAGGAAATCAAGGACTAAGCACATAAGCTTTGTTTCTTCTTGGGTTTTTTTTTGTTTGTTTGTTTGTTTTTTTGAGACATGGAGGCAAATACTAGAAAAAATATTTAAAGCAGTTGAAAGTGAATGCTTCCTGAGTAAAGACTGAGTATCTATAGAAATGGGGCAGGAAATAGCCTTAGCTTAACCTCCTAACTCTCCAGTGAAATGGCAAGGCAGTGCTACTCACTCAATTTATAGATGACAAAACAAGGTCCAAAGTGGGAGAGGAAGAATTACAAATATGATGTTTTTATTCTATTTTCTTGGTTATTGACCATTAGAGGGACAATAAAAAACTGTCTTTCTTACCATACCTATTTTAGGTCAGTTTCAAATGTTATCTCATTATCAGATTCTGCTTTGATATCCATAGGTCAAAGGAGACTTCCCTCCTGAACACCTGTACTTCTTTGGTATACATGCTTTTAGCACTCACAGCATTTGACATTGAAAGGTAGATTTATACATATCTCTGTGTTGACAAGTGCTTGGAGGCGAAGATGTGCTAGAGTGAAAGAAAACAGACTCATCTCCCTGCAAGAGTGTATATTCTACAAAGGCATCAGCCAGGAGAGTATCTCTCCCTGTTGTTCAATCAGCGCCTAAACAGTGTAGGCATCCAGTGAATATATATTGAAAGATTAAATGGAGAGTACCACACAGCATAGGACTTCAGTGCTAAGCATAAAACTATAAAATGTTCCAAGAAAGAAGTAGCCCAGGATTGTGTATATAAAAGTCAAAGATCTCTCAATATGAGTCCTGGGTGAGGGAATAAAAGTCAGTACAGAATGGTTCCCTCCAGGTAGAGAGCCAGACAAGTGGATGCAGCTTAGGGAGCTTCTAGGTATGGAGACTGCTGACAAGAACTGGAAAAGACTCTGGGGGTATAAAAATGATGCCTAATACAGTCCTGAAAGGAAATATTCAGAACTCAGAGTTTTTTGGGGAATGAGTTCAGTAGCTAGAGAGACATTCAAAGAAGTGGACCTCCTCCTTCTCCAGAACCCCCAGAGATCAACATCACAATCATGCTCTTATTAAATTCACGACTGAGGGTAGAGTATGCCTACATTTCACTCTGTTATAAACAATGTCTTGTTTTATGATGCAACATTATAGAAATGTATTTGGTTAAAAGAGATGGTCCTTATTTATTTTAGAATGACAAAGGGGTTGTAATATTACATCACATATATATCGTGTATCTTACATATCTTATCTATAATACGGATAAGAAAGTCTTGAAATTTTGCAGCAGGGACCTTTCTTTGCTGGAGACTGTGTGAACCCAGCAGAAGGCTCACCGAGGAGCCAGAGGTAAGCTGGGAGGCTTGCCCGTGCAGGGCGCCTTCTAGCCTGCAGTTCCAGCCCAGAGGGGAGCAGCACCCACCGCTGGGGCAGACCGGGCTGCAGGGGAGCGCGTTCCCGCATTGCCATTTTGCAGCAGGGACCTTTCTTTGCTGGAGACTGTGTAAACATAGCAGAAGGCTCACCGAGGAGCCAGAGGTAAGCTGGGAGGCTTGCCCATGCGGGGCGCCTTCTAGCCTGCAGTTCCAGCCCAGAGGAGAGCAGTACCCACCGCTGGGGCAGACCGGGCGTGCAGGGGAGCCCGTTCCCGCATCACCATTTTGCAGCAGGGATCTTTCTTTGCTGGAGACTTATGAACCCAGCAGAAGTTCCCCAGAGGAGCCATTGGTGAGCTGGGAAGGTCGCCCAAGATGCCGGCCAGTACCAGCAACACAGTGTCACAAGGAATACGGGAAATTAGAAAACAGGCAGTAGGGAGTAGAAAAACCACATGCAACCCAGCAACTCCTCAGCAAAAAAGCACACCGCAAAAAGAAAACCATCTACCAGATTGCAACGACAGTAACTTGGAAGAACTTCTGAGCCTTCCAGATAGAGAATTTATAATTGCTGTGATTAAAAAACTGACAGAAGTCATAAAGGAAAACAATGATAAGGGGAAAATAATTAATGACCAGAAGAATGAAATTGAGTCCCTAAAGAGGGAAGTAAAAGAAATGCAGGAGATCAAAGAATTAATGGAGACGCTAAAGAACTCTGGGAAAAGCAATGAAAGCAGAATAGATGAAATGGAAGAACGAATAAGTACTCTTGAAGACACAGAAATAAAAAGAACCAAAACAGAAAAGGAAGGAGAAGTACGAAGGAAAAAGACCGAAGAAAGACTTCGGGAACTATCTGACTCCATGAGGAAAGGAAATATAAGAGTTATAGGAATCCCAGAAGGAGAGGAGAGAGATGTAGGAACAGAGAAAATATTCAAAGAGATAATTGAAGAGAACTTCCCAAACGCGAAGAAGGAGCTGAAAATTGATATACAAGAAGCAAGAAGAACACCAAACTTCCATGACGAAAGGAAAAATACAGCAAGACACATAATAGTAAAGCTCCCAAGAATCCAAGACAAGAAAAAAATAATGAAACTAACAAGAGGGAAGAAACAGGTAACATTCAAAGGGAAACCAATCAGACTGACATCAGACTTCTCTGAAGAAACACTACGGGCAAGGAGAGAGTGGAGGGACATAGTCAACAGACTCCAAGAAAACAGATGCCAACCAAGAATACTCTATCCTGCAAAGCTCTCCTTCCTCTTTGAAAAAAGAATAAGGACCTTCCCAGACAAACAGAAACTCTGGAATTTTATTACGACTAAACCCCCACTCCAAAAAATACTACAAGGAGTCCTAAAGCCAGAACCACAGAGGGACGAATAACAACAAAAGAAGGCCAAAGAAAGTTATTAAAAGAATAAATAAATAAAATCAAAGGAAAGACAAACACAATGGCAAATACAGATGCTAACATATCAATACTAACTCTAAATGTAAATGGACTAAACTCTCCAATAAAAAGACACAGAGTTGCAGGCTGGATTAAGAAACAAAACCCAACCTTTTGCTGTCTCCAGGAAACACATTTAGCTGCAAAAGATAATAATAGACTCAAAGTTAAAGGATGGAAAACAATTCTACAAGCAAATGGACCAAAAAAGAAGGCAGGAACAGCTATACTCATATCAGATAAAACAGATTTCAAACTTAAAAAGATAAAAAGCGACCCCAGTGGTCATTACATTATGATCAAGGGGACAATACTTCAAGAAGAAATAACACTCATTAACATATATTCACCAAACGAAGGAGCACCGAAATATATCAGACAGCTATTGGCATCTCTAAAAACAGACATCAGAGAAAACACATACGTAGTGGGAGACTTCAACACACCACTATCAACAATGGATAGATCAACAAGACAAAAAATAAGTAAAGACACTAAAGCTCTAAATAAGGATCTAGAGTGCTTGGGCTTAACAGACATATATAGAACACTAAACCCAAAAAAATCTGAGTATACATTTTTCTCAAGCGCACACGGGTCATTCTCCAGAATCGATCATATACTTGGGCACAAGACAAACATCAACAGATACACCAAGACTGAAATCATACCAACCATCTTTTCTGACCATGAAGGCATCAAACTAGAAATAAACCATAAAAAGAAGGCAAAGTACTCTCCTACCTCGTGGAGATTGAAACCCACACTATTGGAAGTCCACTGGACTAACGAGGAGATAAAAGAAGAAATTAAAAAATTCTTTGAATTGAATGACAAGGAGGACACCAATTTCCTAAATGTATGGGATGCAGCAAAAGCAGTAATAAGAGAAAAATATATAGCAATAGATGCTCACATCAAGAAACAAGAAAGAACTCAAAGAAACAACCTAATCTCGACGCTCAAAGATCTAGAAAAAGAACAACAAAAATACCCCAAAACCAGTAGAAGAAAAGAAATAATAAAAACCAAAGCAGAAATAAATGAAATCGAAATTAAAAAAACAATCCAAAAGATCAATGAAACCAAGAGCTGGTTCTTCGAAAAAATAAATAAAATAGATAAACCCCTAGCCATGCGCACAAGGGCAAAAAGGGAGAAAGCACAAATAAACAGGATCATCAATGAAAGAGGAGAAATCACAACGGACACAGCAGAAATCAAAAGAATAATTAATAACTACTATGAACAGTTATATGGAAACAAGTTCAACAATCTAGAGGAGATGGACAAATTCCTACAACTCTACAATCACCCAAAGCTAGATCAAGAAGAAATAGAACACCTAAACAGACCAATTACAATTAGCGAAATTGAAATGGTAATCAAAAACCTCCCCAAAAACAAAAGCCCAGGACCTGATGGATTTACAAGTGAATTCTACCAAACATTCAAAGACGAATTGGTGCCTATCCTTCACAAACTCTTCCAAAAAATTGAGAAGGAAGGTATAATACCTAACACGTTCTATGAAGCCAACATTACACTAATACCAAAACCGAACAGGGACAACACAAAAAAAGAAAAATATAGGCTAATCTCCCTAATGAACACTGATGCAAAAATCCTCCATAAAATTTTAGCTATCAGAATCCAACAGTGTATCCATAAGGTAATTCACCACGACCAAGTAGGATTCATTCCAGGGACACAAGGATGGTTCAACATCCGAAAATCAATCAACGTTATCCAACATATCAACAAAAAGAAATATAAAAACCATATGATAATATCAATAGATGCCGAGAAAGCGTTCGACAAAGTGCAACACCCATTCATGATAAAAGCCCTTGAAATTCTTGGGATACAAGGAACATACCTCAACATCATAAAGGCCATATACGACAAGCCAACAGCCAGTATCATTCTCAATGGTGAAAAGCTGAAAGCATTTCCATTAAGATCTGGAACAAGACAAGGATGTCCACTCTCACCACTGCTTTTCAATATAATACTGGAAGTCCTAGCCAGAGCAATAAGACAAGAGAAAGACATCCAAGGAATCCAAATAGGAAAAGAAGAAGTCAAACTATCACTATTTGCAGATGATATGATAATATACATAGAGAACCCCAAAAACTCCGAGAAAAACTAATTGAACTCATCAATCAGTTCAGCAAAGTGGCAGGATACAAAATCAACACGCAAAAGTCAGAAGCCTTCCTATACACTAACAATAAATCTGAAGAAGAAGAAATGAAAAAAACCATCCCCTTTATTATCGAAACAAAAAAAATCAAATACTTGGGAATAAATCTAACAAAAGAGGTAAAGGACCTTTACAAAGAAAACTATAAAACACTGTTAAAAGAAATAGAAGATACAAAGAAATGGAAAGACATCCCCTGCTCATGGATTGGAAGAATAAACATTATTAAAATGGCCATCCTACCAAAAGCAATATACCGATTCAATGCTATTCCAATAAAAATTTCAATGTTATTCTTCAAAGAAATAGAACAATTATTGATGAAATTCATATGGAAACACCAAAAACCCCAAATAGCCAAAGCTCTCTTGAAAAAAAAAGAAGGGAATGGAGGCATCACACTCCCAGATTTCAGGCTATACTACAAAGCCATAATCATCAAAACTGCATGGTATTGGAACAAGAACAGACACACAGACCAATGGAATCGAATAGAAAATCCAGAAATAAACCCACAGATTTATGGTCAACTAATCTTTGACAAAGGAGCAAAGAATATGCATTGGAGCAAAGAAAATCTGTTCAATAAATGGTGCTGGGAAAACTGGGCCGCTACATGCAAAAGAATGAAGCTTGACCTCTACCTCACACCATACACAAAAACCAACTCAAAATGGATTAAAGAACTAGACATAAAACCTGAAACCATAAAATACATGGAAGGAAATATAGGCGAAACACTGCGTGATTTGCACATCAAAGACATCTTTACAGACACATCACCCAAAGCAGTGATAGTGAAGGCAAAGATAAACAGCTGGGACTACATCAAATTAAAGAGCTTCTGCACAGCAAAAGAGACAATAACAAAAACAAAGAGAAACCCCACCAACTGGGAGAACATTTTTGCACACAACACTAATGATAAAGGACTGATCACAAAAATCTGCAAAGAGCTGATGAGACTCAACAACAACAAATAAAATAATCCAGTCAAAAAATGGGCAGAAGAGCTAAAAAGAAACTTCTCTGAAGAGGAAATGCAAATGGCCAACAGGCATATGAAAAAATGTTCAACATCACTTATAATCAGGGAAATGCAAATCAAAACTACCATGAGATACCATCTTACACCAGTGAGAATGGCACATATTAAAAAAACTAGCAACAACAAATGTTGGCGAGGGTGTGGAGAAAAAGGAACTCTTCTGCACTGTTGGTGGGAGTGCAAACTGGTCCAACCACTATGGAGAGCTGTGTGGAGATATTTGGACCTACTAAACATAGAGCTTCCATATGATCCAGCAATTCCACTCCTAGGTATTTACCCAAAGGACACAGAAACATCCATTCCAAAGAACACCTGCACCCCTATGTTTATAGCAGCACTATTTACAATAGCTAATCTTTGGAAACAGCCCAAATGCCCAAAAATAGATGACTGGATCAAGAAGATGTGGTACATATACACCATGGAATATTACTCAGCATTTAAAAAAGATAAACACATGCAATTTGCAGCAACATGGATGGCGCTGGAGCAGATCATGCTCAGCGAAATAAGCCAGAGAGAAAAAGAAAAATACCGGATGGTCTCACTCATAGCAGGAATCTAGAAAACTTAAATAAGGGACCTGGAAAATGAATAACTATAGGAAAGTGAAAATCAAAATCAACAAAAATCTATGAACCAGAGACACTTTTGGGGGGGTGGGTGGAGGAAGGGGAGGGATTGGGGTCAAAATGGGGGGGTTTGAAATTGTATGGGGAATATAAAAATAAAATTTATTATAAAAAAAAAGAAAGTCTTGAAGAATCTACACCAAAATATAATCAGTGATTAGCTCTATTTACAGATTTATGCAAATACATTTTTCTTTTTTAATCTGTATTTTCTAATCCTTCTATAGCAAGCACACAGTGCTTGGGTTAAACTGATGCTACAGGATTCAGGATGTTTTTGTTTCCAAGATTCATAAAGCAAAGTAATATTAAAATTAGCCATTAAAAATAATGTAAAAACATGAACTAATTTGAGTTAAATATTTGGTGATTATAATGCAAATCTCATTGGCATTACAATGTTAGGATTTGAAATGAAATTTTATTTAATGAATTTGATTTTTTTCTAACCATACATTTTTGATATAATAAAAGGATTATATCCAAAACAAATGCAGGAAGGAAAGTGATATAAAGAGGAATATAGAATATTTAAATCCTTTTAAGGAGAAAAATTTTCTGTTCAGGGTACAGGAACACACCCAGTCAAATGATTTAAAGGGACTGGAAGTGGCATTTTCTCAGTGTGCACTGTGAACTCAATATTTTATAACCATTTCTTTATTTTATTCTTATAACAACTTTATGAAGTGGATATTTCTCTTCCTCATTTACAAAGAAAAATAAAACTTTGACAGATCAATTAACCTGAGAAAGCTCACATAGATGGTGAATGGCAAAACAAACAAGCAGACCTGTTCCTCTCTGATTACAACCCGCCCGATGATTTTACTATTATTTCATATGTAACTGATTTTTTTATTGGGACTCTGTTACAAATTGGATTTTACATACCTGGACAAGAGACAGAACTTTTATATAAATAGTCAAAATATATATAAATATCTAACTCAGCTACTACTAAGTATAATGTATCATATAATACTCTTATTAGTTCTCTTATTAACTCTGTTAATGTGAATATAGTTTCACTTGAATCATTTATGACCCAGCTCACATTTTTTCTTAATATATTCTAATTTATTATATTATATCCTATTATATTAAGTCTTTCTTTTTTCAAATGTTTTAATAACAAAGATATAAAGTTAGAAATTAAGAACATAAGAAAGGCAGAATTCAGGTTTAAATTTTATGTTTCTGAAAAATTTTTTGGGGGGTTCTGTTGGAGGTGATAGATATATTTATTACTTTGATTGTGGCAACAGTATGCATACCTGTGTACAATCTCATCAAATTGTATACATTAAACATGGAGGCTTTTATATCACTTATGCCTTAATAAAGCATTTAGAAACAATTTTACTTTATTCAAAGAAAAGTTACAAAGATTAAATTACTTAAATTTCCCATAGTGAACACCAGGTAAATATGAGTTGGCATTACTATGGCTAATACCATCAACATCATCTTCCTCACCCCCATCCCTACAATGATCCTTGTTTCCTATTTACTCTTTTTAAAAATAATTGACTTAATTATTTTGTAATTGTGGGAAAAGTATTTTTACTATGAAATAAAACCAGGCAAAAACGTGATATTAGCAAATAACTTTTTTCTCTAAGGTACTTGCATTTCCTCTGAGACAACAAAAATTTTTGCTTTAGAAAGAACATATATTGGGAAAAGTATATTCTATTTTCTAATGAGAAAGTAAAACGACAATGGTATATATCATGTTACCTGCCATATACATTTATACATCTCCTAAATTAAATGTAAAGCCTCTGACCAGTGATAAATAATAAAATCCCATAACTGAACTAGGGGTACGTGAATGTGACTGTGGAGTTTGTATAACCTCAACTCAGTCTGGGCAGGTAGGATTTTGTCCCAGAGCTGCAGCAGCAACACAGCAAGGAGGATTAACCTAAACCCAGAAGGAATCAGTGTTCTAGGTTT
The DNA here is from genome assembly GCF_964194135.1 of Talpa europaea. Taxonomy (NCBI): domain Eukaryota; kingdom Metazoa; phylum Chordata; class Mammalia; order Eulipotyphla; family Talpidae; genus Talpa; species Talpa europaea. The sequence goes on from NC_140069.1 coordinate 35,075,156, forward strand.
CTTCTCACTGTTTCATTAGATGCCCACCTATAACACTGTCACCCACGTTGTTGATTAAAGTACATACCTAGGAACTATACCCCAGAACTAATAGAATCTCGGATGCCATAAACCTTCAATTTTCAAACACTACAGCTTCCCAGGCTATCCTCAGGTCTCTAAAACGTAACAACATTGCTCTGATCCTCTGAGAACTTAATTTTTTTGTGAAGAAGACAATGTTCTGTCCATGAATACAAGAAACTAATGATCAAAATACCAAGAAAGTTGCATTTAAGCATTGTGGATATTGACAAAAAGATATAAAAGATTTAAATTTATATCTTATTTAACAAACAAAGCAAGCTAGCTTGGAGCATAAAATATTTTTCTCTTAAGAAAAGTAACCAAAAGGGCCCAATACAGCAAACCACTTCCTGTCCTAGTGTTTTTTCCCTAAATCAACTCAAAATTACTCTCCTGACATGTACTAAGAGCCAATGTTCTTTCTGACAAATCAAATGTAAAATGACTGTGCATATTTCACAGTGGCACAGGGTGGGGTGATGAATTCCTTTTGACACTTGCTTCTCAAGTTCTGTATTTCCTAGGTTTTCAGAATCTATTTTCATGGTTCCACTGTATGTCGTATATTTTTTTATAGGTTGTACTTCTGGCTCCACAAACTCTGCTTTAAATTTGTAGATCACCCAGATGAAGGCACCTAGAACTTTCATTACGTTTGACGACATTGTGTTGACTACTTAACTTTTCCAAACATTTCTCCAGAGTAATTCTCCTCATGGTTATTATGTCTTCTTCAATAAGCAAGGTCATTTCAAGTTTCTCTAGATGAGAAGTCTACAATAAACTCCTCTTGAATTGACACCACATTTCAGAGTGTGCTACTGATAGAATTAAGTTCCATTTTGTTTTCCACTAGATCAAGGTCAGCAAAGTATGGCCTATGGATCAATTCTGGCTTGTCATCTATTTTAATAATTAAAGTTTCACTGGAACACAGCCACAATTATTTATTACACATTGTTTACAACTGCTTTCACAGTGCAAAGGTAGAGTTGAGTAGTTATGACAAAGGTAGCATGGCTTCCAAAGCTTAAACTATTATTTGTCCCTTCCACATGTTCTCTGCTACATGTCAAAGCTCTACTGGTTTCCAAAATCTGATGTCCTCCAACTTTAACAAGAGTGGGAAAAGCCAAGTGATGCTGAGAAGACTGCCAAGTGATGATCTCTAAAACTATCAACTTTCTGCTTTAAAATATCTACTTCCCCTAACCAAAATGATAATGCATACATTGTGAAAAAATGATGTAAGAATTATATAAAATAAAATATTAATTAAAAAAATATCTACTTCCCCTATGCTGGGTTCATGGGACTCAAAATTTTTTCATAGCAGCTTTGATGGCTGTGTCCCATGGACGGCCAAACACATTCCCTGAGCTCTAGATGTTCACCTACGTAGACTCAGAGGCCAAAGACAAATAGTGGCCTACCCTGGAGCTGAGAGCCCCAGACCACCTGACTGGGCATGCCACAACAGGAGACAATTCCACTGCCAGGAGCATCATATACCCAGCCTGGGGGTGAGGGGTGGCATAAGAAATTATGTTTTACTACCTTCCTTTTTCTCATGTGAAAGTTTCTTGGAGTCAGCATACCTGTTCACATTATCATTCTGTATCAGTCAACTCTTGTTAGGCTCTACTAGAGTAAAAACAAAATCTTCCTGATCTTAGTGCTTACAACAGTGATTTACCTCTTGCTTAAGTTATACATCAACTGGGGATTGAATCAGCACCTGCTCCAAATGTTCCCCTTATCCCAGAATCCAAAATGGAGGAGCAATAGCTCTTCAACACATGCCATTTGGGGGTGGGGTGCAGGGAAAGAGGGATATGAGAGAACTATGTGATAGCTCTTAAAACTTTGAATTAGACATTCCATGTTTTCTCCTGATCAAAACCAATCATATGGTCACTGTTGAGAACATGGAATGGGGATACTCATTCTTCCCATAGGAAAGACCCACTTAAGTTTCTATAGCAATACCAGGATTATAATCTTACAGGGAGGACAGAGAAAAATAGGAACCAATTCATGATATATTCTTTCTGTGTTTAAAGTACAATGTCTCTCTGATTTCTTAAACTGTCATCTCATCAGAACCAGGAATTTCATTTGGCCTCTGCTACCTTTAAAGGCATAAATTCAATCCAAACATATGCTACATTGGCTATCTTCCAATGAAGTAAAGAGATCAGGGCCCTTTCTGGTCTGGTAGTCAAGCTATTTCTGAAGCCATAACCACAAAAATTTCTTTCTCAATTTCAGGTCCTACAGGTCCCTATTTAAAATACAATCCTAAGCAGAACACTTTGTTTTGAAGTAACTTTCAAAGACTTTGGCGGACTAAAAAAAATGCTTCAAGTTATGATGATGAAGTTATAATCCTGTTCTCATACCCATAACCACCTATCTACCTATCCCTGGAGTAAAGACAAGTTAAATGGAACTTTTTGTTTCATTGGAGACTTTTAAGTTAATGGCTCTTGCTCAAATCATCCTGGAAAATTGTTTGAGATGAGATTTAGGGTCAATTTATCAGCTGCCGGCAAAAAATCAATCTCATCATTGTATAAGTATGATATACATAAATTTATGTAACTTTCCCCCTTCCTTTCAATTTTTTTAGGTTTATTCACTCAAGAAATATTTATTAGACAACTTCTACATGCCCCTTTGCTTTTCTGTGTTTCATAAGCCTTAATGTGTTGGCCTGGACAGAGAGGACTTTCTGAGTAGCCTGGATTAGGCTACTTGGGAAAAGTATGTCAGTGAGCAGCTGACGGAGACCAATTCCTTTGGGAGTCATTTGTTCCCTAACTGCATGCTGATGCAGGTCACTACCTAGAACAAGCACCTCAAGTTGGTATCCTGCAGTGAGGTCCTCCAGGCACTCCAACTAAGACTCATGATTGTAGACTATAGCAGCTAGGAGATAAGACACACATATTAAGGTAGTTGTTTGCTTTTAAAGGATTCATTATGAAGGCTTTACACTTTTGCCAACCTATCTACATTTTAAATTGGTAATATATGCTCATAACAAAATTCAAAAGATACATGGGAGGTTTATAGTGAAGACTAGGTCTTCTATCCTTGCTCCTCCACTACCCAGAGCCTCTCCCATGAAGCAAACATACTCATGGTTTGCTAGTGTGTTTGCTTCACACTAGAAGCTCATGCACATGCAGGTATTCTATTTGGATTTCCTTTTCTACCTTTTGGATTGCCTTTTTTCTCCTTTAGCATTGGCACTTGTTCTAGACTTCATAATGTATCATGAAGAGTTTTCCTTTTCAGTACATATGGAACTTCTTTATCCATTCTGGCTGTGAAAAAGACCAGTGCTAAGTGTGAAGACTAAGAACAAAACCACCTGGCTTCAAATCCCAATTAATAATTCAGAAACTTTGGGTAAATTACTTAAGGTTCTGTTGTTTAGTTCCATCAAAGAGGTATTATAATAATTAAGCAATTTAATATATAAACAAAGTATTGAGAGTTATTCCTGTCACTCAGTAAATACTCAAAAAGGCTACTTCTTGTTATTATTTACTATGTATTCCAGAATATAAGAAGTACCATAAATTATTTAATCAGCTCCTCCTTGATATTTACATTATTTGTAATTTCTAAATATTACCTACAGTATTCAATGAAGATCTGTATTTACAAGGCTCTTCGAATAGTGTACTCTTACATAGGGAGAGAGGGGTAAGGAATGAGAAACAACACGTTAATAACTTAACATGTTCATCTGGAAATAGCATGTATATCTCATTTGAATCCTGAACAACACTATGATTTCATTTCATTTACTCTCCCCCTTCACCATTATCACGCTTTCAAAATGCTATCAGCATATTCCCAGAACCTAACCTTGACTATGATGCATAGTAGGTATAAAAGAAAATGTGTCAAATGACTTAAAAGATTGAATTAAGATAAACCAATATGGAGAGAGAGAGGGGGAGGGAGGGGGAGGGGAGGGGGGAAGCAGGAAGGAGGGTAGAGAGAGAGAGAGAAACATTGAGCAGAAAGTGGTAAAACTTAATTACTAAGGTCTCATGGCTGGTAAGTGCTGAAGCCTTATCTCATGTTTGCACCTTTTAACACCATCTGGTGCGATTCTAACAGTATTTCAGTATTATCCTGTCTTAATAAGTAGTGGGCACAGCCACTGACAGATGAAGATCAAGAGAAGAGAAGGAACGTTTACCTTTCAGCCTGCTGTGATTGTGACCAGAGGGACAATAATATTCTCTATACACAATATCCTTTCAGAGGAACTTTTCCATGAGTTTGTCTATATCTGTGTGTTTATCACAAAGAAAATTCTTATAATTCAGAAAACAGTTCTCAAACAACTTGATTATGCTCTTCACGTCTTTGGAAGAGAAACTCTAATATGTGATGATTTATTGAGGGAAGAACAGATAATGAGGAGGAACTACTTCTATAATTAAAAACTGAAACATGGTTGTCAAGGTAATTTCTGAACAGGTGGATTTGCAGAGCTTTTTATTCATTTCAAAAAAAAAAAAAGGCTTAAAGAACTCAAGGACGAGCACGTGCGTCTTCTGATTACTTAAGATATCATCAGCAGAGGCTGCAGAATTTCTAAAATATAAACAACACAGCCTGAATAACTAGTTAGGACCATGAAATTGCTGTTGTTTTCTTCTTCGACTCTAGGCTTAAGTGGGATTACCCACACCCGCCCAGCACCTGGCAGCTCGGTACTGCTATGTTTTCGGAGCGCTGAGAGAAGTGCGGACTCTCCATGGCTTAGACACTCCAGGGTAACCTTTTGATTGGCTTCCCTCAAAAGACTTCCTTGAAGTGAACTTAGTATCTATTGTACAGAGTGTTTCTCAAAGTGTGACCTAATGACCACTTGTGTCAGATTCTCCTGGAGGAGTTCTTCAAAAGGCAAAGTTCTGGTCCCTATCCCAGACCTACTGAAATCAAAATATCAGAAAGTAGAATTTGTGTTTTAGTTCGTACTGTAGGTAGCTGGTTGCTATCAACACAAAAATTTGAGGACCACAATTTAGCTAAATTTTTCCCTAATCGTTCTAAGTTACAAATGGATTCACTCTTCCAGCAAAAGCTTTAAACTTCTATATCGACTGTAATGTGATCCCTAAGTCTTGGAAAATTACAGGAAGTTGCTACTGCCTACCAGAATTTTGTGTTCTTCATTAAAGCAATTTGTGGTCTAATTTCAGTTCCTTCAACGACAAGAATATAAAAACCAGAATTAGTCATGAAAAGAAAGTTAATTGATTGCATTGTTATCTTTCCCAACAGAGGACAAAGTGCTTATTAAGTGGGATTTAAAATATTAGCAGCCATACAGAAGCAACCCAAGGTAAACGTTTATAATACATACAGGAATTTCACTGATATATATTTAAAATACCACATACATCAAGCAAATGCTGAACTTATTTGCAAGGCAGTAGATAAGAAGGAAAAGATACAATGGGCCATTAAAGATAAATGACCATGAACTTCCTGCATGCCTTTTTATAATCACTGGTCTCCATGTAATTCTCCTTTAGGCCTTCATTATCAACTGTGAGGTGAATTAAGAATAAATATTTTAGATTAAAGAAAAAATATTCACAATGATTTCTAACAAGAAAGATACAGATGCCCTAAGTGGAACTCATTCTGAACTGGCGGAGGTTAAAGTACGTAGGTGTAAATGACAGCAATATTTTCATGTGTAGACAGAGTAGTGACTTGTCTTTTTCAAGACAGGTCAGTACACAGCCACTGTTTTCACATATCAGACAGTAGGTTTTCCTATACTTCTCGATATACTACAGTTAAGCTTGCCACTCCATAGACAGAGGGCTATAACTATCTCATACCCTGGCATTCAGGCCTAAATTTCCAAGGAGATATAGCTAGGGGCTCAGTTTGCAGAGAACGGGGAGGAGAGAAGAGTCTGGGGCTCTTGTCCTGCCCCAGTTCAGCGACAGCATCTCCCCTTGCCTGTTTTAAACACCTGGATTTGATGTGGTATCTCTATATCGTTATCACCACACTACTTAGTCTCTATGGCTTCATGCCTAACATTTGCAGGATCCTCTTCATGTGCACCTGTGTCGCCATACCAGCTACTCTCAACCCCAGAAAGCTTGCACAAATGCAGATTCCTGTGTCCCACTCCCAGAGGGGCTGCTTTGGTAATTCTGATAAAGCGGCCCAAGGAAAACCCTCGAGAAACACTGCTCTAGACTTCTCTCACAACGATCTGACCTAAATGAAATTGCCAAAACTATTCATCATCATTTTATAACAGTTTGGGAAATACGTGTGGGGTGGGGTAGTGGGTGGTGGAGATAAATGTTAAAAAACAAAAATGACTCAAATTCATCTGGGAGAAAAAAGACAAATTAGAAAAGCTAACTATTTTCTGTGAGTCAGATATAGGGCATGACTGCAGATAACCCACTGAAACAAAACAAACAATGACAAAGAGATAAATAAAACATAATTGGTACTGTATAAAAAATAAGCCCCCCTTGTATTGCTCCATTACCACTGTTGGAATGAAGTATTTAGTAAATGGAATTAATAAAATAGTTAAATAAATTATCAAATCCTATGCCAAAAGTTTCCCAGATGGATTAAAGAGTTAAAATTAGAAGAATTTATAAAAATGAAACCACTTAACACTTAGAAGTATCAGCAGCTCTTCTTTTGGATGATGAGAGAATGTTCTCCAAATAAAAATCAAAAATCACAAAAGAAAAATTAGATTTGACTACAATATTTTAAAGATTCGATGTGTCAAAAATCTTAAAGTTTAAGGCAAAGCACAAACTGCAAGCATTTGCCATAAACATGGTATTGTTTATCTCTAGAGAGTTCCTGTTTTAGATACTACAATGATCGGATTGGCTTTATGGGTTTATGCTTAGCAAGAAGTTTTCAAATGCATTTTATCAGAATTTCTTTTTCCAATAAAAATATAGGCATAAGACCAATTTAGTAAACATTTAGAGGAAGAATTACAGTGGGGTGAAGGAGGGCAGTAGACTCAGAGCCTCCATGGTTCATCTCTTAGGTGCAGCCGTCCGTGAGACATGGCCCAGGGCCCAGCACTTCTAAAAACACAGAAACCATGACAGAAGAGCATTCACAGAAACACACAATTTTCAGCCACTTGGGTAGTTAACTGTGACTCCAAGTATGGCTAGCACCAGCGTTTGACACGAGATCAACAGACACTGCTCTGGCCAGGATAGAGACATGTTGTAAATTTTCATCTATTCCATTTCAAACTACTCATGGATTCCTACTTACATGACACATCCATGGAAATAAGACAGGAAGGCAGAAAATCGAAATGTTAACAGAAATAGGTCATTTTAAAATGGAAAACAAAATAATTATTTTCAATAAGATACTATCTCCAACATTTTGGGTTGTCAAATAAATTTGAAACATCTTAGCTGGGCATTCAAGCTACCTACGGCCGGAGTGCCATAGCTGTACCTAAAGCTTCTTTCAATGAGCACAGGGTCCGAAACCTGCTTTGGCCACTTGAATCTCATTGTTTTCTAAACACACACTGTGTTTCATCATCTCAATTGGCATCATATACTTCCCCCCTTTTCATTCACACTTAAATTCTATTCATATTTCCACATCTGGTCCAAGTTTCCTTTCCCATGAAGCATTTTCTGAACTCTTCAGTACACAGCAAATTCTCACTCTGAAGTTTTGTAGTACTGATCAACAGTACCAATGACCTGGCAAATTGGCCTTGCCATATCTCCAGTATTGTCATTTGCCTTTCACTATCTCAAGAGGTATATATGTGTGTATATATATATATATATATATGTGTGTGTGTGTGTGTGTGTGTGTGTGTGTGTGTATCCTTCAGTCCATTGCACCCTACTTCGTTCTATGTTCATAAAGTACATATAGAATGTGTTTATGCAAAAAAGGGCAGTAAAAAGATCGAGTCTTGATATCAGACTGATCTAGGTTTTTTCCTAATTCTGTAATTCAGTATTTTCATTTGTAAAATGATCACAATAATACATACTCCCTAGGATTAAATGAAATGTGAAATACTATATATAAATTTATAGTTTAACCCCCGGCACAAAGGAACAATAAATCAAAGATATTATTTCTCTTTTACATCATCATCATTTCATTACAAGGTCCTTCAGATCAGAGATGATCTGGATCTATGATATATTCTCACATCATTATTTATTCAACATATATTTAATACAGTGCCTGTTGCATGCCAGGTGCTAGAGACATCGGTAAACCTAGCAAATGAATTCTTGTCCTCCTTGTGCATATCATCACAGGAACCAAATGTTAAATTATCAGCTCAAGAGCATCATAATAACTCTTAAATATATTATTTCAGAAATTCATCCACACATAAGTTTAAAAAAAAGTCACCTTACAATATACCCACAAATCAGATAAATTTCTTTTGTATATGATGTGATTTTGTGTTGCTCTTATACTTCTAATGTTCATATCTAAAGATGCAAGTGCCCTGCTAGAAGAGCAGAAAGGAAGATGCTGAAAGACCTGAATCCTCTCCTCTCCCCTCCCCTCCCTCCCTCTCTCCCTCTCTTCTTTCCTCCTCCCCTTCCCCTGCCACCCCACTCTCATGTCATTCTGGGTTTATGGACAATGCACAATATTGTAATAGTGCCTGGGGGATCAGATCAGCTGGTTCTACTGTGAAACAGCTTCCTTTTCTCAATCTCCAAAACTCTACTTACCACCACTTTCTCCAAAGCAGGCCCTTTGACTCTATTAACAGCTGTTGCTGTGATATTTTCTAACTATCAGCTGAGTAAACACTTAAGATGATTTTTTTTTTTTTTAAGGGCTGGCTTAGTTAAGCTAGCTTTTAGACTTCTGACCTATAACTTCAAGGTCTCGTTTTTCCACAGCACCTGTTAAAATGCTTCTTCTGCAAATAGAGTCAGCTGTGGCGTACTATTTTCCTATTATAAAAAAAAAAGTTGCAAATAGGCTGGTATGTGACCTTGTACATATCCATGAAGGGTGAGCCAGGAGAGTGAAATATTACTAGGAAATGCAGTTATAGCATGGGACTAGGTAAAGAAGTAGAATGCTTGACTTTGCCCCTCGCCCCCGTTTTTGGAAAAAGAATCTTATTTATACATAACATTATATATACATATTGTTAATATATATTACATGGTGTGATAAATTGAGCTTCCTCAATGATATGCTTAGGGGAATAAAGCTGTGAATTTGGACTGACAGATGCGGTTTTATGTTTAGCTAGTCATATTGAGCACATTTTGAACTTTGTATAGGGAAGTGGCATGATAAGCACATTTTGAACTTTGTATAGCAAGTAGATTGGATTTTTCTGAAACAGAGAAAAGTATCCATGAAATGTGGAATCCTAGAGGAAGGGACATTACAAGAAGAGTTTTAAGAAGCTGTACATGTGGGTGAACTCTCCCTGATAGAGCCATCCCCCTCTGCGAATTTCAGTGTTCCCTTTGTGAGAGAGAAACAGGCTACAGGGTCCAGGGACAAAGAATTTAATAACAGCTCAAGAATGATACTGCTCAATATAGGATCACGCCTTTCTTCCATTTAATTCTTCAATATAATTTTTCTTTCGTACTTAATAAAAGTTGAAGAGCATTTAATAGTGTTCAATGTTTGCAATTCAATATTAATTCAATGTTTGCAAAACTCAAGCCATCTAAATTTAAGGTATGTTATCAAACAGTTCAGTATTCCTGACTTTGTTGCCTTTAAGTTTTTTCTAAGCAATACATGCTTGCTATCAACATTTGCAAAAGTTAGAAAGAAATGTATACAATTCAAAGTCCTCCAAGGGTAAAGGGTAGCTTATGTTTAACCGAAATTTCTATTGGATTGTCAGAAAAGTCATGACATATTTTTTCTGTTTTTCCAACAACCCAATAAATTTAGTTTCAGGTCACCTAGAGTTCTTTCTACATATTTATCATTTATCTCTTTAGTCATTGCTACCTCTATACTTATTTCAGTAACTTTACAATTACAGCCTGCTTGCACAATTATAACCTCTACCATTTTATATCTTCAAAGACTAATTTATTTTCTAGAATCAAAATTATCTAGTATCAGTTATATTTGGAAAATAACTATTAATGGGGTAGGGTTTTTTAAATTATTTTTACATTTATATTGCTGTTAGGTACTTAATTCTTTGGTTTACTTTTCAGGGGAAGATTTATATTTCCATTTGGTTTTCCCCTAAAATCTCAGTATTTCTGAAACTCTTCCTCAGACTAATTCTTGACTTCCTGTTTGTGAGAATGTAAGTTTACTTCAATAAACTTGCTAAATCTTAGCAAAATGAAATTAGAATGATCTACTTTTGTATATGTTAAAGCATTGAATGCAGTTTTAAATTTTCCCCCAAAAAAACATGATTTTGGACTTTCTGTGTTAGATTGTATAAACAATTGGGACAGTATTCACATTTAAAATTTCTTAGCCTCATACTTATTGGAATAAATTATCTAATTCTAACATAATGGAAGGAAGAAAAGTAAAATAAAGAGAATCATAAAATTCAGGAAGAAGAAGGAACTATGTTATTATTCTTTTCATATTCAAAATTACTTTCTAATGAGAAGGATGTCTTCTCTCCCTGGAAGAACTCATCCAAAGCTTCCTTCCCCATTGTCTAAGTTCAGTCATTTATCCAGCCTATGGATTAATGAAGTCTGTTCTGTTCTGCACTTCCTGTCTTTGGTCTTTCTCCACATCCTGATCAGTACAAAAGGCTGTAGGCAAATAACAAGAACATTTAACAATGACTATATCATCCCATCTCATTGAATTTAGATAATCCCTTATTACTTTTTTGCACACATTCACATAACTTATCCAGACAATAGGTATTCATTCTCCTTCCATTCCCATTTACAATTCAGTCAATGGAATAGTTAGCCCTATTTTCTTTCTATTTCCTTCATTATAACTTTTTCATGGTGTCTTTTATATATAGAATCACTTTGTCTTTTATATATTTTAAGCCTGTTATTATATTCCTATTCAAAACTCAAAGTTGTACAAAAGCATGCCTACATTTCTTCAGGAAATCTATTGTATATAAAGATGAGGACAAACTAAATAGTTTCTAATCCCAACCCATGTGAAACTTGCCCCACTCAAGGATTTACCTCCTAGGAAATGTTTCATTCATTCATTCATTCATTAATGAAATATTTACTGACTTTACTCTACTATACCTTTAAAACTAGGGCAAAAATTTGTAGCAACCTGACTAAAACCATGGACTTGGGTTTGAATGCTAACTGCTATTCTATAAATGTGTTATTGACTCAAAAAGTTATTTAGCCTTCTCTGCTTCAGTTTGTTTCCTCATCTGAAAATGGTCAAATAATAGTAGTTCCCAAGGGTTGTTGTTAGGGTTAAATAAGTTAATCTATGCAAACTGTTTTAGCCTAGAGACTGGCCGATGTTAACTATTTTTAGCAATCTAGAGGTAACATTACTTTGGTTAGCAAGATGGGACATAATACTGTTTTAATTTCTATGCACAGGATTAATTTTATCTCCCAGAGTAAGTGCAACAAATTGGGGCCCACTTACTTCTCTGAAAAAATCTTAGGAGTAATTAAGCCAAAGGGAGATATTCCCAACTTCTATGTGACAGAAGTATGCCCTTCTACAAAGCGGGTTCCATTCTGTTATAAAGAACACCATGCCTAGGGATGGGTTAGGATAGGCTGAGCAAGTTCTTTAATACTTGAGAGGCTCTGTCATAGTCACCAGAATTTTCTCAAGTATTCAGAGCTAGCTTTCAGCAGTGGTGTGTTAAGATCCAAATGAGCTCCTCAAGCATGCAGTGGAAACTCTGTTGGCCTACTGGAGTTTATGAGGTCATATGGCTTCCATGCCCCTACTGTGGCAATGCTCTGACTTGTGACCAGTGGATGAAGGGTGAGAGAGAAGAAATGGAGAGACTTTTCCTCTTTTGTCTATAAGACCTCACCTAAATTCTGTGAGACAAGTTAGAAATGATTTTTGATCAGCTCTTTTCTCCCCACATCTTGTAGGCTAACTCAAAGGACCCATTTGGATAGTATGAATTGATTTTTAAAAATCAACTTTTCATATACTCAAAATACCTACTGTACAAACAAGTTATTGCTATTTCAAGGTTAAAAAAACAACTCTAAAAGGAAATCTGAATAAAATTAATAATATGGTATCATTAGTCTACCACTTGTGCATGCCATATTAATGGAAGATATTAATAGTAGGGGAAACCACATGGGGGGGTAATGGTAATCTTCTATATTATCTTTATATTTCTGTAAATCTAAAAGTATTCAAAAATAAAAAAAAATTAATTAAAAATACATCAGTGAGGTCCCATTCCAAATTCTGTTTTTTGTTTTATTACTGGCTAAAGAAAATTCTGTTCCCAAGTTGAGAATCCAAGTTTGTTTTCATTTTAAAAAGTCAACTGTTCCTTCCTAATCAATTTAATGTGGGGAATGGAAGTAATCCAACCACCTGCAACTTCATTCAGTTCAAATTCAAAGAAAAATAAACTTTAGCAAATTATTAAATAGAAACAAAAGATCATGTACTCTAATTCTGCACTGGATTTTCCCTTAATTCCCCAGCAAAAGGAAAAAGCACATGGATATATGATACTCTGTAATGTTTCTAATAAATTGTGGTACATAAACATAATAGTATATGCTTTTTTGAAATAAAAGAATGTAGGAATATTGAGAATTCTTAAGTAGTGGTTTATGGAAATAGCAAAATATAGGAAAGTTTATGCTCAATAAATACAAAATGTAAATAAAAGTGTATAAAAGATATGTTGATATCTTGGAAGAGCAAAATAGAGTTTACATGTGCATTGAAATGACAATACTGTACTTATAGAAAAAAAGTGACATTACCATGAAGCAGCTAATATTTTAGTTGTTAAAAGTGCCAGTGAATTTGTTTAGAAAATAAACAAGTAAGCACATCATTCTTTACCATACCTTCTAAATCTAAATGAGATGACCTAAGAGCCCTTGTCCTTGACTAGCAGGACCTCATATTCTCTGCTCCTTTTCAAGGTCCCTGTTCTTCTAGTTGAGTGACTCAGGATGAGGTTTAGGGCAGGGAGGAAGGATATGGTCTGTGCTTCCATAAGCATCTGCTATGTTTAGTTGCAGAGTATTTTTTGCTTTCCATGCCATTAATTTTGCTGTTAGTTTTGGAATCACTGCCCTCTAAGTGGCCTCAAGTGAGGGGGAGGTCACACTGTTCCACTCTGTTCATTCTGTTATCATTTTGATCTGTGTATACCAAAATAAGTACCAGTGTTGTTGTGCAGAATGTACTGGGTTTTTTTTTTTTTCCTCTCTCTATAACTGAATTTCACTTAAGGGCTTCCATTTCTGCATAGTTAACTTATAATTTTATCATTAATCTACTATCAATAAACAGAGAGAGAAAATTCCATATTCTAAATCCTTAATAATAAAAAGAAACTTTTGAATTCCAGAAATGTTAAGTGACAGTCTTGCAATTGAAAACCGAACTTTCAAAACTATTTATCTTATTTCAAAACCCTTTTATAAATTCAGTTGATTCCTTTGTATTTTCACACCCCTTTGTCTCCTTTGGAGTAATAAACTGTGACTATTCCATTTAGTAGTAATGGCAAGAAGGATTCAGTGTGAAAAGTTGATAAAGATGAAGAATATATCAAATGATATTTCAAAAATATTGCCCTCAGTAAAACTCATAATCTTTCCAAACTTCATTCTCTTTTCTTCATTTCTGGGATGAAAGTGCAATGAACATGAAAACCCTCTTTTAAGAATACAATGTTTTTCAGGGACATTACAGATTCTATAAAAATTATGAAAAACAATTATTTTCTTTAGAGAAGAATAATTTGCAAAATTTCAGTCTTACCCTCAATAAAGTAGGCAAGTTTTAACTGTTTTCAGAGTAATTTGTCTTGCAATGCACTCAAATTAGAAATTTTTCTATTCTAAAAAGATGGGTGTTCTTTTACCAGATTTTCTTGGGGTGAAAATGATGGTCTATAAATCTGTAAGGTAAAGTCAAGTTTCCATCCTTTATCATAAAACTTTTCTAATGATGTGATATTATGTCAGGTTTTTACTATATATTGGCTTGGTTTGGTTCTACATTCTCCATCAGCAGGCTATTTTTCTTTTTTTTTTTTTTTTATTTTATTTTTTTTTTTCTCAGTGGTCAGTACTTTCTTTTTTTCTTTTTTTTTTCATTATATAAAGAAAATTTTATTGTTATATTCCCCATACAATTGCAGCCCCCCCATTCTGACCCCAATCCCTCCCCTCGGCCCCCGCCCCCCTAAAAGTGTCTCTGGTTCATAGTTTTTTGTTGATTTTGATTTTCACTTTCTTATATTCATTTTCCTGGTCCCTTATTTAAGTTTTCTAGATTCCTGCTATGAGTGAGACCATCCGGTATTTTTCTTTTTCTTTCTGGCTTATTTCGCTGAGCATGATCCCTTCCAGCGCCATCCATGTTGCCGCAAATTGCATGTGTTTATCTTTTTTGAATGCTGAGTAATATTCCATGATATATATGTACCACATCTTCTTGATCCAGTCATCTATTTTTGGGCATTTGGGTTGTTTCCAAAGATTAGCTATTGTAAACAGTGCTGCTATAAACATAGGGGTGCAGGTGTTCTTTGGAATTGATGTTTCTGTGTCCTTTGGGTAAATACCTAGGAGTGGAATTGCTGGATCATATGGAAGCTCTATGTTTAGTAGGACCAGAAATCTCCACACAGCTTTCCATAGTGGTTGGACCAGTTTGCACTCCCACCAACAGTGCAGAAGAGTTCCTTTTTCTCCACACCCTCGCCAACATTTGTTGTTGCTAGTTTTTTTAATATGTGCCATTCTCACTGGTGTAAGATGGTATCTCATGGTAGTTTTGATTTGCATTTCCCTGATGACAAGTGATGTTGAACATTTTTTCATATGCCTGTTGGCCATTTGCATTTCCTCTTCAGAGAAGTTTCTTTTTAGCTCTTCTGCCCATTTTTTGACTGGATTATTTTCTTTGTTGTTGTTGAGTCTCATCAGCTCTTTGCAGATTTTTGTGATCAGTCCTTTATCATTAGCGTTGGGTGCAAAAATGTTCTCCCAGTTGGTGGGGTTTCTCTTTGTTTTTGTTATTGTCTCTTTTGCTGTGCAAAAGCTCTTTAATTTGATGTAGTCCCAGCTGTTTATCTTTGCCTTCACTATCACTGCTTTGGGTGATGTGTCTGTAAAGATGTCTTTGATGTGCAAATCACGTAGTGTTTTGCCTATATTTCCTTCTATATATTTTATGGTTTCAGGTCTTATGTCTAGTTCTTTAATCCATTTTGAGTTGATTTTTGTGTATGGTGTGAGGTAGTGGTCAAGCTTCATTCTTTTGCATGTAGCGACCCAGTTTTCCCAGCACCATTTATTGAACAAACTTTCTTTGCTCCAATGCATATTCTTTGCTCCTTTGTCAAAGATTAGTTGACCATAAATCTGTGGGTTTATTTCTGGATTTTCTATTCGATTCCATTGGTCTGTATGTCTGTTCTTGTTCCAATACCATGCAGTTTTGATGATTATGGCTTTGTAGTATAGTTTGAAGTCTGGGAGTGTGATGCCTCCATTCCCTTCTTTTTTTTTCAGGAGAGCTTTGGCTATTCGGGGTTTTTTGTGATTCCATATGAATTTCATCAATAATTGTTCTATTTCTTTGAAGAATGACATTGAAATTTTGATTGGAATAGCATTGAATCTGTATATTGCTTTTGGAAGGATGGCCATTTTAATAATGTTTATTCTTCCAATCCATGAGCAGGGGATGTCTCTCCATTTCTTTGTGTCTGCTTCTATTTCTTTTAACAGTGTTTTATAGTTTTCTTTGTATAGATCCTTTACCTCTTTTGTTAGATTTATTCCCAAATATTTGATTTTTTTTGTTTCAATAACAAAAGGGATGGTTTTTTTGATTTCTTCTTCTTCAGATTTATTGTTTGTGTATAGGAAGGCTACTGACTTTTGCGTGTTGATTTTGTATCCTGCCACTTTACTGAACTGATTGATGAGTTGAATTAGCTTTTCTGTGGAGTTTTTGGGGTTCTCTATGTATAATATCATATCGTCTGCAAATAGTGATAGTTTGACTTCTTCTTTTCCTATTTGGATTCCTTGGATGTCTTTCTCTTGTCTTATTGCCCTGGCTAGGACTTCCAGTATTATATTGAAAAGCAGTGGTGAGAGTGGACATCCTTGTCTTGTTCCAGATCTTAATGGAATTGCTTTCAGCTTTTCACCATTGAGAATGATACTGGCTGTTGGCTTGTCATAGATGGCCTTTATGATGTTGAGGTATGTTCCTTGTATCCCAAGAATTTCAAGGGCTTTTATCATGAATGGGTGTTGCACTTTGTCGAAAGCTTTCTCAGCATCTATTGATATTATCATATGGTTTTTATATTTCTTTTTGTTGATGTGTTGGATAACGTTGATTGATTTTCGGATGTTAAACCATCCTTGTGCCCCTGGAATGAATCCAACTTGGTCGTGGTGAATTATCTTATGGATACATTGTTGGATTCTGATAGCTAAAATTTTATTGAGGGTTTTTGCATCAGTGTTCATTAGGGAGATTGGCCTGTAGTTTTCCTTTTTTGTGTTGTCCTTGTTCGGTTTTGGTATTAGTGTAATGTTGGCTTCATAGAACGTGTTTGGTATTGTCCCTTCCTTCTCAATTTTTTGGAAGAGTTTGTGAAGGATAGGCACTAATTCGTCTCTGAATGTTTGGTAGAATTCATTTGTAAATCCATCAGGTCCTGGGCTTTTGTTTTTGGGGAGGTTTTTGATTACCATTTCAATTTCGCTAATTGTAATTGGTCTGTTTAGGTGTTCTATTTCTTCTTTATCTAGCTTTGGGTGATTGTAGAGTTGTAGGAATTTGTCCATCTCCTCTAGATTGTTAAACTTGTTTCCATATAACTGTTCATAGTAGTTACTGATTATTCTTTTGATTTCTGCTGTGTCCGTTGTGATTTCTCCTCTTTCATTGATGATCCTGTTTATTTGTGCTTTCTCCCTTTTTTCCTTTGTGAGCCTGGCTAGGGGTTTATCTATTTTATTGATTTTTTCAAAGAACCAGCTCTTGGTTTCATTGATCTTTTGGATTGTTTTTTTAGTTTCAATTTCATTTATAATCTGCTTTGGTTTTTATTATTTCTTTTCTTCTACTGGTTTTGGGGTTTTTTTGTTGTTCTTTTTCTAGATCTTTGAGCTTCGAGATTAGGTTGTTTCTTTGCGTTCTTTCTTGTTTCTTGATGTGAGCTTCTATTGCTATATATTTTCCACTTATTACTGCTTTTGCTGCATCCCATACATTTAGGATATTGGTGTCCTCCTTGTCGTTCAATTCAAAAAATTTTTTAATTTCTTCTTTGATCTCCTCATTAGTCCAATGGTCTTCCAGTAGTGTGGTTTTTAATCTCCATGAGGTAGGAAAGTTCCTTGCCTTCTTTTTATGGTTTATTTCTAGTTTGATGCCTTCATGGTCAGAAAAGATGGTTGATATGATTTCAATCTTGATGTATCTGTTGATGTTTGTCTTGTGCCCCAGTATGTGATCGATCCTGGAGAATGATCCGTGTGTGCTTGAGAAAAATGTATACTCCGTTTTTGGGGGTTTAGTGTTCTATAGATGTCTGTTAAGCCCAATTGCTCTATGTCCTTATTTAGAGCTTTGGTTTCTTTACTTATTTTTTGTCTTGTTGATCTATCCATTGTTGATAGTGGTGTGTTGAAGTCTCCCACTACGTATGTGTTTTCTCTGATGTCTGTTTTCAGAGAGGACAACAGTTATCTGATATATTTTGGTGCTCCTTCGTTTGGTGAGTATATGTTAATGAGTGTTATTTCTTCTTGAAGTATTGTCCCCTTGATCATAATGTAGTGACCATTGGGGTCTCTTTTTATCTTTTTGAGTTTGAAATCTGTTTTATCTGATATAAGTATAGCTGTTCCTGCTTTCTTTTTTGGTCCATTGGCTTGTAGGATTGTTTTCCATCCTTTAACTTTGAGCCTATTTTTTTATCTTTTGTAGCTAAATGTGTTTCCTGGAGACAGCAAAAGGTTGGGTTTTGTTTCTTAATCCAGGCTGCAACTCTGTGTCTTTTCATTGAAGAGTTTAGTCCATTTACATTTAGAGTTAATATTGATATGTTAACATCTGTATTTGCCATTGTGTTTGTCTTTCCTTTGATTTTATTTATTTATTCTTTTAATAACTTTTTTTTTTTTTTGGCCTTCTTTCATTGTTACTCGTCCCTCTGAGGTTCTGGCTTTAGGACTCCTTGTAGTATTTTTTGGAGTGGGGGTTTAGTTGCAATGAAATTCTGGAGTTTCTGTTTGTCTGGGAAGGTCCATATTCTTTCTTCAAAGAGGAAGGAGAGCTTTGCGGGATAGAGTATTCTTGGTTGGCATCTGTTTTCTTGGAGTCTGTTGACTATGTCCCTCCACTCTCTCCTTGCCCGTAGTGTTTCTTCGGAGAAGTCTGATGTCAGCCTGATTGGTTTTCCTTTGAATGTTATCTGTTTCTTCCCTCTTGCCAGCTTCATTATTTTTTCCTTGTCCTGTATTCTTGGGAGCTTTACTATTATGTGTCTTGCTGTATTTTTCCTTTCGTCGTGGAAGTTTGGTGTTCTTCTTGCTTCTTGTATATCAATTTTCAGCTCCTTCTTCACATTTGGGAAGTTCTCTTCAATTATCTCTTTGAATATTTTCTCTGTTCCTACATCTCTCTCCTCTCCTTCTGGTATTCCTATAACTCTTATATTTCCTTTCCTCATGGAGTCAGATAGTTCCCGAAGTCTTTCCTCGTTCTTTTTCCTTCGTACTTCTCTTTCCTTTTCTGTTTTGGTTCTTTTTATTTCTGTGTCTTCAAGATTACTTATTCGTTCTTCCATTTCATCTATTCTGCTTTCATTGCTTTTCCCAGAGTTCTTTAGCGTCTCCATTAATTCTTTGATCTCCTGCATTTTTTTACTTCCCTCTTTAGGGACTCAATTTCTTTCTTCTGACCATTATTTTCCCTCTCTAGGGACTCAATTGCATTCTTCTGATCGTTGATTATTTTTCCCTTATCATTGTTTTCCTTTATGACTTCTGTCAGTTTTTTAATCACGGCAATTTTAAATTCTCTTTCTGGAAGGCTCAGAAATTCTTCCAAGTTATTGTCGTTGCAATCTGGAGGCTGGTTTTCTTTTTGTGGTGTGCTTTTTCTCTGGAGAGTTGCTAGGTTGCGTGTGGTTCTTCTCCTCCCTAGTGTCTGTTTTCTAATTTGCCGTATGCGTTGGGACACTGTGTTGTTGGGACTGGCCGGCATCTTGGGTGGGCTTCTCTACTCCCCTCTGGTTCCTCCAGGAGTCATCTGTCAGTTTCAAGCAGTCTTTACTGGAGAAAGGTCCCTGTTCTAAAATACCGATGTGGGGACACACTCCCCTGTGCGCCTGGTCTGCCCCGGCGGTGGGTTCCTGCTCCCCCTCTGGGCTTGGACTGCAGGCCAGAGGGGGTCTGGTGTGGGCGAACTTCCCCCGCTCACCTCTGGCTCCTGAGGAAGCCTTCTGCAGGTAGTCTTTACTGAAGAAATGTCCCTGTTCTAAAATGGTGATGTGGGACACACTCCCTGCGTGTCTGGTCTCAGGCACACTCTTCTGCGCCCCTGGACTGCCCCGGCTGTGGGTGCTCGCTCTCCCTGTGGGCTCAGACTACTTGTTCGGAAGGGGCCTGGTGTGGGCTAACTCCCCAGCTGGCCACTAGCTCCTTCAGGAGCCTCTGCTGGCTTCAAGTCGCTAGGTGGCGCCAGAGATCTCTCCTAGAGCCCTTGGGGAGCTGATTTTCCACCCCGTGGGACAGGGAGCAGAGCGGGGATGGTAGGGTACACCTCAACGGCTTTGGGGTGCTGTGTCTACCTTGTGCCCCACCGTCGTGGGGAACCCACGCCCCTAATTTCGTGCCCCGGGTCTCAGTTCCAAAGCCCTCAGTTCCAGGACGCAGGCTGTAGCCCAGATCAGTGGCGCAGGAATGGCGCCTTTTGAATCCCGCTTCCCTGCCTGGGCGCCTTGTTCCTGCTCACTCAGGGAGGGCCTCCTCAGTCTCCCCGCAAGCCTAGGTCGCAGGCGCGGGGACCTGGGCAGCTGCGATCGGATCTGGATCAGCGTGCTGCTTTGTGCGCAAGCTTACCGGGCAGCCGGGGCTGTGTGCTGGTGCTGGTCTCCTCCTGGGGGGCGGGGCTCTCTTTAATGGCACCTGGAGCTCACCTCCGCGGCGGATCCTGCAGTGTTCCACAGCTCCCGTTCACGGGGTGTGGTGGCTGAAATAGTTCCTTTCCACTCACAGTCCCACTTGCTGCGTCCGTTTTTCTTGTTGGCCGTTTTGGTTTGTTGTTTCCCTCCTCTCTGCCTGTCGGAAAATGCAGACTTTGTGGGAGGGGGAGGGGAGCAGGGTTCTGCGCTTCCCTCTCTTCTGGTCCTCTTTTATGGCAACTTTCTTCTTTGGGCAGTTTGCTGGAGTCGTCCGTTTATCTTCCATGTCCCAGTTCTCTCTGGGACCTGCCGCTTTTCCTCCCTATTAACTTTTTTTAATGGGAGATCTTACTCGCAGCGTCTCCTCGCTGCCATGTTGCTCCGCCCCCCTCCTATTTTTCTTAATAGTTGGAATTTCCAGAATAGTCTTCACCAAGAATGAAGCATAATAGATGAACAAAATAGTCTTGTAAATAGTAACGGGGAGGGAGGTAATCAAGAAACATTATACGCAAGGCACTGAGTTGTGACTGGATGGTTAGCATATTTTCAGAATTGTGAGTACACTGTGGAAGAAAAAAGAAAAATAAGTTCGAAGAAAACACTGGCTATCAAAGAAGCAATTCTTTTTTTTTTTTTTTAAAGATTTATTTATTTTTATACAAGAACTGTGCAGGAGTGTGAGAGGATTCACCAGAGACAGAGTGGGGAACAGAACAGCAGACTGATGGAAATACACTGATAAGGGGAGCAGCGGGCGGGACAGGAGAGGTCTGTCGTGCCATGTGGGTATCTCCGCAGCTGTTGGTGATCCAATTGGCACTGCAGAGGCTGTGGACAGCTTCACAGGGCTGAGCTCAACCACCTGCACCATCAGGGAGGCCCAAAGAAGCAATTCTTAACACTAGACTACTGGCTTGTTCATTTTGCTGCATATTTGACTTAATTCTATAATAAGAGATTCCACTCAAATACAAATACAATTTCTTGAGATTACTGGGTCAAAAAATTGAGTTCTTTTAAAATTTTATTTCAATTTTATTGTGACCTCTTTCTTCCTTTTTAATGAAATCAGATACTGAGGAAAAAATTGATTTCCCTTCTCACAGAAGCCTTTTTTGGTCCTTTGCCAAATGCAACACTCCACACTAGATAATTCACTTAAAAATAATAAACCTAAGCAGGTTTCCATTTGAATGATACTTTACTAGCAAGAGTTAGAGAGATTTGTCAAGCAAAAGACAAACTTCTGAAATCAGTGATTGCTCCCAACTTCCCAACTGTGTTTCTATAATACAAACAATAAAACAGACTCAGCTAAAGGATTATGTACCATATTTGAAGTCTCAGACTTCACGATTTCTTTTGTTAAGGTAACATTGGTTTATAACATTTTATATGATTTAGCAATGCAGGGTCCCACCTCTTCAGGTGTCTGTTACCACATCATACCCCCCCCACAGGGCACCCACTGTCCTCTATCAGAGTCCACTGAGCGCCCCTCAAATACTCTTCCCCTCTTTCTCTCCCTCTAGTACCCTCAGATTTATGGTCAGATTTCTACAAGGTGTTTTGGGTTTGTTTTTTTCTGACTCTTTATTAAATGATGTTCTCTCTACAGTGTAGTTCTTATTCAAACATATTTTTATTTAAAATAGAAATCTTAGTGAATAAATTGGGTAATGGGGCAATTTTATGGTAATAGAGCTGTACTTTTCATGGTGGACTTACTATAGTATATACATATTTCTATTTAATGACACTCACCTGAAACTTATGTAATGTTACAATACAATGTCACTTCAATTTTTTTTTATAAATAATAAATTTTATTTTTATATTCCCCATACAATTGCAGCCCCCCCCATTCTGACCCCAATCCCTCCCCTCCCGCCCCCGCCCCCCTAAAAGTGTCTCTGGTTCATAGTTTTTTGTTGATTTTGATTTTCACTTTCTTATATTCATTTTCCTGGTCCCTTATTTAAGTTTTCTAGATTCCTGCTATGAGTGAGACCATCCGGTATTTTTCTTTTTCTTTCTGGCTTATTTCGCTGAGCATGATCCCTTCCAGCGCCATCCATGTTGCTGCAAATTGCATGTGTTTATCTTTTTTGAATGCTGAGTAATATTCCATGGTGTATATGTACCATATCTTCTTGATCCAGTCATCTATTTTTGGGCATTTGGGTTGTTTCCAAAGCTTAGCTATTGTAAACAGTGCTGCTATAAACATAGGGGTGTAGGTGTTCTTTGGAATGGATGTTTCTGTGTCCTTTGGGTAAATACCTAGGAGTGGAATTGCTGGATCATATGGAAGCTCTATGTTTAGTAGGTCCAGAAATCTCCACACAGCTCTCCATAGTGGTTGGACCAGTTTGCACTCCCACCAACAGTGCAGAAGAGTTCCTTTTTCTCCACACCCTCGCCAACATTTGTTGTTGCTAGTTTTTTTTAATATGACAATGTCACTTCAATTTTTAAAAAATGGTAAATGCTGAAATACAAGTACAGGAGACTTCTTAACTTAGTGACCAGTTAGTTTCAGGCTGGCAAACAGCCTTTTTCATTCTTGCTTTACTTTCTATTCAAGCTACTCTCTTCTCTCTACATGTTTCCTCCTCGGATAGGGACACAGTGCTGCCAAGGAGCATCTACTTCCAACACACAGTAGTGGTTTGCATAACAGCAAAGCCTGGTCATCACTCAAATTGTACAGAATAGGAAGACATTTAGAACCCATCTAATGCAGGTGATCCCAAACTTAACAAAGGCAGAAACTCAGGAGGTAACTCCCAGTCTTCTGTCTTCCCTTTATTATTCATAGAAAAATTCATAGCCCACCCTGGCATTCTAGTCTCTGACAATTTCTATTGGCAAGAAACACTTTGCATCTATCCTAAATTTTTCCAATTGTTATGCATATTATGCCCTCTCAATGTACTTTTACTGGATAAAAATAAGCGCTCATTTCTTCCTTCCAGAGTTTGCCACAGTATCCTGCAGTAGGCTGCTTTTCTAACCATCGGGGGTGGGATGGGGGGGGTGGGGGGGTGGGGGGGGGGAAGCCTTCAAATTATACCAAAACTGCCATTTGGCTTCTCAAACTTGGGCATCTTTTTTGAGCTTTATCTCAATGTCTGTGTCAATGAGTTATATACTTCTTTGGGTATTCTTGAAATAATTACTCAAAGTTTCATATCTCAAATCAATGGCAAGGTCCCGAGCAATACATAATAAGGCTCATGCAATATTCTAATAGATAGACAAATAACATTCTAATAAAGTTTTCTCTCTCTACTGAATAAAAGATATTTCATTTGATGATGAAGTGCTAATTCACAATGTACATTGTGTCAGGTCTGAGACATATGTGTGCTGCTTGACACATTATGGGTACTTAACACAAGGTTAAAAAAAAATGATTCAACCATTGTGATGCACATATTATTCCCTAGTTTGTAAATTATCTATCAATGATTCTACATGCAATAATAATTTTTAGAGCCCTCCCCTGGTGGTGCGGGCGGTTGAGCGCAGCGCTGCGAAGCTGTCCGCAGCCTCCACAGTGCCTGTTAGATCCCGGCCGGCCAGTGAGGGTCCCACATGGCGTGGCAGACCTCTCCTGTCTCGCCCGCTGTATTTCGTCAGTCTGCCTGTTCTGTTCCCTGCTCTGTCTCTGGTGAATCCTCTCACCCTCTTGCACATCTGACCTCTACCCCAGTTCTTGTATAAATAAATAAATAAATCTTAAAAAAATAATTTTTAAACCACACAGTTTTTGTTAAAAAAAAAAAATCAGTAGTTCCATGCCAGAGGTAAGCTCACAGGTTAAAGTAATGACACGGATAGGCTGGCACCACACACAGTCTAGGTTAAAAATGGGGGAAGGGGCCTGCCATTGTTCTGCTCAGGCATGAATCCTAGTTCTGTCGCTCAGCTTATGTGTGATTGCTCAGTAGGTAAATTTCCATCTATATAACTCACCCAATTGAGTTGTGAACATCAAATGAGGTAAAAGACTAAGCACAGTCATTGCCAAATGGTAAACATTCAGTAAATGTTGGCATGGTGCTATGGATTAAATATTTGTCTGCCCAAAATTCATGTTAAAAATTACAAACCCCAATATGACAGAATTAGGGAGTGGGGACTTTAGGGAGGTGATTAGGACATGAGGTTGGCTTCATGAAAAGGATTAACATCCTTACATAAGAGACCCAAGGAGTTATATTGTCCTAATTCTGCCTGATTCAGAGCAAGGAGACTAGAACCACAAAGTGGGTTCTCACCAGACACTGAATCTGCTGGCACCTTTACCTGGCACTTTCTAGACTCCAGAGCTGTGAAAAATAAATCTGTTGTTTATAAGCTACCCAAAATTTTGTATTCTGTTCTAGCAGCCCAAACTGACTAAGACATATTATCTGATGGGGGCAGGGTATCAATTTTCTGATAAACTAAGCAAATGGAGGAAGACCACACTTTTAGAGGTATTGCTTGAGTAACTGAGAATGCATCTCTGTCAAAGGACAACTGTTAAATTTTCTGACTCCCTTCCCACTTGCTCTCATTTCTTTTGCCTCCCTGGTTCCACAAACTCCAGAGAGAAATTATATTATAACTGTTGCCCTTATTGTCACTTCCTTTCCTGTCTAGCCTAGACTTTCTTTTCTGTTGTTCTAATACAAGGTCATCCATCAGCAACTGAATGCTGGTCTTTCTATCCCCTTGGCAAACCTCTGCCCATGCTCTGTACAAAAATGTGTTTTCTCTTCTTTGTTGCAAGACTGCAGAGTGCTGCTGGGAAGACTCTGCGGCAGGTTTTACCTCTATTGTTTTAAGTCGCTTACCTTACCTGTACCCCCATGGCTTCTCTGCAATTCATGTGTTTCTGGAATCTCTCTCCCCAGTTCTTTAGAGCAGATTATCAAATCACCAATCACCTATTAATCTTTCCCAAGTCCTTGTTGTATCTCTGTCACCCTGAGCCTTAACAGAGAACTTTGCTTTCACACACATATCACCACCTCCAAATTGAAATTTCTGGTTAACATATATAGTTTGTCATTTGAGAAGATGTTTATGTGCACATGGGTATAAAACAGCCAGTTTTTCCTTGAATTGAGGTCATATGGGTTGGTTTGGTGGTGGTGGGTGCTATCTGCTTTAGAATTATGAAAAGAGGATCTCTAATTTTCTCTCTTGCCTATTTCTAGTGCTGGTGAAACACATACCAGTAGGAAGGACTCCTGTGTCTAAAGGCCTCAGACCAATTTGCATTAGATATAAAGATTAGAGTGGTAGAACTAACTCTGCAAAGAAAGACAAACACTAATATCAGTTTTAGAATAATCTTTTAGGTCATATTAATCTGCTCCAGTTCCCTGATACCTCATCCCTGTGCCAATCAGAAGGAAACCATCTCTTGCCAATTTTGTCATTTTCTTTCTCCCAGCACACTGGATCAACTGATATTGAAAGCTCGCCCATCTGTGAGCTGTCTATAGCTTTCCCATTAGAAGTCTCACCAGGGCCAAGCAGCTGCAGAAGTCTCTTCAACAGCTCACAATATTGACCGGACTTGGCAGGAAGCGACTTTGGAAGCATTAAACCAAAAGTGCTAGCTTGTTTTCCATTTGATTAACTGAAACCTAGACAACTATTTTGCTGACCATGTTCCCATAAGCAAGCAGCTGTGGGTCCGGGGCGACTGCTGGGTCTTGCTGAGCTGAGCCAAGACATTTACTCCCTGATAACAAAGTCATGTTGGGAGCAGCCAGCAGCAGTATTAATGTCTGGGACTGAAAGAATGTCTTGGCTAAGTAGTGCCAAACAAAAGGAAATATTTGACATTATATTGAATTCTTTAGTTTTAACTAATACATTCCTTTGTTGCCAATGAAGGAGGCTTGGTGTGCTCAAAATCCCAAAATTGTACTAAAAATATGTATCATTGTCCAATGATTATTTGCCTGGATTGCTGTAATATCATTGCCCTGCCTCTTCCTTTGCATCAACTTTTATAGAATGGTATGTTTAAAAGACAGATCTGTTCATGCCATCCAGTTATTTAAGGTTTTCAAATGGCTTTCATCATGCACAGAATAAAATCCCAGATCCCTACTCTGATTTGCAAGGATATCCCAATCTGTGCAAGCCCTTTTTTTGTGAATCTTCCCCACCCACTGTGTGGCAGGCACTCAACACTTCTGAATCTGAGTAATCTGAGCTCACTCCTGGCTTTGGCCCTGCATGCTAGCTATCTTCTCTATTTGGAATGCTCAAAGAATTTTCTCAGTTAAAATTTCCTAATGTAGGGGCCTCCCTGGTGTCACAAGGGGTTAAGCACAGTACTGTGAAGCTGTCCACAGCCTCTGCAGCACAAATTCGGTCCCTGGCTAGTCAGGGAGCTACCCCCATGGTGCAACAGACCCTCTCCTGTCTTGCCCGCTGCTCCCCTCAGCAATGTATTCCAGTCAGTCTGCCTGTTCTGTTCCCCACTGTCTCTCGTGGATCCTCCCACCCCCCACACCTCTGGCCTGTACCCCAGTTCTTATATGCATAAATTAAAGAAATAAACAAATCTTTTAAAAAAAATTCCTAATGTAATTGAAAACTACTTGCAAAGAAACAAAATTAGCACAAACACATGTTTATTTAGCCACATTTCTGGTAAATATAATCAAAACCCAGAACTTTATGCCTTGCCATTCTTGGAATATATTAGTAATATAACTATGGCTGGCTGTCATATTCTTTTATATTAGAAATTATGTCATTTATTTCTCTGAAAAACAACAAAACCCACACTTCAGAGTTTCAGTTCATAAGTAAAGATTGATAGGTCAAATTCCATTTGCCTCTCTAGATCTTATAATATCAATTATTTAAGGCCCCCAAAACATGTTCTTGGTGTTTAAGTTAAAGGCTAAGCTGCTGTAAGAAAGGGTCCCAAATACACAATGGTTTAAGTAAGATAAATGTTTGTTTCTCTGTCAGGTAACAGTCCAGAGTAGTCTGGGGATCAAGACTGCTCTTTCAGGATATTTAGCCACCAGATTCCCTACACATTGATGCTGGGCTGCTCCCTGGGACTCCCTCCTTTGCAGAGCCAAGTTAGGGCAGAGCCATAGCTAAGGTTTAGTCCACAGACAGAAGAAAGAGGGAAAGTAAGTTCCTCCTCTTTAGTGAGGGAGGAAGAAGTTGTATACTCATGACTTCTGATCCCTTTCCATGGTGTTATGAAATTCTGCTGTCACACAGAGCTGCAAAGGGTCTGGGAAATAGTCTCTAGCTGGCATACATGTTCAATTTACAGGAGCAATTCTGGGGACCAGTAACAGTGCGCCATGGTTACACAGTCAATGCTACACTCGACTAAATGATTAATCGGCAAACGAAACAACACTCTGCTCTCCCACTCAGTACTGATTTAATTGAAAATCACAAGAAAGGGATTATAGAGACCAAGTTTTCTTTCTTCTTTCTTTTTTTTAGCTATAAAGGTCAGGTTGGAGAATAATGTTCAGTCTGTTAGCTATAGGAGTTTGATAATGCTGCATCTCAAAATGAGGCCAACAAAACTCAGTCCAAGGTGGCATTGGATCACGGCAAGTCTTGTATGGTCTGGAAGAGGTGACCTTGGAAGAGCAGGAGAACATATGCTGTATACAGACTGATTGCTCCCAAATGCCAGAACGACTGGTGTTCAGCCAAGTATTCTAATGCTCAGTTATTCTAATCAAATTTACTAAATGTGTCATTAGTCCTACCTCTTCTGCTGTGTTATGAATGAAGGAGTCAATTTGTCATGCATTTTCTTCCTATGAGTAAGAATGAGAAATTCATACATTGGCAGCAATCAAACCAAACTGGATAGTCATACATTTCTAAAATCCCTAACTCACCACTCTTCTCTGTCAGCCTAAAACTAATCCCTTCACCAATCCTCCATACTGTATTCTCTCAAACTCACTTCTACAGCATCAATTTTACTGTCTTGCTGTTCTTTAATATTTATTTCTTCACAAGAAATACAGTTGACCCTTGAACAACATGAGCTTAAATCATACAGGTCCAATTATATACAGATACCACATACCTAGAGAAACTAATGGGAGACTACTGAATGGACAAGGGTGCTTTCCTAGCCAGTGCCAGAAAATGAGGAAGAAAACATAGAAGCAGCTGTGCCAGAAAACAAAGACATGATACACAATCTGGCACAACGATTCAGATTATTCAATGCTGCTTTTAACTTTTTAAAAAAAGATTTTTTTTATTTATTTATGCATACAAGAACTGGGTT